>NC_137034.1:5201367-5226367 GCF_032717465.1 Coenobita brevimanus
AGATAGCGTATAAAAGGATATTAACTACCCATATCCAAAATAAATCACGAAGGAAAAGGTGTTAGAGAGCTTCCTACCAACCAGAACTCAAATCCATGAGTCTGATCTGTCCGAAAATCGACCTCTGGTTCTTCCACTTGCGAGGTGAACACGCTAACCACTGCACCATTAGCTCCCCAACTGTATGCATGGGTAGAAATAAAAAGGAAATAAAAATCGTTTCAGAGTCTCACTAGTCCAAAAACCGGCCTCTAGTCTTTCCACTTTCGTGTCTGTGTGCTAACCACTGGAATAAAAAGGACAAATAAAAATCGCCCAAGAATCTCACTAGCCCCAAAACCGACCTCTAGTCCTTCCAGTTCCGAGTCATATGCGCTAACCACTGCGCCGCCCCGGGTCCCTGAAATAGGGGTCAATTCTGGCAGGTTGGCCAAAGCAGTGGTCGTTGTGTTGTTCAAAGTTGGGTCAGAAGTTGAGTCAAATGGAGTTGTTCGGGGCTTGTCGAGGTAAAACACGCACTGAGTTCCCACGCACATAGAGTACATACGCACACATACAGCCATGCACCTACACTACGTACACACACACAGGCACACAGAGTACATACGCATAAATACAGGCAAACACAGAGTACGAGAACATACGTACACATACAGGCACGCACATATAGTACATGCGTACATCTACAGGCACGCATATAGAGTACACAAGCACACATACAGGGACGCATATACAGTACATACGCACACATACAGGGACGCACATACAACAAATACGCACACACAGACAAGGAAATACTCACGGACACAGTCTCACACAAGCACAAACGCACATACTCACACAACTACACACACACACACACACACACACACACACACACACACACACACACACACACACACACACACACACACACACACACACACACACACACACACACACACACACACACACACACACACACACCAAGTAGAACCGGCAGATCTTGCAGCGTTGACAAGGACGTGCGTGTGTAACTAGGTTCCAAAGTATATTACAAACACCCCCACTTCTACTCCCTTAATCCTCTCCCCACTCCCCCACCCCCACCTCCTCACCTTACCCCCTACCTCCACCTACACCCCCCTCACTTCCTTCGCTTCTCTCCCTCACCTCACTTTACCCTCCCTTCCTCACCCCCACCACCATCCCCTTATGCTTACACCCCCTCAACACACCTCTACACACTTTCATCCACACCCTTACCTCCATATTCTTGCACTCATCCACACTTTCATCCTCACCCTCAACACACAAACACACATTCACCCTCACCCTCACTCCAAAACACTCACCCTCAACCATACATTCACCCACCCACCCACCTACCCACACACACACACACACACACGCACACACACACACACACACACACACACACACACACACACACACACACCTGCCTTTACCCTCACACTTGGCTTCTCTATACTTTCCCTTCCTAATAATAACTTAATTCCACTCCGATGGAAGAATTTATACCCACACACTGAAGCTTTTAAGTGAGCCTAAATTTCGACCTGATCTGAATCCCCTAGTATGGGTAAAAATTCTTCCATTGCAACGACTGTAAACCCAAATCCTGTGATATTTTGATGTGATTTTTTTTATGATTTTGATTGATTTTGATGTGATTTTTGACGTTGATGTTGTCCTGTATGCATGGCCGCAATCTAAGCTGTATTCGCAATAATCTTAGGTATAATTCTAAAGGAAGAAAATGATTATATTCTAAGTGCTACTGAGGTGAGTAATTATATACCTGTATGGGAATAACTAAGGTAAGCATATTTTCTCTAGTATTCTGTATCATACTCCTAGAACACCTGAATTATTATCATTATTATTATTATTATTATTATTATTATTGTTATTATTCACCTTACCCCATCCTTAGGTGGGAAAAAGGTCAGGACAACGAAGATTAGCTTTACTGATATTATTATTATTATTATTATTATTATTACCTCTCCTCTACAGGTACTCAAGTAAATCACTCTCAATAAACCCATACCCTACTAATAAAATAACATGAATTATCCTCACAGTAATAAAGTCTTCCTCAAGTTTTATTTCTTTTACTTATGCTCACAACAGGACAGTATTATTTGGCTGTGGAAAGGTCTGTAAGTCTGAAAGGTGAATTCTAATGTCATTTAATATTTTCTTGGTTGAAAGTAAATCTGTTTATAACCCGAATAAGTAACTGTCAATAGACGTTAAGGTACTGACTATAAAACACACACACACACACACACACACACACACACACACACACACACACAGAGTGAGCTATCTTAACACTGAAGAACTCTACCCAATCTCTCAGCATCCACACCCTCCTTCAGGTAGTCGGCTTGGAGTCTGAGTGAGAGAGAGAGAGAGCCGACTCGAGGCCCAGGTCACCCTCGACTCAAGGTTAAGGGCAGACTCGAAGGGAAGTCTTGCCCTCCTCCTCCACTCGAGCCTGCCAGTGGTAAGGCTCCTGAATTATCGAGGCTGAGCTGTTGTGGAGTATGAGATGTATTTCGCTGTATTTCACGTATTTCACGGCTGTATTTCACGTGTTAGATGTATTTCACGTGTTAGCTGTTGTATTTCACGTGTCAGCTGTTGTATTTCGTGTATTAGTTGTTTTATTTCACGTACTAGCTGCTGAAATTCACGTTAGTTGTATTTCACGTACTTCACGGCAGTATTTCGTGTTAGCTGTTGTATTTCACGTATTAGCTGTAGTATTTCGCGTGTTAGCTGCTGTATTTCGTGTATTAGCTCTTGTATTTCACGCACTTCACGGCTGTATTTCGTGTATTAGTTGCTGTATTTCACGTATTTAGCCCCTGCATTTCACTGCTGTATTTAGATAATGTATTTTGGTGTTTAGATGCCGATGTGATGTGATAGATGTTGTATTGTGCTGTATTTCACATACTAGCGGCTGTATTTCACGTATTAGCTGTTGTATTTCACGTACATAGCCCCTGCATTTCACTGCTGTATATAGATATTGTATTTTGGTGTTTAGATGCTGATGTGGTGTATTAATGTTGTATTGTGCTGTATTTCACGTATTAGTTGCTGTATTTCACGTATTTCACTGCTGTATCTAGATGTATTTCGGTGTTTAGATGGCGTTGTTGTGGTGTAACTTATTGTATTATGCTGTATTTCACGTATTTCACTGCTGTATCTTGATGTATTGTGGCATCTACATGTATTTCTCTGCCACACCGTCACTGTAACTGGTATTGTATTATGCTGTACTTCACGCATTTCACTTCTGTATTTCACGTGTATTTCACTGCTTAGATGTATTTTGGTATCTATCTATCTATCTATTGCCAGACGCCATAATCCCGTACGGGGTGGCCATTTGACTCTGAGTTATTTGTTTTACAGGGAGGGGCACTAACCCTCCACCAATCCACTTGACACGTAGGGAGCACGTATGGTTTGGTTATATAGTTACCACCCAGTGTTGTAAATGGCACGCTTGGTAAGCTGCTGTACTCACGCAGTTGCAAGCGCTGGTTCGATTTTGGTATCTACTTGTTGTATTTCTCTGCCACACCGTCACTGTATTTCTCTGCCACACCGTCACTGTCTGTCTAGTGTAGTGTAGGTACAGATACATTTATTAACAGAAGTTAAAACTGGGTGATAAAAATATTTCTTTCTGTGATGTGGTAAGTTTATATGATACATGTGTCTTTGTGAGCTGGTGGTTAGGTGATATTTTTTTTTCTAGGATAAACTACGCTTACTTATAACTCAGTGTGACTGATATCTGCTGGGTGGGTGATATTTTTATTTCTGGGATGCACTACGCTTACTTATAACTCAATGTGACTAATATCAGCTGGTTGGGTGATATTTTTTATTTCTATGATGCACGACGTTTAAATATAACTCAATGTGACTGTCTGCTGGTGGGGACATTTCTCTCTCTAGGAAGCACTACGCTTTTAAAAACAGATGTGACTTTCAGATCTGTTGGCTAGATTTTTTTTTCTAGGATGTGCTACGCTTCTGTTAAATTTAGATGTAAAATTAATTGTCAAGTGCTTAATATTTAAATCGAGAACAGAGATGCAGACTCCAAAATTCTGACAATGATTTTCAAAGTATCTGGGAATTTTAAAATATATCTGGCCTTCCTGTATGGCTGCTAACTGCACTCTGTAATACGGGATGCAGGCTAACTCTACCTATTAACCACACGTGCCCCATAAATGACCACCCAAAATTTAAGGTTAATGCATTCGACTTTGCGATTTGCATTTTAAGTGTGTTGCCATGTGATGTGTGTGTGTGTGTGTGTGTGTGTGTGTGTGTGTGTGTGTGTTAATATTTCTTTTCTTTTTAATAATGTGTTAAGTTTTTATGAAGGCATCTGTGTGTGTATAGAGGTAAAATATATGCTGTTTCAGCCCGTATTTTCGCCAGGTAACGCTCCATAACACCTCTTCCTTAGCGATTTATTTTGGGGGTATAGCTGGTTGGTATCCTCTTGTACAATATTTATGCAGAGTAAAGAGACATTAGAAGGATTTATTTCACACAGGAGAGGACAGTAAGGCGTAATAAGCAAACTAAATCACTTAAGAAAAGATGTTAGGGAGCTACCAGACGAGATTACGACCTTGCTGCGATTCTGAAGCTCCCTAACACTGTTTCCTTAGCGATTTATATTTGGGCTATGGCTCGTTAATATCCTCTTGTACTTTATGCAGAGTGCATGAGAAGAATTTATATGACACAAGAGGACAGTAATGCACAATAACCAAAATAAATCACTTTAGAGAAGATGTTTGGGAACTGAAAAAATGTCTTGGAATGTGCTGTTGAGTTGTGGTAATATCGACCCACAGCCGAACGATAAATAGCAAGAGAGTGAGCGATAACTTTGGAAACTCAGTGGCCTTATCTATGAAATCCAGCAGACTTTTCAGAATATTGTGTCAGCATTTCGTAATTCTTCGTGTGATGTTTAGGTGGCAATGAAACGTCTTTATTTTCAGTGTTATGTGCAACTCTTTTACAGGTTTTCTGTGATATACCTCTCTCTCTCTCTCTCTCTCTCTCTCTCTCTCTCTCTCTCTCTCTCTCTCTCTCTCTTACTCCATACTAAATTAGGAATGGGTGAGTCAGAGTCACATCATCATCATCATCATCAACCCCACCTAAGGATGAAGTAGTCCAAAAAAAAAGCATATATAAAAAATCATCTAGAGGAAGAAGAAAAAAATGATAAACTCAGGGACTGAACAGGTAAAGGTGATGAAGCGGGACTGAGGGATTATGTAATTAACCTGTACTTCGTAAATGTCTAGCTGAGTGCTCTGTTGAAGTTTTTATGTTGGTAGGAAGTGTGTGGGTACATGCTCTTTGGCACACACACACACACACACACACACACACACACACACACACACACACACACACACACACACACACACACACACACACACACACACACACACACACACACACACACACACACACACACACACACACACACACACACAGTAAGCGCGTGGCTGAATCGGTAGAGAGGAGGCCTGCAGTCCTAATGGACCCAGGTTCGAATCATGGCTGGGGCAGGGAACAGTTTAAGGATTTGAATTTCATAAAAGCAGACTTTCCTGATCTACCAGATGACCCGCCAACATGTTATAAAAGAACCCCCGCTAATACCAATACACCAGTCCTGTATGAGACAGCCCTAGCATGTACTCAATAAGGACGGTGGGTGTTAGCGCCGAAGTGGTGACATGTGGAGGTGTAGGAGGATTACTGGGCCTTGGGATAGGCTACTGCCCCTAAGATATAGGCCCTGAAGCCTTTGCCCAGAGTCGGACACATAAGAAAAAAAAAAAAAAAAGCAAGCTACCTCCCCCTCAGTCTGTCTACACACACACACACACACACACACACACACACACACACACACACACACACACACACACACACACACACACACACACACACAGTAAGCAAACTACCTCCCCCTCAGTCTATCTACACACACACACACACACACACACACACACACACACACACACACACACACACACACACACACACACACACACACACACACACACACACACACACACACACACACACACACACACAGTAAGCAAACTACCTCCCCCTCAGTCTATCTACACACACACACACAAACTAGGATGGGTGAAGAGGGAAAGGCTGGAGGCCAAAGAGGGAGAGAGGAGAGGGGGAGAGAGGGGGATGGTGGGGGAGGAGGATGGGAAGAGTGAGGGGGAAAGGTGGTGGGGGAGAAGGGGGGAAGGGGTGGCCACTCATGTGTAAGGCTGGTACGCTGAGGATATTACCTGTATTGATCTTACTAATAGGAGGCACAGGTGAGGGTGAGGGTGAGGTTGAGGGTGAGTATGAAGGTGAAAGTGTGTATCGGTGTGACAGGGTGATGATGAGAGAGGCATACAAATATTTCTAATCAACTGTAACCTAACTCACTTTCCTCTAACCACACCAATACCAAAATAGCCCAACCCAGTGCAACCTAACCAAAGCCAAGTCAACCTAACTTAATCTAACTTAACCTAACAATCTAACTTCTCTACCTGGGTCCCGTCAGTTCAGGTGAGAGCTTGCAATATTAATCTCTTTATTACTAGGTCTTTCCTTTACTTCATTAAAATGTTAAGTAAATATATATGTGGATGTTTTTTTTGCTCGACGCTTCATCCTGTGAGGCGACTGTGAGAATTAATTTCCATGCACTTCTGTTAATATTTTTCCACTCTCTTAGTACTGTTTTATTCATACACACAAATGTAACACACACACACACACACACACACACACACACACACACACACACACACACACACACACACACACACACACACACACACACACACACACACACGCATACAGACTCAATCAATGGGGCATTCATACAAAACTACATTCCACCCTTGCCCTCACAATACAGCGTGCCAGCTCTCTTACTGCATTATACATTACATAGCCATATTTATCATCCCTATCGTTTTTTCTCAACAATTCCCTCGACTTCCTCCTTCCCTACCTTACTGTTTACTACATTTCCCTGCTATAACCTTTTCATCTTTCCCTACTTCAGCTATTACCCCCGCCAGTGACGTTGGAGGGAGGTCATGTGTTCTTTCGGGTTTGTCTGTCTGTGTACAAAATATCTCAAGAAACTGTTATCGGGTTTTAGCGAAGTATGGTGGGTAGGAGGGCAGTGTGTCAAGGAAGAGTTACTTAGATTTTGAGGTAGACCAAGATCAGAATGCACGAATAAGTCATAAATTTTACTGGCGTCGTCGAAGGTATGCGCTCTCGGAGACTGTGTTACTGGGCAGACTAAAACCGTAGAATTAATTGACTACATGTGAGATCGAAAAAGTATTCTCCGGGACGAACGAGGAACTAGAACAGTCAATTTTTTGCGCTGGTGGAGGTATTCGTTCTTTGAGTGGTTATTAGTTGTTGCTGTTCTTGTGGCACCAGGTTCAAGACGTGAACACGGTAGGCTGCAGGCTGAAGTTTCGCTTTTCCTGCAGCCTACCATCCTCCTTTCGTGGGACGTCTGTATGATCGCTATCCTGAATGTACCGCATCCCCGACACCACAACACACGCCACTCATGCAAAAGACCCTCACAGTACAAGCAATCCTTCGACATACCCTCAAGAAAAGTCCTCAGGCGGCGAATGGATGAAGAGGCCGATTTCCTCCAATCCCCTGGGCTCAAATCCAGATGAGAGTGGGGCAACAGCATCAACAAGAACTACAAGAACAAGAACAAGAACAACTACAACAGTAAATACAATAACAACAGAGGTAATAACAGAAAGAAATTACCGTCACGAACATCCTGATTAATTTCTGTTTACTTCATCTTCCTGAGCAAAAATAAATCGTGCACAGGTGACCCCAAATCAAATATAAAAAGGCAGAATGGTACCAAGGGCGCTGGTTAGAGGGGGCGTGTTGGAATGGATCAATATGGAAGTGCTGTAACGTGACGAAAATACGCTACTATTGCCTGTGTAAGTGGGGGCAATATCGCTAGATATTACTCCCATTTTGGCACACGTTAGATTTGGTCCTGAGTGCCAAAAGGAGGAGGAGGAGGAGGAGGAGTTGTTGGAATGCAAGTTAAATTTTCCGTTTTTCCTACACACCACCATCCTCCCTTCAGAGGCTAGGGAGGGGAATTGAGGGCCATTTGTATGCCCAGACAATGTAGCCACCAAATTAAACACACACACACACACACACACACACACACACACACACACACACACACACACACACACACACACACACCAAAAAACACTGATAACATAGAGTGTATTCGATACTACTACTTCTACTACTACACAAATATTTCCTGAGTAAGAGGGAGAGGAAAATCACATAATACTGCTCCATCTTCCTCACATAAAGTCTTAAACTTCTCAATGTTAGGAATTTGAGTTGGAATTTTTATAGCCTCCCTAAGCTCTACCCCTTCCCCCCCAACCACGTCATTCCTGTTTGATTCTTGCTCCTAAAACACTATTGCTTCTTCTAGGGGAAATTTTGGACCTAGAAGAGTTATAGCCTTCATTAACTCCTTCAGTTCTCTCTCTCTCTCTCTCTCTCTCTCTCTCTCTCTCTCAATCTGTCTATCTGCCTATATCTATCACCATTGGTCTATGGCGCTAGTAGGGGTGAGGGACGAGTTAAGCAGGTTAGGTTAGGTTAAGTTAGGTTAGGTTAGGTTAAACAAGAGGAAGATTAGGCAAGATAGAAGTGAGGATGGTGAGGAAGGAGTAAGGAAAGCGAGGAAGGAGTGAGGAAAGTGTGGAAGGAGTGAGAAAAATGTTGAAGGAGTGAGGAAGGTGGGGAAGGAGTAAGGAAGGTGAGAAGGAGTGAGGAAGGTGTGAAGAAGGAGTGAGACAAGTTAGGCAAAGGGGAGCAAGGGTGAGGTAGGTTAGGCAGAGGGGAGGCATGGGTGAGGCAGGTTAGGCAGAGATTAGGAAAAGTTAGGAAGGTTAGGCACAGGATAGGTAGAAATGAATCAGGTTAACCAGGGGTGAGGGAGGTTAGGCAAAGGTGAGGCAGGGGTGATGGGGGTTAGGCAGAGGTGAGGCAGACGTAAGCTATCAATAGGGCTACACCTGCCTCACCATCCATAATGTATAACGACCGCCAGTCCTGCCATCTGCCGCTGCCGCCTGCCATCCACTGCCACACACTCAACACACTCAATTCACCCATCACTACACTCCATGCACGCATTCACAAACGCAATTCACTCCTACTGGGACTCACATTTGATACATTATTCGCTACACACACACACACACACACACACACACACACACACACACACACACACACACACACACACACACACACACACACACACACACACACATTCTCTCTCTCTCTCTCTCTCTCTCTCTCTGCATATTACGCAACTCACTCAGTTCGGTCATCCTAACATGAAAACGCACTCACACGCAAAATCACTCTGACGTATACCTCTCTTTCTCTCTCTCTCTCTCTCTCTCTCTCTCTCTCTCCATATTACGTAACGCACGCAGTCCTCTAACTCACGCACGCACTCACTCACACACACAATTCACTTTTACACACACATATACTTCCAACCTTATAGCACATTCGTTTCAACTCTCTCTCTCTCTCTCTCTCTCTCTCTCTCTCGCTTCACGAAGGATTATATGGAACAGATTTTCATTATATATATATATTTCAATCTACTTCTAAAACTAATTTATGTAATTCATAGTTACCAAAACTTTTTAAAGCACAAATAATTGAGGAAGAAGGTTTTATAAAATTTACTGTAGTCTGTCCTCTTTTATGAACCAGTTTCCATTTTCTGTTGGAAGGTAGAATTAGTATATTCTTTGTAAAAAAAAAAAAAAATACATATATATATATATATATATATATATATATATATATATATATATATATATATATATACATATATATATATATACAGTATTTCGTGGAGAAAAGTATGTATATGATATTCTGGGCATGTTACTATTTTTGTCTCCCCTTTTTATTTGTTATTCTGTTCTTTTCATGAGTAGAGCTGATATATCCCTTAAAAATATGCTTTATTGAGAGGGGCAAAGCTCAGTTATTTTTATTGGACTATTAATTTTCTTTATTGGACTCTCTTTTCTCCATTATTAGTAGCTTTATTTTTTATTCACAGGTGTGGTTAAAATATTCCTTTGAAAATGTAATACAGTGAGCACTACAGAGGTAATATATGCTGCTTCATGGAAAGAGATATAACAACACAATATCTCTCATAAGTGTGTTTCCCAGAATTCTCTCTCTCTCTCTCTCTCTCTCTCTCTCTCTCTCTCTCTCTCTCTCACACACACACACTTCTGTCCCTCCCTCCCTCACTCCACCATACACTTAACTTCACCACACTATACCACACTATACCACACCACACAACTACTTGCTAACTCAGTGCACCATACCACAGTACATTTCCTCACCACACCAGTTACTTACCACCACACATACGGTCTGCCACGACCACAAAGTACTCCACCATAACACCACACCGCCACAGAACATACCACATTTATCAAGACCCGCCACACATAGTCAACTACTTCCACAAATAACTCTACCACACCACACCACACTTCACCACACACCACACCATACCGCACCACACCACACCACACCACCACACGATCAGCCACTACCACAAGGCATCCCACAAATCTCGAAGCTGTGACACATAACATATGATTATGGTTTTGTCCATATCCTCTCTCTCTCTCTCTCTCTCTCTCTCTCTCTCTCTCTCTCTCTCTCTCAGTGCTTGACCTGTCCTGCGTGCTTGCAATAACTCACTCTGTTATTACCACTATGCTTATACTTGCCCGTCCCCCCCCCTCCTCCCACTCTCTCTCTCTCTCTCTCTCCCACCTTCCCCCTCCCTGTCCCTTCAGTCCTCCCTCCCCCACTTTTCTTCCCCTCCCCCCTTCCCTCACCCACTTTTCTTCCCCTCCCTCTCCCTCCTCTCTCTATCCCCCCATTTTCACCCCCTCTGTCACTGCCATCTCCCCTTTCCCCTTCCCTCTCCATACCTTCTCTTCATTCTCCCCCTTCCTTCCCTCTTTCCCGCCCTCTTCCTTCCATCTTTGCTTCCTAGTTTCCTCCCTCCCTTCCTTCACTCCTTCTTTCCTCCCTCCCCTCCCTCCTTCCCTCCCTCCCTCTTTCTCACCCTCCATCCTTCCTTCCTTCTTTCTTTCTTAATATTTTCTCCCCTCCTTCCTTCATTTCTTCCTTTCTTCCTTCCTTCATTCCTTCCTCACTCCCACCCTCCTCCCTCTCATGTTTTTCCCCTCTTTCTTCCTCCCTTCCTCCTCCCACCCTCCTTCCCTCCTTTGTGTTGGTATCGGAGCTTTTTGTTATGTTCTCCTTCCCTTTACTTCCTGATATCGATACTTATTTATAACCTTCCAAATAACAGCTTCGAAAGGACCAAAAGCTGTATTGCTGTTTGCTTTCCTTTGTACTCCTTTGAACTCCTTTCTCTCTCTCTCTCTCTCTCTCTCTCTCTCTCTCTCTCTCTCTCTCGTTCCCTTTTCCCATTCCTCCCACATACACTTCCCGTTCATCTACTCCCTTGCCTTCCCTTCCCTTCCTCTCCTTCGCTACGTCCACCATTTCCTCCCTACTTTCTTCCTCTCCCTAACTCCTTCCTCCCACTCCCTCTCCCTTCTTTCCCTCCTTCTTTCCTTCTCCTACACCACTCCCCTTCCCTCCCTCCCTTCCCTCATTTCTCACTCTCCTCCAGCCTCTCTCTCCAATCCTTCTTCCCCTTCCTCTCTTCCTTACCGTCATTTCCTCCCCTCCTCTCATATATTCTCCCTTCCTCCGTCCTCTTCTTCTTCCCTTACATCTTTCTCCCTCCTTCCCTTCCTCCCTTCCTTACACTCTCTTTCCTTCCTCCTTCCTCCCCTTCCTTCCTCGCACTTTTTTTCTCTCCACCTCCAATATTTCTCCCTCCCTCTCCCTTCCTTCTTTCCATCTTTCTCTCCTTCTCCTTCCCTCTCCTTCACTATCCCCCCTTCACATCTCTCTCTTTCTCCTTCCCTCTCTCCTCCTCTCATCCCTCCGTCACCTTCCCTCTCTCCTCTCCATTTTTCCCCTCTCTCTTCCACCCCTACCTCCGTCTCTTCTCTCTCCCTGTCTCCTCCTCTCTTCCCTCCCTCTCCATTCTCTCCTCACCCCTCCAATTTCTCTCAGTCACCTTCTTACAGCCCTCCACTTATTCATTCGGGATTTACCCTCCCCCTCTCTCTCTTATCTTACATCCCATACTCTCTCTCTCTCTCTCTCTCTCTCTCTCTCTCTCTCTCTCTCTCTCTCTCTCTCTCTCTCTCTCTCTGTGCCACACCTCATTCTTCGTGTCAACCCTCTCTCTTCACCACGCAATTTCCCTTCTCCCTATCCCATTTTCTCACTTAATCACCCTCTCTCTCTCTCTCTCTCTTCCTGGTAACTGGACCCCGTTATCCCTCTGTTTACTGGGCATACATAACACACGTCTTACGTAAGTGCGAAGCAAATGGCGAAGACATAAGTATTTTTCCTAGTATACATTAACCAGCCATATCCAAAAATAAATCGCTATGGAAAAGGTGTTAGGGAGCTTCCATAACCGACGAGAATACGAGCCCAAATCTCATTAAACGTCTTATGTAAGTATGAAGAAAAGGTGAAGACAAAAGTGTTATTCTTAGAGGTGGTCAGGATCCAGAAACTCTATAGAAATTGCAACCCAGATTTCACTTACTATGACAATATGAGAGTAGGATAAAACATTAGTCCAAGTAGTTCAGAAACTCTACGGAAATTGCAACCCAGATTTCACTTACTCTGACAATAAGGAACTAGGATGAAAGGGGAAGGGCAGATATATTATTCTCAGTGCTTGGTATATACTGTATATGCTTAGGTGCTTTGCTTTAGGGTCATAGATAATAAACTCTTCCAAATCCACACACTAGACTTCACCCACCGATGGAAGTGAAAGGCAGGAGATAAGGATAAAGATGGTATTTTTAGTCTGTCAAGTTTGCAGAGAGCTGTGTGTGTGTGTGTGTGTGTGTGTGTGTGTGTGTGTGTGTGTGTGTGTGTGTGTGTCCTCGAGTATATAAGTATGCATAAATTAGTGACTGTGTGTGTGTGTGTGTGTGTGTGTGTGTGTGTGTGTGTGTGTCAATACTTCAGCAAGAACCAGGTCACGTAGCAGTACCATTGCCACGCTGCGTCACCCATTAATAATTCCAGGGGGAGTTGATGGAGTAAGGGGAGTGGGAATGGGGGAGGAGAGGGAGTAGGGGAGTAGAAATGGGGAGGAGAGGGAGTAAGGGGAGTAGGAATGGGGGAAGAGAGGGAGTACGGGAGTAGAAATGGGGGAGGAGAGGGAGTAGGGGAGTAGGAATGGGGGAGGAGAGGGAGTAGGGGAGTAGGAATGGGGGAGGAGAGGGAGTAGGGGAGTAGGAATGGGGAGGAGAGGGAGTAGGGGAGTAGGAATGGGGGAGGAGAGGGAGTAGGGGAGTAGGAATGGGGGAGGAGAAGGAGTAGAGGAGTTTGAATGGGGAGGAAATAACGAAAGGGGAGTATGTGAGTGGGGAGAGTAGGACGTGAGGGAGGGGAAGGGAGATGGGGAGAGGAGGAAAGGGAAATAGAGAGAAGCATAGGGAAAGAGATGGAGAGAGAAGGAGAGAGAGATGGAAAGAGGAGGAAAGAGAGATGGAGAGAGGAAGAAAGAGAGATGGAGAGAGAGGAAGGGAGATGGAGAGAGGAAGAGAGATGGAGAGAGGAAGAAAGAGAGATGAAGAGAGGAGGAAAGAAAATTGGAGAGAGGAAGAAAGAGAGATGGAGAGAGGAGGAAGGAGAGTTGGAGAGAGGAAGAAAGAGATGGAGAGATGAGGAAAGAGAGATGGAGAGAGGAGGAAAGAGAGATGGAGAGGGAAGAAGAGATGGAGAGAGAGGGGAAGAGAGATGGAGGAAGGAAGAAAGAGAGATGGAGAGAGAAAGAGAGAAGAAGAGAGGAGAGGATGTACAGAGAGTGAGAGAGTCGTAAATGGGGGTGGGGGAGGGGGGGAAGGGAGATTGCCATGTAAGGGAGGAAGAAAAGGAAGAAGAAAATGCGAGGGGAGGAGACGTGGTTGGGATGGATGGGGTGAGGGGGAGATTAGAAGGGAAGGGGGGGACGGAAGAGGAGGGATGGAAGGGGGGAGGAGAGGGGGGAGAGAAATATCGAGAAGAGAAATGGGCAAACTGGGGAGATGGTAGGAGGGCAGGGGGAGAGGGTATGGGGGAGTTGGAAGGTGGGGGGTATGATAGGGGAAAGCTATGAAACTGGGGAGTGATATATGGATGGGGTGGATTAGTAGAGGGGGGAGGAAAGAAAGGGAGGGGTGAAGCACTGGGAGGGGAGGAACTGTGACAGGAAAGGGGGAGAGGAGGAGGGAGGAGGGAGAAGTCTATAAAGGGATGGGAAAGGGAGGAAAAGGATGGAGGGAGGAAAAGGGGGGAGGGAGAAAAAGTAGTAAGTACACACTAAAGAATAGCTGAATGAGTGGAGGGGAGAGTGTTAGTAGGGGGCCGATTGGGTGAATGGATGGGGTGGGGAGAGTAGTGGGGGGCCGATTGGGTGAATGGAAGGGGTGGGAGAGAGGTAGGGTGTGGGGGTAGTGGAAGAGGGGAGGGAGGGAGTAACTATGCAAGGAGAGAGGAAAGTGTAGTGTGAGTGATGTGGAAAGAGAAATGCAGGGACGAAAAGATGTGGCAAACACTAAAGGCAGAAAAACTAGGAGATGGGAAGGAGGAAAGGAGGAAAGAGAGAGAGAGAGGAGATAAGGGGCAGAGGGAGTGGGAGGAGATAAGGGGGAGAGGGAAGGAGAGCAGATAAGGGGGAGAGGGAGGGGAAGCGGTTGGGGAGGCGGAAGGGGGGAGAATAAAAATGAACTGGGAAGGGAAGAAACGATGCAAAGAGACACTGAAACAAGTGAATTTGTGAAAAGGTGGAAGGAGAAGGTTGAAAAGGAGTGGGGAGGATAAGAGGGGAGTGGGGAGGCGGAGGAGGGGAGGTGTGGGTAGAAGGGGGGAGGGGGAGGAGAGGAGGTGGGGGAAGGAGGGGAGGAGGGTAACTACTGAAGAGGGGGGGAGGGAAGAAATTGAGTAGGTGGAGGTCAGAGAAAAGAAATATTGAGAAGGGAGGGAAAGGGAGGGGGGGGGATGGGGAGGGGAGAGGGTGGGGGAAAGGTGGGGAGGAGAGGGCGTGTGGGAGAGTCAAGAGAGAGAGAGGTAGGGAGAGAGAGAAGATAGAGAGAAAAGAAAGAGAATTTAGAGAATGACTGAGAAAAAGAAAAAAATTAGGTGAAAATAGTGAGAGAGAGAGAGAGAGAGAGAGAGAGAGAGAGAGAGAGAGAGAGGTGGGGGCAGGCTATGAAAGAGAGTTGATTCGTGAGTGGAATGATTAAGGAGGAGGAGGGAGGGAGAAGGGGGATAGTGGAGGGATACTGAGAGAAGGAGGAGGAGGAGGAGAGGAGAGGAGAGGAGAGAGAGAGAGAGAGAGAGAGAGAGAGAGAGAGAGAGAAACCTAGACGAAAAAGACAAAAAAAAATGCAGGAAGGAATATGACAAAAACTGAAGAAGGAGAAAGAATAATCAGGGAGAAAGAAAAAAAGGGAGGATAAAGGGAAGGGATGGGGCTAATAAAAAGGGAGGACAAAAGGTAGGATATAAAGGGAGGATAAAAAGGAAGGATAAAAAGGGAGGATATAAAGAGAGGATATAAATGGAAGATACAAAGGGAGGATACAAAGGGAGGATATAAAGGGAGGATACAAAGGGAGGATATTAAGGGAGGATACAAAGGGAGGATACAAAGGGAGGATATAAAGGGAGGATACAAAGGGAGGATATAAAGGGAGGATACAAAGGGAGGATATAAAGGGGTTGGGGCTGATGGCAGGGAGGGGACGGCTTGATGACAAAGGACATTGGATTATTGGAAAGGGAAGGAGCGGGAGGCATAGGGAGGGGAGGGATATAGATGGGACTTACGTAGGTTGGTAGGTAGATAGGTAGGTAGGTAGGTAGGTAGGTAGGTTGGTAGGTAGGTAGGTAGGTAGGTTGGTAGGTAGGAAAGGAGGAAGGAAAGAGAAGGCATAGTGTGTTAGTAGGCAAGCTTGTATTAGGTGAAAGAGGGAAGGGAATAATTGGAGAGACAGAAGGACAGACAGCATGAGACAGTGAAGGAAGGAAGATAGGAAGGATAGGAGGGAAAGCATGAAGGCAGAGAGGAAGGTGGAAGGGAGGGAGGAAGGAAAGAAGGAAAGAGAGAAGGAAGGAAGGAAGATAGGAAGGGAAGGCATGAAGGGAGAGAGGAAGATGGAAGGATGGGTGGAAGGAAAGAAGGAAAGAGAGAAGATAGGAGGCAAGGCATGAAGGGAGAGAGGAAGAAGGGAAGAAGGAAAGAGAAAAGGAAGGAAGGAAGATACGAGGCAAGGCATGAAAGGATGGGGGGAAGAAAGAAAGGGAAAGAAAGTGAGAAGAAAAATTGATAAAGATGGTGAGCGCGTAACGAAGAAGGACAGGAAGAAGAGTCTGAGTAACGTAATAAAGATAAGGAAGAAAGAGGTGGAGGGAAGAAAAAGGAGGGAAAAAAGGGTGGAGAGAAGTAAAAAAGGAAGAAAGGGGTGGAGGAAAGAAAGAGGAGGTAAAAGGGTGTGTTGAGAAGAAAGGAGTGGAGCAAAGAAAGAAGTGGAGGAAGAAAGAGGTGGAGGGAAGAAAGGAATGGAGGAGAGAAAGGGGTGGAGGGAAGGAAGGGGTGAAGGGATAAAGAAAATGGGCGACCGAAGTAGGGTAGGGGGAACTCAAGGGAATAGAAGATTGATGGAGGGTAAACATTGACCAAGCATATGTTAAAATGACTTGGGAACGAAACAGGAAGAGTGGAGGAGAGAGGAGAAGAGAGAGGAAGAGAGAAACTACAAAGAGGAAATAGTAAGAGGAAGAGTGGAAGAAAGAGGAAATGAGTCTCAAGAGTTACCCCAATCGTGAGAGTTACTATTTATCATTTCCTTCGATTCCTCTTACATCACTGCCAACAGGAAATGAACTGAATGTGATATTGTTAAACGAGGACATGATTACCTCTCTCTCTCTCTCTCTCTCTCTCTCTCTCTCTCTCTCTCTCTCACACACACACACACACACACATCCAGAACTTACACACAGCTGCATTCAACACACACGTGGGAACATACACAGTCCATATTTACAGTCACACACACATACATACACAGCCAGTCATACATACTAACACAGGTATACACATACATGCATACATACAAAGGAACATCCATACACAAACAAACAAACACCTAGACAGTCTAGTACAGAAGCCAGCGGACATCAAAGTTTTCTCTCTCTCTCTCTCTCTCTCTCTCACCAGGGGAGGGGAGGGGGGAGTGAAAATGTGAGTGAGAGGAGAGAAGATACTGAGAGAAGAGAGAGAGAGAGAGAGAGAGAGAGAGGGGGAGAGAGAGAGAGAGAGAGAGAGAGAGAGAGAGAGAGAGAGAGAGAGAGAGAGAGAGAGAGAGAGAGAGAGAGAGAGAGAGGAGAGAGAGAGAGAGAGGGAGAGAGTTTTAGACATAATTTTAAAGAGAAAGGACGAAGAGAGGGCGTAAAGTGAGAAAATAAATTAAAGACAGGAAGGAATGAGTGAAAAAAAAAAAAATTATACCTGAGACACAGACAGGTAAATTAGACAGGTAGATGAGACAATTAGCACACCTGACTCCTATGACTCACTCTCAGCTGAATAAAATCGTCTGAGAGAGAGAGAGAGAGAGAGAGAGAGTAGGTTATATAAAGAAAAGAATGTAAGGGAAGTTATTTTGAGAGAGAGAGAGAGAGAGAGAGAGAGAGAGAGAGAGAGAGAGAGAGAGAGAGAGAGAGAGAAATAAATTGTTGGGCGAGAGAAAGAACGCAAACTAAAGGAGACAGTACAGACGGCTGGAGGAAGGGAGGGAGGGAGGGAGAGAGGGAGGGAGGAGAGGAGAGAGGAGGGAGGGAGGAGAGGAGACAGGAGAGACGGAGAGAAGAAGAAAGGTAAGAATGGGACTGAAGGAAGGAAGGAAGGAAGGAAGCAAGCAAGCAAGCAAGCAAGCAAGGAAGGAGGGAAGGAAAGAAGGAAGGAAGCAAGGAAGGAGGGAAGGTAGGATGGAAGGGGGGAAGAAGAAAGGTAAGAATGGGAAGGAAGGAAGGAAGGAAGGAGGAAGGAAAGAAAGAAGGAAGGAGGAAGGAAAGAAAGAAGGAAGGAGGAAGGGAAAGTGAATGTTTGAGGAAGGAGAAGAGGAGGAAGCAAAAAGATATGTGGGGAGGAGGGAGGAAAGGAGGGAGGAAGGAGATAAAGAGGAGAAAGCGAGTAGGTAGGAGAGAGAGAGAGAGAGAGAGAGAGAGAGAGAGAGAGGTAGAAGGAATATATGAGAGAGAGGGGGACAGAAAGGAAGGGGAGAGGAGGAGAGAGAGAGAGATGGAAGAGAAGAGGGAACACGGAGGAAGAGTGTATAGAAGGAAAGAGAGGGGAGGAGAGGGGAAAGAGAGAAGAGGGAAACGAGAAGAGGAGAGAGGTAGTAAGGGAAAAAAGAGGAGAGAGAAAGAGAGGGTAGGGAGAAAGAGTATCAGAGAAGGAAGAGGGGAAAAGAGGAAAAGGAAGGCAAGAAGGGTGAAGGGAAAAGAGAGGAAGGACGAAGAAGGAGAGAAGGAGGGAAGGGAAGAGAGGGGAAGAGGGGAGGGAAGGAAAGGGAGAGGAAAGAGGAAGAGGAGAGGGAAGGGGAGGGTGAGGGAAGAGGGGACAGGAGGAAAAAATATCAGAGAGGTAAGATGGAAGGAGGAAGAGGGGAAAGGAGGAAAGGTAAGGCATGAGGGGAGAGAGAGGGAGGAGGAAGGGGAGAGACGGAGGAGGAAGGAGAGAGACGGAGGAGGAAGGAGAGAGATGGGGAAGGGAAGAGAGGGGAGGGAAGGGGAGGGAAAAAAGGAAGAAAGAAGGAAAGTGAAGAGGAGGAAAGGTAAATCAAGAAGGGGGAGAGGAAGGAGGAGAGGGATAGGGAAGGGAAGAGAGGGGAGGGGAGGAAAGGGAGGAGGGGAAAGAGGAAGGATGGAGGGGGAGAAGGGAGAGGGGAAGAGGAAGGCGGGAGGGGGAGGGGAAAGAAGGAAGGAAGAAAGAAGGAAAGGTAAGGCAAGAAAGGAGAAAGGAAGGAGGGAGAAGGACAGGGATGGGGAAGGGAGGAGAGGGGAGGGAGGAGGGGAAAGAGAGGGAGGGGGAGGGGGAAAGGGGAGGGGGAGAGGGGAGGGGAGGTGAGAATGGATGAAGATTGACAGGGCTGGTGGCAGCAAGTCCAAGTGGCCCCCTATGGGAAAAAACAGAAGTGGAGAAAAACAGAAATGGAAAAAAAAAAAAAACAAATGGAAAAAAACAGAAATGGAAAAAAACAGAAATGGAAAAAAAAAAAATGGAAAAAAACAGAAATGAAAAAAAACAGAAGTGGAAAAACAGAAATGAAAAAATAACAAATAAAAAAAACATAAAAAAAAACAAATTAAAAAACAGAAATGGAACAAACAGAAGTGGAAAAACAGAAATGGAAAAATAACAAATAAAAAAACATAAAAAAAACAAATTAAAAAACAGAAATGGAAAAAACAGAAGTGGAAAAACAGAAATGTAAAAATAACAAATAAAAAAAACAAAAAAACAAATTAAAAAACAGAAATGGAAAAAACAGAAGTGGAAAAAAACAGAAATGGAAAAAAAACAAATAAAAAAAGAAATGGAAAAACGAAAATAAAAAAAAAACAGAAATGGAAAAAACAAATAAAAAAATGGAAAAAAAATGAAAAAATAGAAATGGAAAAAACAGAAATGGAAAAAAAACAGAAATGGAAAAAACAGAAATGGAAAAAAAAACAAATGGAAAAAAACAGAAATGGGAAAAAAAACAGAAATGGGAAAAAAACAGAAATGGAAAAAAAAAAAACATGGAAAAAAACAAAAAACAAAAATAGAAAAAAATGGAAAAAAACAGAAATGGAAAAAAACAAATGGAAAGAAAAACAGAAATGAAAAAAACAGAAATGAAAAAAACAGAAATGAAAAAAAGCAGAAATGAAGAAACGAAAAAAAAAAAAAATAGAGGGGAAAGAAATAGAAGGACGGAATTGGAGAGAATAGAGAGAAAAAAAAGGGAGGGGAAAGGAAGGGAAGGAGGGAACTGGAGAGAATAAAGAAAAAATGATAAAAAACTGAGGAAAGAGGGGAAAAGAGAAGAAGGTGAAAAAGAAGAGGGGAAGGGAGAGAGAAAGGAAGAAGAAGGTGATTTGTATGAAGAGAGACTGAGAAGAAAAGAAACTGAAAGGAGGGGAAAGGAAGAATAAGGGGAAAGCTGGTAAAGGAAGGCGAGATAGAGGGGAAAAGGAGGGGAAAAGGAGGGGAAAAGGAGGGGAAATGGAGGGGAAAAGGAGGGGAAAAGGAAGGGAAAAGGAGGGGAAAAGGAGGAGAAAAGGAAGGGGAAAAGAGGGAAAAAGGAGGGGAAATGGAGGGGAAAAGGAGGGGAAAAGGAAGGGAAAAGGAGGGGAAAAAGAGGGGAAATGGAGGGGAAAAGGAGATGAAAAGGAGGGGAAAAAGAGGGGAAATGAAGGAGAAAAGGAGGGGAAAAGGAAGGGAAAAGGAGGGGGAAATGGAGGGGAAAAGGAAGGGAAATGGAGGGGAAATGGAGGGGGAAAGAGGGGAAAAGGAGAAAAAAGATACATTGGAGGAGACGAGGGGAGAGCAGGAAGGAGGGGAAAAATGGATGAGGGGAAAGTCGGTGAAAGAGGAGAAAGAGGGGAGAGGGGAAAGGGGAAAAGAAAAGGGGGAGAGAGAGAGAGGAGAGGGGAAAGAAAAAAAAGAGATGGAAAGAAGAAATGAGAGGGGAAAGAGGGAGAAAGAGGGGAGAGGGAATAAGGGAAAAGAGAGGGGGGAAAAGAGAGGAGAGGGGAAAGAGAAAAAAGAGGAAAATAAGAGAAGAGAGGGGAGAGAGGAAAGACAAAAAAGAGGGGGGGGGAATAAGAGAGGGGAAAGAGGGGAGAGGAGAAGGAGAAAAAAGGGGGGGACAGAAGAGAAGAGGGGGGAGAGGGGAGAGAGGAGAAAGAGAAAAATAGGGGGAAAGAAGAGAAGAGAGGGGAAAGAGGGGAGAGGAGAAAGAGAAGAAAAAGAGAGGAAGGAAAGAGGAAAAAAAGAGGGGAAAGACGAAGCGAGGGGAAAAAACAACAAAATTATTCTCTACATGACATTAAGTTGGAAAGAAGGACTGGGAGTGTAAAAATAAATAAATAAAATATGAAAAGATACACATTCAGTTTTATAAATGAAAATTGAATAAGGAAGGAGAAAGGCCTGAAAGAAGGAAGGAAGGAAGGAAGGAAGGAAGGAGGCAAGAAGAGAAGGAAGGAGGCAAGGAGAGAAGGAAGGAATATGGAGAGGAGAAGGAAGGAAGGAAGGAAGGAAGGACGCAAAGAAGGACGGAAGGTAGGACGGAGGCAAGGAGAGAAGGAAGGATTATGGCAAGGGGGGAAGGAAGGAAGGAAGGAAGAAGGGAAGGAAGGAAAGAAAAAGGGAAAGGTGTCAAGGAAGGAGAGAGAGAGAGAGAGAGAGGTAAACAAGAAAGCGGAGATATTGACTGACTGGCCTATAAATTTTGATTGAAAAACAAGGGACAAACAACGAAGAGAAAATCGTGCAAGATGAAAGAGATAAAGATAGATAGATAGATAGATAGATAGTTAGGTAGGTAGATAGATAGATAGACAGATAGATAATGGTGATATAGGAAGAAGAAACAGACAGACACACAGACGGCCAAATAGATAAGCAGATAGATACATACAGACATGGTAGAAAAACTGAGATAGATCGATAAACAGACAGAGAGAGAGAGAGAGAGGGTGAGAATGAGAGAAGCAGAGAATATGTGGGAGAGATAGAGTGTGTGACAGAGGGAATGACAGCGTGTGAGAGAGGGAGAGTGTGTGAGAGAGTGAGTGAGCCAGAGAGTTTGATCAAAGGACATTGTAAGTGTGTTGGAATATTGAATGATGATGAAAGGGGGGGAGAGAAGAGTGAGAGTAAGAGTGAACAACGGGTAGAGTGATGGTGTTATAACAGTATCCAGCATGATGAAAGGAGGAGAGGAAAAAAGAATGTATTTCACCTCTTCTGCTTCTCACTTTCCTCTGCTGGCTAATATTCCTACGTTGAGAGAGGCTTGGTGTGTTTCTCTACCTAATATTTCACCTCTGCTTCTCACTTTCCTCTGCTGACTAATATTCCTAAGCTGAGAGAGGCTTGGTATGTTTCTCTGCCCATACTTTCACCTCTTCTACCTCTAACTTTCCTCTGCTGCCTAATATTCCTAAGCTGAGAGACGCTTGGTGTGTTTCTCTACCTAATATTTCACCTCTGCTTCTCACTTTCCTCTGCTGGTTAATATTCCTAAGCTGAGAGAGGCTTGGTGTGTTTCTCTACCTAATATTTCACCTCTGCTTCTCACTTTCCTCTGCTGGCTAATATTCCTAAGCTGAGAGAGGCTTGGTATGTTTCTCTGCCCATACTTTCACCTCTTCTACTTCTAACGTTCCTCTGCTGATTAATATTCCTAAGGTAAGAGAGGCTTGGTATGTTTCTCTACCTAATATTTCACCTCTGCTTCTCACTTTCCTCTGCTGGCTAATATTCCTAAGGTAAGAAAGGCATGGTATTCTTCTCTGCCTAATATTTCACCTCTACTTCTCACTTCCTCTGATGGCTAATATTCCTAAGGTAAGAGGGGCTTGGTATGTTTCTCTGGCCATAGATGATTCTCTCTAATATAATGCGTCAGGGAGGAAAGTGACGGACATGCCCTAAGTGTGAAACAGACGCAGTGGAGCAGGACACCAACTTTGTCCCCTGTCTGTATCATACCTACAAAAAAAGTCCTTACCAAGTGATCGACGGTTTTTAAATGAGCACTGTTCCTAGTCTATTTTTTCCTATAACACATTCTATAGGAGATGGTATTTCTGAATGTGTCGTGTATAATGTGTATAAAGTGTATTTCATGCGTTAAATTCAGTGTATGGCGTCAGATGTGCTACACTTTGAAACCCTGAGGTGTATTGATTCGTGTGTATAAATGAGGATGAGGATATAGGTGGGGGGGGGGGAATACGAGAGTGTCAATAGGGGCGAATGACAGTGTATCAGTCAAAGTGAAAACAAAGAGAGAGGAAGATGAAAAATTGAGAGAAAGGAAAATTAAAAATAAAATAGAGAGGAGAGAAAGATGAAAAATAAAATAGAGGAGAGAGAGGAAGATGAAAAAAAGAGAGGAGAGAAAGAAAGATGAAAAATAAATTGGAGAGAAAGGAAGATGAAAAACAGAGAGAGAGAGAGAGAGAGAGAGAGAGAGAGAGAGAGAGAGAGGAAGGTGAAAAATAAAAGAGGAGAGAAAGGAAGATTAAAAAAAGAGGAGAGAAAGGAAGCTAAGAAAAAATATAAGTTGCGAAGAAATAAGAAAAACTAAGCGATATAAAACAAAATCAAACACATTTACTGAAGAAAGGGATAAAAGGGGAATCTAACAGTAAGGTGACAAATCAAGCGCGCATTCCCCACAGGTAATGCGGGGCGTCACCTGTCGAAGCCAATATATGTCCTTCTGAGACCATGGCACGTCTGTTGAGTTTATTGAATCCGGGAGAAAGACAGTGAGGGTGAAAGGAAATGACTTGGAAGGGAGAGAAATGGAGAGAGAAAAACATGACAGGGAGAGGATATAGGAGTGAAGACATAAGGTGTGTGTGTGTGTGTGTGTGTGTGTGTGTGTGTGTGCGTGTGTGTGTGAGAGAGAGAGAGAGAGAGAGAGAGAGAGAAAAGGTGTGGAGAAGGAAAGATGATGAGAGAAGCAAGAGGGAAAAGGGAAGATGAAGAAGAAAAAGAGTAGAAGACGAGGAGAGAGAAATGGAGATATGGAGAAGTGGAAAGAAGGAAAGAAGAGAGGAAGGTGAGGAGGGGAAAAAAAAAGAGAAGAAAAGAGGAGGGAAAATGGAAGAGAGAGAGGGGGGAAGAAAAGAGGAGGAAAGAATGAAAGAAAGAAGGATGACAAACTGAGGATGAAAGAAGATGAGGAAGAGAGAAACGGTGACAGAAGGAGAGGAGGAGGAGGAGTGAAGGAAAAGGGGAGGAAAAGAGGGAGAGAAGGAAGAGGAGAGGAAAAGAGGGAGAGAAGGAAGAGGGGAGAGGAAGAGGGGAGTGTAGAGTTAGCATGTGCATGTGAGGGGAAGACGGGGGGAAAAAGCAAGTGACATAAAAATAAAGGAAGGGGAAGGGCGATTGACAAGGAGAGAGAGAGAGAGAGAGAAAGAGAGAGAGAGAGAGAGAGAGAGTAGGAAAACTATCACAAGACTTCCCACCCAAAAAAAGAAAATCAGATTAAAAGTTTGAAGAAGGGAGGAAAGGAGGAGAAAAAAGTCTGGAGAGAGAGAGAGAGAGAGAGAGAGAGAGAGAGAGAGGATATTCTTGCTAAGGTCTGACGATTTTATTCAGCTGATTCATGGGAGCCTGAATGTTATATAAGATTCTGAATGTTAGATAAGATCCTGAATGTTAAAATTAAGACTGAACGTTAAAATTAAGATCCTGAATGTTAAAATTAAGACTCTAAATGTTAAAATTGAGATCCTGAATGTTAAAATTAAGACTGAACGTTAAAATTAAGATCCTGAATGTTAAAATTAAGACTGAACGTTAAAATTAAGATCCTGAATGTTAAAATTAAGATTC
>NC_137034.1:5228867-5233867 GCF_032717465.1 Coenobita brevimanus
CTCTCTCTCTCTCTCTCTCTCTCTCTCCCAGCAGACTGAATTATGGTGTTATCGGCCTACCCTTCAAGATTTTTTTTAAAGAAGTACATTACGTATTCTGGGCCCGTATTATTATATTATATAGCTGAGAGGAGGGGCGGGGAGGAGAGGGGAGAAGAGAGGGAAAGAGGGGAGAGGGGAGGGGAGGGGAGAAAAGAGGGAAAGAGGGGAGAGGGGAGGGAAGGGGAGAAAAGAGGGAAAGAGGGGAGAGGGGAGGGGTGGTGAGAGGGAGAGGAAAGGAAGGAGAGGGGAGGGGAGAGGGAGAGGAAGGGTAGGCTTAAAGAAACTGAAGGGAAGGAAGGGAGGGGAAGGAAAAAGATCAGAGAATTTAGGTGAAAGGAGGGAATAGAGGAGAGGATGTGAAGGAAGAGATTGGGGGAGAGAGAGAAAAAGGGGAAATGAGTAAGGAATGAAGGCAAGGAAGGGAGGGGAAGGGAGAGGAGGGACAAGGATGGGAAGGGAAGGAAGAGGGAAAAAAGGGGAGGAAAGGGAGAGAGGCTTAGATAGGGAGGGGAGGGAAGAGAGGAGGGGAGATGAGGGGGGGGGAAGGAGGGAACGAAAGTGAAGAAAAGGCTTACGGAAATAGGAGGCGAGGGGAGGGAAGGGAAGAGGAGGGAAGGGGAAGAGGGAGGTGGGGAGGGAGGGGAAAGAACCGAGAGGCTTAGAGAAATAGTGGGCAGGGAATGGAAGGGAGGGGTGGGGAGGGGAGGGGAGGGGAGAAGCGTCGAAAAATAGGAGGGAAGATGGGAAGGGAGGGGAAGAGAAGGAAAGAGAGGAAAGGGAGGGAAGAGGAAAAGCGAGACAGGCTTGAACTTAAAGAACTAGGAAGGAAGGGGGAAGAAAGGGAGGAAATGGACAGAAGGAAAGGGAGAAAATGGAAGGAAAGAAAGGGAGGAAATGAAAGGAGGTTCAAGGGAGGAAGTGGGAGGGGATGAAGGAGGGGAGAAAGGGGAGGAGAGGGGAGAGACGAATGAAGGGAAGAAGAGGAGAGGTTTAGAAAAAGGAAGGAGGGAGGAAGAAAGGAAGGGAGAATTGAGAGAGAGAGAGAGAGAGAGAGAGAGAGAGAGAGAGAGAGAGAGAGAGAGAGAGACCCAGGTGCGAGGGCTTAGAGAGAAAAAGTGAGAGAGGTGAAGTGAGGGGAAAAGTGAGAGAGAAAAGACTCACTGAGGGAGAATTTTGACAGGAGGAGGGGGAGGAGGAGGAGGAGAAGGAGGAGGAGAAGGAGGAGGAGGAGGAGGAGGAGAAACACGTGACGATGATGATGATGATGAGGAGGAGGAGGAAGAGGAGGAATTAGAGAAACCATAGCACAGAGAGGGAAAAAGAGGGGAAAGGGAGAAAGAGGGGAGAGGGAGGGCAGGAGAGAGAGAGGGAGAGGGGAGAGTAGAAGGGAGGGGAGAAAAGAAGGAAGAGGGGAGAAAAAGACAAATAAATTAAGGATAACAACAGCAGCAATGACAAAGAAAACGAGGGGAAGGAAGGGGAGGCAAAGAAAAATATTTAAACGAGGGGAGACTGCGAGAAAGACGAAGCCAAGCGTAAATAGATGAAGGGAGAACGATAGATAGATTTTTTTATTTTTATGAATAGAAAGAAGATAAAGACAAATAAAGATGAGAAATTAAAGACAGGGAAATGAAAACTGAACAGATGAGGGTAAAAATACACTATCTGTCTATCTGTCTATCTGTCTGCCTATCTACCTATCTGTCTATCTATTTAAGTAGATAGACAGATAGGATGTGAGAAACGCTGTCTGTGGTATGTCTCCAAAACACACACACACACACACACACACACACACACACACACACACACACACACACACACACACACACACACACACTAAAAAAAAAACAGAATTGCGTACAGAAAGGGAAAGGACGGAAGGAATGGAGAGAACGTGTGTGTGTGTGTGTGTGTGTGTGTGTGTGTGTGTGAGAGAGAGAGAGAGAGAGAGAGAGAGAGAGAGAGAGAGGAGGTGAAAAGGTCCTTATAGAGGTTGTGTAGCGCCCTGAGGTGAACAAATTGGGTCTGAGGATATTTTTTAAAGAAAGGAGAAAGAGAGAGACAGGTTGGAGCTTGAATTCTATATATATATATATTCTCTCTCTCTCTCTCTCTCTCACACACACACACATACACACACACACACACACACACACACACACACACACACACACACACACACACACACACACACACACACACACACACACACACATTCTTTACCATTCCTACCGTCCATTCCCTTTCTGTACGCAAGTCTGTTCTTTGTATTCTCTCTCTCCCTCTCTCTCTCTCTCTCTCTTCTCTCTCTCTCTCCAAGAAAAAAGGTTAAGAATATGAATTTTCTTAAGATTTTTTTTAAGAAAGGTGACGAATGGAAATGCTGGGGGAAGAGAGAGGTTGGAGTATGAATTCTCTCTCTCTCTCTCTCTCTCTCTCTCATTTTGGGGGCATTTTTAACATGGATGCCTGTGTGAGTGTAACCTCGAAGTGAGACTAGTCAAAGAAGTATTTAAGTGACGGAAGGAGTGGCGGGAAACTTGAAAGAAAGAGATGAAGACTGTATGATATATGAGAAGAGGGGAGGGGAGGGGAGAGGGGAGCGAGGGGAGTGGGGAGATGCGGGGAGGGAGCAAGGGGAGAGGAGGGGGAGTGAGTGGGAAAGAGTGAGTGGATTGGAGGGTGAGGGTGTGAGGGGTGAGAGAGGGGAGAACAAGGGGGAGTGGGTGGGATAAAGTGGGTGGGTTGGAAGGTGAGGGTGTGAGAGGTGAGATGAGGGTTAAGGAGTGAGTGGGTGAGAAAGCGAGATGAGCTGAGACGAGACGAGGGTGAGCTGACATAACACAATCCATTCCTGTTAGTCTCTCTTGAATATAACTTGAAAAACAGAAGTAAAATGGTCAGCAGTGAGGTGGATGAGGTGAGGAGAGGTCAGGGGGTGAGGGGAGGGATGAGGGGGAGAGAGGGGAGGGGTGAGGGGGAGAGACGGGAGGGGAGGGGAGGGGGATGTGGGTGCTTGCGAGATCAGGTCAAGATAAATGTGGGCGCAAAAGTTATGATGGAATGAAGAGGAGGGATTAGGAGGATATGAGAAGAGGATGGGGAGGAGGAGGAGGAGGAGGAGGAGGAGGAAGAGGGAGGTGGGAGGAGGGACCGGAGAGTGGGAGAGGAGTGGTTAGGCTGAGAGGGAGGGAGAGGAGGGGGGAGGAAGGACTAGAAGGGGAATGGACAGGAGTGGAAATGAGAGAGAGGAGAATAGGAGGGGGAGAGAAATGGGAAGGGGAGGTCAGGGGAAGGGGAAGGGAAAGGTAACGGGGAGAAGAGAGAAAAGAGGGAAGGAAAAGGCTTAGTGGGACGCAAAGGGAAGGAGAAAATGAGGGAAAGAGGAAATAGAAAGGAAGAAGGTAGGGGGAGGGAAGGAAAATGGGAGAAAGGGGAAAAGGAGAGGGGAAGTGAGGAAAGAAGGAGGAAAGGATGACTGGGAATTAATAAGGGGAAAAGGGGGAAGGGAGAAAAAGGAGGGGAAGAAGAAGGGGGGGGGATGAGAAGACAAAGAGGTGAAAGGAAGGAAAAGAGAGGGAAATGAGAAGAAGAGGGAGTTAAATGGAGAGGAAGAGAAAGAGGGAAATAAAATGAAGAAGATGGGGTGAAACAGAGGGGGAAAGGAAGCGAGCCAGGGAAATAAGAAGAGGGAGTGAAACAGAGAGGGAAAGGAAGAGAGCCAGGAAAATAAAATGAAAAAGAGGGGATGAAAGAGAGGAAATGGGAGGGAGGGAGAGAGAGAGAGAGAGAGAGAGAGAGAGAGAGAGAGAGAGAGAGAGAGAAGTTGAAATGGAAGGAATTTTGGGAGAACATCTATACAGAGGAGTCACCAGGGAAATTGTCAAGGAGGAGGTCAAGGCTGGATTTGGGTGAGCAGAATTGGCCATGTGGAGAGGATGGAGAGTGAGAGACTGACGAGGAGAGTGTATGTGAGTGAGGTGGCGGGGGAGGGGGAGGCTAAGGATGAGATGGAGGGATGGAGTGGAGAGGTGTATGAGAGAGGGCGGTGTGAGTTGGGAGCAGGGCAGTGAAATGGCGGGGGATAGGGCGACGTGGAGGCGATTTTTTGTGGCCACCCCGTATGGGATTAAGGCGTCTGGGATTAGAGAGAGAGATATATAAATAGAATTAAACTTGAAGGAAATTGGGGAGACTGGCGTATGGAAAAAAATTAAATAAGAAAATGAGAATAAGAGAGTTTAGAATGAAGGAAAGTGATTATATTAGTGAAGACAGGATTGAAATGATATAGATAGATAGATAGATAGATAGACTGATAGATAGACAGATAGATACATAGATAGACAAAGAGACAGATAGATAGATAGACCGAGAGATTGAAATAAGCGTGGTTGGGTGGGGATGTGCAGTGGTATTATATACGAGAGAGAGAGAGAGAGAGAGAGAGAGAGAGAGAGAGAGAGAGAGAGAGAGAGAGAGAAGGCTTGAAGTTGTTGAGAGAAAATTCCTATGTCAGAGGGAGGGAGGGAAAAAATGGAGGGAAAAAAGGGGAGAGAGGAAGGAGGGGAGGAGGGGTGAGGGAGGAAAAAGGGAGAGACGGAGAGAAAAAAGGGAGGACAGGAAGTATAGAAGGGGGGAGGAAGGGGAAAGGGGGAAGGGGAGGGAGGGGAGGGGAGGGAAAGAACAAAGTGAGAGAGAGAGAGAGAGAGAGAGAGAGAGAGAGAGAGAGAGAGAGAGAGAATAAAAAGTAAAAATAGATTTGCGTACAGAATTGGAAAGGAGGGAAGGAAGGAAAATGTGTGTGTGTGTGTGTGTGTGTGTGTGTGTGTGTGTGTGTGTGTGTGTGTGTGTGTGTGTGTGTGTGTGTGTGTGTGTGTGAGAGAGAGAGAGAGAGAGAGAGAGAGAGAGAGAGAGAGAGAGAGGGAGAGAGAGAGTACAGGCGGAAAAGG
>NC_137034.1:5246367-5276367 GCF_032717465.1 Coenobita brevimanus
AGAGAGAGAGAGAGAGAGAGATGCTTGATTAATTCTCTCTCTCTCTGCTAGCCACGAAGAAGTATTGAGAAGGATGTGGGGCCGTAGTATTGTCTAATTCTGCCACTGAACTACGGGATATTGGTCTAAAGTGAATCAACTCTCTCTCTCTCTCTCTCTGGGCTGAATAGACTATGGCTTAATCCCACGCAGAGCGAACCCACGAATTGAGGAAACAGCCTACTCTCTCTCTATCTCTCTCTCTCTCTCTACCTACCTACCTACCTACTTATCAATCTATCTATCCATCTACCAATCTATCTATCAATCACAGCTTCAGAGAACTGCGTTAATCCAAACAGTATTTACCCATTTAATTGTGAAAATAGCTTAACGTAATCTCTCTCTCTCTCTCTCTCTCTCTCTCTCTCTCAACAAATATTCCCTTTAATACAATTCAAGTACTCAGTAACTTCAAAGACAAAAATCTGCTTAATATTTCACCTCTTCTACTTCTCACTTTCCTCTACTGGCTAATATTCCTAAGCTGAGGGAGGCTTGGTATGTTTCTCTGCATAATATTTTACCTCTTCAATCTCTCACTTCCTATGCTGGGTTAGGAGAAGGAGGAGGAGGAGGAGGAGGAGGAGGAAGAGGAGGAGGAGGAAGAGGAGGACATGAAGAAAGACGAAGGCAGGAAGAAGGACGAAGGCAAGGAGAAGGAGGTGGAGGAGCAGAAGGAGGAGAGAGAGGTGAAGAAAGAGGAAGAGAGGAGGAGAAGGAAGAAGGAGGAAGGGGATGAACAGGAAAGAAGAAGGGGGAAGAGAAAGAGGAGGTGGAGGAGTAAGTGTAAGTGGAACATGAGGACGATGAGGAAGAGGAAGAGGAGTAGGAATAAGAGGTAGTGGTGGTGGTTTTGGTGGTGGTGGTGGTGGTGGTGGTGGTGTTGGTGGTGGAGGAGGAGGAGGAGGAGGAGGAGGAGGAGGAGAAGATGGCAGAGGAGGTGGTGAAGAAATGGAGATTATGAATTATAATAATAATATGAATACGAACACTAATACGAATAACAACAATAATAATGATAATAACAATAGTATAATAATAATAATAATAATAATAATAATAATAATAATAACAATAATAATAATAATAATAATAATAATAATAAAACGAAAGAGAGGATAAGGAGGAGGAGGAGGACGTGGAGGAGAAGGAGAAAGGGGAAGAGGAGGAGAAATAGAAGAAGAGTAGGAGGATTAGGATTAGCAGGAACGCTAGCAGCAGCAGCAGCAGCAGGACAAGGGGGAGCAGAAGGAGGAAGAACAGACAGATGAGTGGGAAGATGAGGAGGAAAAAGAAGGGGGGAAAGTGGAGGAGGAGGAAAAAGAGGAGGAAAAGTGGAGGAGGAGGAAAAAGAGGAGGAGGAGGAAAAAGTGGAGGAGGAGGAAAAAGTGGAGGAGGAGGAAAAAGAGGAGGAAAAGTGGAGGAGGAGGAAAAAGAGGAGGAAAAGTGGAGGAGGAGGAAAAAGAGGAGGAAAAGTGGAGGAGGAGGAGGAGGAAAAAGAGGAGGAGGAGGAGGAGGAAAAAGAGAAGGAGGAGGAGGAGGAGGAAACAGGAGGAAAAAGTGTAGCAGGAGGAAAAAGAGGAGGAGGAGGAGGAGAGGAAGTAATAGTAGTAGTAGTAGTAGTTGTTGCAGCTGTTGTTGTTGTGTTGGTGTAGGAGGAGGAGGAGGGAAAAAATGTATGACAACTATATGAATAATAATAACAATAATAACAGTAATAATAATAACAGTAGTAATAATAATAATAGTAATAATAATAATAAGAAGAAGAAGAAGAAGACAAAAGGACGAGCAGTAAAAAAATAACCAAAAAAAAATAAAAATAAAACGAAAAAATAAGAAAAAATAAACGCAATAACCGACAAATACTTTCAACATGTAACACGCACATACACGACTGCCCGTACACATACACACACACACACACACACACACACACACACACACAGGTAATCTGCTAGTTTACAAGGGGCCGCTCGTTGCCCCCTATTACGTCACTAACTACCCATTTCCCCACTTCCTCCTAAACAACATCGCATCTCAATATGAAAATGATAAAAAACGATAAAAATAACATGGAAGATAAAATAAACCCAATAAATGTATAAATAAATAACATGGAAGATAAACCCATAAAATTAAAAACTGAGAATATAAACCTGGGAGCGATTGTCACGTGACCATACCTGAACGAAGTGTGGGGTTGGAGTCGTGCGCTGTCCCGTCTCTCCCAAAATGGTCGTCAATTTTCACTAATTTTCACACTTTCACACTCTCACTAGCTCACTTTTTTCTCTACCCCGTGTTCTGTGGAGATGTCTTTTGCTCGTTCTGTATATCTTAGCGCTGGGTAGTGTTTTTTGGGCACGCTGTTACGAGGAGTCTTACCGCATCGCATCCTGGCGTCACCGTAACTTTGTCTTTCCCTCCCCGTCACTGTTTCCGTAAAATTCACTCTTTCACACACTCACTGGCGCCATTTCCATGCCAATTCCGTATTCTCTAGTTCTGTTCCTTGTCCATTCTGTAGTTTGTAGGTCAGGGTAATGTTTTTCGGACGCACTATTATCGAGAATTCGAAGATGACGCCTTGCGGTAGTTCACACAACCACTGTCACCTGCGCATCACCTGCACACTTCACTCCTCTCACAAGCCATTTTCTTTATCAGCTCCGCGTTCTGAAGTTCCAATATCAGTTCTGCAGTTCATTTTCTTTATAATTCCGTCTTTGGTAGTTCGGGGTAGCGGTTTCTGAGAGCGTAATTGGAGGAAATCACACGGCGACGACGCACAACACCTTGCACCTCGCGCGACAGGTAACTCAAGTGACGCTTACTTACCTACGGGGTCCACATATCAAAATCAGGGAAACCGGGGCAGCCTAGTCAACAGAGGGGCGATAATAAAACTCGTACGCTATTTATAGATAACGAATAGTTAAAAAAAATACATCTAGTGCATCGTAAAGTCAATAAATTTTAAATCGTTTCATCACACACTCAAAATTATGTTTTTTGACAGGAGAGAATAACACAAATCGAGAGTTTCGGGCGTTGACTCTGAGGGTACCCATAAACAAACATTAAAAAAATATATTGAATATTTGCGTTTATATGTGGTTTTATATATGTGTGCGTGAATGTAAAAATTTGATGAGTTGAATTTTAAATAGATTTCATTCTTACGTGCAGGTTTTAAGAATTTTTGATCAGATAAAGGAATTTTTGGAGACTGCGATGCCTTGCTGTGAGACGCTGATGCTGACGACGTTTGAATCTCGCACTTGGAGCTTACGTAACATACCCTCTCGGCGATTTAATTCACCACGGACGCCTCAATATCCTTTTTTCTACTATCGAACCAACTTATTACATTACAAGGATTATTGAAAAATTACGTAAGGGAGGATATTAAGGATCAATATGCAAAATAATTCGGCATAGTAGAGTTATGACGAAATCTCCGGGACGCTGTTTATACCTTGTCACCTGGCCATCTCTCACTCCCTTTTAGATCCCGTAGCACCATTCCACCAGCGATTTACTCTGCACCTGGACCCGTAATACCCTCGTAGATATTATTGAAGCAAACTATAGTGATAATTAGGATGATTTAGATAACATACAAGATAATATTAAGATGTGATAATGAAAAATAAGTCACTTACGATAATGTCACACGATCGGTTGTTCAGGTAAATTTTCCCTAACAGTATGATCCTAGGCGACTAAATCGAGGTTGTTAGTTTATTTTTTTCATCTGACGGAACTGTCCTACTCCCAAAATTGTAATAATATGTGGTTCTGCATTAATGAGGCTTAGTAATGGGGTAGCAATGAGTCTCCTTGGGTACTAGTCAAATCCACCCTCCACTCTGACTACACTTGGCCATCAACTGAACTGAAAAAGGGTTAGGGATCTTTGGTTAGAGTAGTGGTAGTTGTAGTAATTGTTGTTGTTGTGGTAGTAGTAGCAGTTGCGTAGTAGTAGTAGTAGTAGAAATAGAAGTAGTAGTAATAGAAGTAGTAGTTATTCTTGTAATTGTAGTAGCAGTAGTAGTAGTGGTGGTGGTGGAAGTAGCTGTAGTAGTAGTAGCTGTAGTAACAGTAGTTATTAGTAGTAGCCGTGGTGGTGCTGGTCGTGATGGTAGTAGTAGTAGTAGTAGTAGCAGCAGTAGTAGTCGTGGTGGTGGTTGTGGTGGTGGTAGTAGTAGTAGTATTAGTAGTAGTGCTGGTGTGTGTGTGTGTGTGTGTGTGTGTGTGTGTGTGTGTGTGTGTGTGTGTGATAAACAGGAAGACAAATAGATAAACATACAGAGACAGATAGATGCATAGAAACACAGATTGACAGACTGACAGAAAGGGAGACGGAAAAGCAGAGACCGTCAGTGTGTATATTATTGTTGTTGTTGTTCACCTATAGTAACCCAATTTAACCCCAATTTAACCCCAATTTACCCTATTTTAACCCCTATTTCTCTTTTTTTTCCCAGTATGGCATTTGACTCCGACGAATTTAAAGATCAGCAAAGAAAGATGAATTCCCAACATGACCACAATCCTAGACCTATTTCGACCTATTCCAACTCCAATTATACCTCAATTTACCCTATTATAACCCCTATTTCTCTTTTTTTTCCCAGTATGGCATTTGACTCCAACGAATTTAAAGATCAGCAGAGAAAGATGAATGCCCAACACGACCACAATCCTAGACCCATTTCGACCTATTCCAAGTCTAATTTTGCCCCAAGTTACCCCATTATAATCCCTATTTCTCCATCTTTTTCCCCCAGTATGGCAGTTGGCCCCGACGGATTAACACATCAGCAAAGAAAGATGAATTCCCAACTGAAGTGCGACAATTTCATGCGTCAGTTCCGAGACGATGAGTCGAGAGAACTGAAGAAGCTGACCGCCAACCAGTTCATGGAGGTGTGGAGTCATTATGATGCCGATGGTGAGTGCTTTATCTATTTTATCTATCTATCTATCTATCTGTCTGTCTATCTATCTATCTATCCATCTTACATTATGGATCTTAGGCAGAACTCAAGTTGGGGAGGGTGATGGTGGCGATGGTGGGCCCTCCTAGGTGATTGTTTTTTTTAGCTATCTATCTATCTATCTATTTATCTGTCTGTCTGTCTTTCTATCTATCTGTCTTGCGCTAGAAGGTGTGGATCTTAGGTGGGAGTCAAGTTAGGGATGGTAATGATGATGGTAGTGGTGGAGGTGATGATGATGATGAGGAGGGTGGTGGTGGTGGTGGTGGTGGTGGTGGTGGTGGTGATGATAGGTTTATGTAGGATAATTACTAAGAAGTCAATCAGTGTGTGTGTGTGTGTGTGTGTGTGTGTGTGTGTGTGTGTGTGTGTGTGTGTGTGTGTGTGTGTGTGTGTGTGTGTGTGAAGTACCGCAAGTGTGCATGAAATTACTGACCCCTGATAATGTGCGTGTGAAGTTGAGTGATGGTTTGCACACCTGCGTTTGTGAGTGTGTAGTAATTAATTGTGTGCTTGAGTTGTTATTATTGCTGAGTAACTCCTGTCTGTTTGGCGGAGCAGACCCATCAATTCCAGGCAAGTAACTGTAGTAATTAATTGTGTACATGAGTTGTTATTATTGTTGAGTAACTCCTGTCTGTTTGGCCGAGCAGACCCGTCAATTGCAGATAAGTAACCGATCCTGCAGGGTCATCCCACGCAGTAAACTGATATTCACTTGCGGAAGAGTGCGTAAGATTGTTCCCCAATGGACGCTGCATTTGCGTCTCCACTCAGTTAACGGAGGCACTACAGTAGGCTACACATCACCTCGTTATCTATATGGTTACAGGACACCCTTAGGCTTGTCACTCAGTGTAGAACCACCTGAAATGGATGAAGTGGAAGGAAGAGTTGTAAGAGTGATATGAAGGATGCAGGATATGGGAAGCGAGGAGGACAGACACAGAAAAATAATGATAAAGGTGAAGGAAGAAGGAGGCAGCACTACATCGAGTGAGTGGATGATGGTCGCCACCACCATGTACACCTGCGTAGTCTAGGCAAATGTGCAGTGAATTATTGTACAAGTGAATATGTAGTTACGATGTAAATATGTAACTGCGAATATGTGAGTGTGCTGTGGAGAACAGATGAACATTGAGTGTGTGTGTGTGTGTGTGTGTGTGTGTGTGTGTGTGAGAGAGAGAGAGAGAGAGAACAAAGACCTTGAGATAAAACTGAGGGCAGAGGGGACTGGCTGACTAATGGCATTTGTTAAGCTTACACACACACACACACACACACACACACACACACACACACACACACACACACACACACACACACACACACACACACACACACACACATACATACATACATACATACACACACACATTCATACATACACACATGCATCATCAATCAAAATTCCATCCAAACTTTAAACACACACACACACACACACACACACACACACACACACACACACACACACACACACACACACACACACACACACACACACTCAACACACACACACACACACACACACACACACACACACACACACACACACACACACACACACTCTCTCTCTCTCTCTCTCTCTCTTTCCATCCCTATGGCTTGACAAGGGGGTACATTAGCATATAGAAAGGTTCCCAGGCTTTGCTCTTCTTCGTGATTAGGACTTGCTAATGCTTCGCCCCTAGCTCTTAAGAAACCGCAACACCTGTTCCTTAGCGATTTGTTTTATTTTCACCTTAATATATAAATTTTAGCCATCTAAGAGTGAGACATAAGAGCCTGAGAGTGTCAGTACTGGAACACTTTGCCCTTTCACGGTGAGGGTAACTCTATTCCTCTCTTCTAAGCTAAACCAGACGATTTTATTAAGCTGAGAGGGTGTTATATGAGGAGGAGGAGGAGGAGGAGAATGGGACAAGGAAGAGGGAGGAGGAAAGATGAGGATGAGGAGGATGGTGATGAGGAGGAGGAGGATTACACAGGATTACACAGGAAAGCAAACAGCAACAGACCTTATGGTCCTTTTGAGGCTGCTTGTTACAGAGAAAACTATGACTACAAGATCTAACTCTACATGCTGAAGGATAAGGATAGTAAAGCAAGAAGGCTCCCCCCACCACCAAACCCTCCAGGAAAAAGTGAGAAAAACCACCATGCAGCATGGAAAAACTGACATGGAAATTTTATAGGAAACACTGGAAAGGAAAAGTCACATTCTATAATACTTTGTCTATAAGCTACCCGATTGAGTACTCTGAAAGAGGAAGTAAACAAATAAAATAATAGTTGCGGCATGACATTATAAACCGGTACACTGAGTTAATGGGAAGTCTGTGGACATAACGTGGAAGCTACACACTGCACAGTGTGGATGTTTAGGGATGATGCGGTAGCCTTGCCTGGCGCTTTTAAGGTAGGCAGCAATCAGGCCCTAGCTCCGTTCGCTCCACTGAGACAAGGAACTCTCCCATGTGGGACAAGTACACAAGTTTCATCCTGAAGCAGTGACCCCTGGTACATTAAAAAAAATCCCGATGGTGGTCACTTGACTAACAGGGACCCTCAGTGATCCACAGCCCATCACAGGTCGAAAGTAAGAGTAGTGACCGTTAACTCAGGGTTATCTGTGCAGATCCTAATCTGGGCTTATATTGCTTTCTTTGCATTGGGGAGATTGAAAAATATATAAGACGGGTGTCTTAGATAAAAGGGGACTGCACAGTGCACAGTGTGGATGTGCAATGCACAGAGTGGATGTTTAGGGGTGGTGCGGCAGCCTTGCCTGGCGCTTTTTAGGTAGGCAGCAGTCAGTCAAGCCCTAGCTCCGTTCACTCCACTGAGACAAGGAACTCTCCCATTTGGGACAAGTACACAAGTTTCATCCTGAAGCAGTGATCCCTGGTACATTAAAAAAAATCCCAATGGTGGTCACTTGACTAACAGGGACCCTCAGTGATCCACAGCCCATTACAGGTCGAAAGTAAGAGTGGTGACCGTTAACTCGGGGGTATCTGTGCAGATCCTAATCTGTGCTTACTGTATATTACCTCATTTGCTTTGGGTAAATCGAAAAACGTATAATGACGTGACGTGACGTTATGTTAAGTTTACGGGGTGTCCTGTAGACACGAGGGGACTGCTCAGTGTGGATGTTTAGGCGTGGTGCGGCAGCCTTGCCTGGCGCTTTTAAGGTAGGCAGCAGTCAATCAGGCCCTAGCTCCGTTTACTCCACTGAGACAAGGAACTCTCCCATATGGGACAAGTACACAAGTTTCATCCTGAAGCAGTGACCCCTGGTACATTAAAAAAATCCCGATGGTGGTCGCTTGACTAACAGGGACCCTCAGTGATCCACAGCCCATCACAGGTGAAAGTAAGAGTAGTGACCGTTAACTCAGGGTTATCTGTGCAGATCCTAATCTGTTCCTATATTGTTTTGTTTGCACTGACTAATTGAAAAATGTATAATAACATGACGCAAAACTATGTACGGGTACGTTGTTTATGGGGTGTCTTGTACACAAAAGGGGCATGAACTTACACGTACCGTAGCCATTAAAGCAAGTTATTCGGACAGAAAAAGAGTCAGCTGAGGATTCTCGTGCAAATACTTGTCTAATTTGTTTTTGAAAATTTCAATTGAGATACTGTTCACGGTATCTGAGTGTAATTTGTTCCAGATATTTACAACTCTGTTAAAGAAGTATTTTGCTTCGTGGGATTGGAATCGCTTTCCCATAATTTTGCAGCCATTACTTCTGGTTTGACTCGACCGGTCTATATCAAAATATTTATTCATTTTTAAGTTGTCATATCCCTTCATGAGTTTGAAAACTTCAGTAAGGTCCTCTCTTAACCTGCGCTTCGTTAGGCTAAATAATTTAAGTTCCTCAAGGCGTTCCTCATATGGTTTGTTTCTAAGTCGTGGTATCATTTTTGTGATTCTTCGCTGAATTTTCTCTAATTTTTCAATGTCCTTTCTGTAATAAGGAGACCAGAATTGCACACAATACTCACGATGGGGGCGCTCTAGTGAGTTGTACAAGGCAAGTATGACTTTTTCCGATTTAAACTCGAAAGTTCTTCCAATAAAACCCACCAGCTTGTTTGCAATTTTAACTGCCTCGGTGCACTGCTTACTTGGTTTTAGGTCATTTGATATTATCACACCAAGATCCTTTTCACTGTCTGTACTTGATAACTGAATATTGTTCATTTTGTAATTTGCATGGACATTGTTACTTCCAATATGAAGTACTTTACATTTTTCTGTGTTGAATTTCATTTGCCATTTTTCTGCCCAGCTTGCTAAAGTATTAAGGTCATTTTGTAACTGCTGCCACTGTAATTTTGAAGTTACTTTACTGGTTATTTTAGTATCATCTGCAAATTTGGATACTTTACAATTTAGACCCTCATCAATGTCATTTATATAGATAATAAAAAGTATCGGTCCAAGTACTGAGCCTTGGGGAACGCCGCTGATCACATTACGCCATTTGAATTCCTTTCCGTTTATCACAACTCGCTGTTTTCGGTCTGAAAGCCAGTCTTGTAACCATTTCTGTGTATTTCCTTTTATTCCATGTGCTTCTATTTTACTCATGAGACGCTTGTGAGGGACAGTGTCAAAGGAGGGGGAGGAGGAGAAGGAGGATGGGGGTTAGATGATAGTGTCCCAGGATGCATAGAAGAGTGACCGATAGATAGATAGATAGACAGACAGATAGATAGATAAACCGATAGATAGATAGATAGATAATAACTCTTTCTCTCTCCCAGGTAACGGGTACATAGAGGGGTCGGAGCTGGATGGGTTTCTGAAGGAATTTGTGTCTTCAGTCAACGCAAATGATGCCGCACCTGACGTGAGTATTATCTATCTACCTGTCTATCTATCTGTCTATCTATTTGTCTGTCTGTCTATCTACCTGTCTATCTGTCTATCTATTTGTCTGTCTGTCTCTCTGTCCACCTGTTTGTTTGTCTGTCTATCAGTTTTTTTGTCTGTCTGTCTATTTGTGTCTACATATTTTTTCTATCTATGTCTGTCTGTATATCTATCTATCTGTCTATCTATCTGTCTATCTATCTATCTGTCCGTCTATTTGTTTATCCATTTATGTATAGGTATTTACATCCATTTATTATTTTCAAGTTATTTTTTCTCTCTCTCTCTCTCTCTCTCTCTCTCTCTCTCTCTGTCTCTCTCTCTCTCTCTCTCTCTCTCTCTATCAGTCTATCTATCTCTCTATCTATAGTCAACTGTGCTGCGTGCCCGCCGTAATGGGGAAGGAATGTAAGAAGAGAGGTCAGAAGAACAGTGGCTGTGATGAGAGAGAGAGAGAGAGAGAGAGAGAGAGAGAGAGAGAGAGAGAGAGAGAGAGAAAAAAAAACTATATAAAAAAAAAAGAGCAAAAATAAGTGAAAAAATAAATATATAAATAAAGAAAATGAAAATGGTGAAATGAGAGAGAGAGAGAGAGAGAGAAATGAGGGAGAAAAATGAGAGAGAGAAATGGACTGTATGAAGCCAAATGGCGAAGAAGATGAGGGGGAAATGATGGATATTAGGGCCAAATGAGCCAGAGAGAGAGAGAGAGAGAGAGAGAGAGAGAGAGAATTTCTTTGTCCCCAGAGATCTCCATGTATCAGGGGGTCATTTTACGGTCCAGTACAGACTACAGCCTCTCTCTCTCTCTCTCTCTCTCTCTCTCTCTCTCTCTCTCTCTCTCTCTCTCTCTCTCTCTCTCTCCTAATTCTCATTTTTTACATCCTCTGTTCTCCTTACCTCTTTTTATACTACTTTCTCTCTCTCCTCTCTCTTATTCCAGGGATTTAGTCCAGTGATCTGACCTTCTCCAACCCCATTGTGTTTCTCCTCTGATGCATGTCTCAGCGGGGACCACGGAGAGGGGAGAATGTAAGAGAGAGAGAGAGAGAGAGAGAGAGAGAGAGAGAGAGGGGGGGGAGAAAGGAAAAAAATAATTAAAATTCTGTTGATTATGATGCAAAACTTTCCATCCAACTTAAACATAATATATAAAACTTCGATATGTAATTCACCTCGCTGATATTATTGTTACTGTTTGCTATAGTTCCTTCCCCTTAACTTGGCCCAAATTTTCGTCCCTTTGCAGCTTATTTTAGGTAGTTGAGAGGCGAAAAAAACAGACAGAAAAGAATGCTACGGCTGCACATCCTTTCCATAGCATTTCCTCGTTGTAACTTTGTACACGATGGAGGGATGGCAATTTTAGGCCAAGTTGAAGTGAAAAGAGTATAGTATTACTGTTAACTAATATGTGTTCTCTCCTTTTCCCTTCAGTCTGTGTCCGATGCGATGTTGGCGGAGTTGAAGCAGTGTTTTATGGAGGCCTATGACGATAACCAGGATGGCAAGATTGAAATTAGAGAGGTGAGTGACAGAGGGAGGGGTGGTGCAGGGTGGGGTGGAGGTTGGGGCTTTGAATATCCCACGTGTGGTTGATAGGCACTAAACTAACCCTGCTTTAGGTGAAGGAGGGAAGGGAAGGGGCAGGGGGGAAGGGGAAGGAGGGAAGGGGGAATGGGGGAGGGAAAGGGGAAGAGGGAAGGGGGAGGGGAGGAGGAGAGCAGAGATGTAGTGCTGGGGTGTTGAAGGAAGAGATCAGAGTGTAAAGGCGTGACCTACTAATCGTCTGATCTCGCGAAGACAGAGGCTGAGATGGTCTGTTGGTGACACGACAGAGTACACACAGGATAAACACAGCTGAGGACTGAGCAATATAGAACAGGAGAGCAATAATTAATCAAGAACCAAGCGTCCACTACACAGGTATAGAACGTGTCCGGGCGAGCGATATATTTCTGACCCTTCTCCGCTACTTTTGGCTTTCTTTTAATTTTCTTTCCCTTTTTCTTTAAGCGGGGGCATGAGTGGGAATGGCTGGCATCACTGGAACTCAATTTTCAAGACAATTTCAGAGTGGTATGACGCCACTAGTCCAATAAATGAGAAGAAAGTTTGGGTCCTCTTTATTCACGGAAATTTTACAAGCCCGGGGCAAGAATTTTCACACCAAAAAATTTCCTGAAGTATTGTGTTCTCTCTTCACTCAAGCCATAAGGAATGTATGAGGGAAATGGAAATTGTCTGACACGGAATATATTGCTCTTGTATCTCTATTGTATGTATATTGAATGCTAACAGCGTCCCTTTGATATCACACAGAAATTAATTACTCCCAGTGTATTGACGGGCACCACAATAGCACACCACAAATAGACTCCAGCATTTCAATACCCCAATTTGACACAGCGCTTTACACTCCCATAAATTAATAAAGTAAATATTCGCTTCTGTAAATAATATAGTTGATGGAAATGGCACAGTGAATGGAGGTGGGTTCATATGACACTGTACTGTTTTGTTTCTGCCCACTTGATGTCCAGGTGTATTTAGACTGGAGGATTAATTTGACTAGTAACCAAGGAGACCCATTCTTACTTCATACCCAAGAATCACCGAATATAATGCAATCACAGCCTCGAATTCAAGTTGCAAGAGTAGCCCCAGTTCTGTCAGATGAAAAAAAAATAACCATAGTGAAAATGACACAGAAATGGAGGTGAATATATATGGAACAAAAATATAGGAGCCATGTTGGAAATAATAGCGCTTGAAAATGGCCGAGGATGAGATTGAGGGATGAGGTGGAGAGGTATATGAGAGGGATGGATGTTAAATATAGTGTTCTTCTTCTTCCTCCTCGTCCTCCTCGTCCTCGTCCTCCTCCTCCTCCTCCTTCTCCTCCTCCTCCTCCTCCTTCTTCTTCTTCATCTTCTTCTTCTCCTCCTCCTCCTCCAAAATGACCGAGGAAGGGATGGAGGGATGAGATGGAGAGGTATATGAGAAGGACGGACATTAAACACAAGTCTTCTTCTTTCTACAGTTAGCCCAGCTGCTGCCCATGGAGGAAAACTTTTTGCTCCTCTTTCGTTTCGACAACCCACTAGAGTCATCGGTCGAGTTTATGAAGGTGAGAAGGGAAGGGGGATGGAGGGAATGGGAGAGAGAGGCGAGAGGGAAAGAGAGGGGGAGAGAAGAGAGGGAGGGAACGAAGAGGGGAGGGGAGGGAAGAAGAAAAGCACGAGGAAGAGTAGGAGTAGGGACAATGGATGGATGGAACAGAAAAGGGAGAGAGAGGGGAATGGGAAAAAAGGAAGGGAGAAGAGAGAGGACGGAAGGGAGGGGAGGGAAAAAGAAGGGCAGGAGGAAGAGTAGAAGTAGTGAAAATGGATGGAGAGAACAGAAGAGAAAAGGGAGAGACAGGGGAAGGGGAAGAAAGGGAGGGAGACGAGAAAGCAGGGAAGAAGGGAGAAAAGATCAGGATAAAGGGTAGGGGTAAGGCAGGAGTGAAAAGGAAAGAAATGAGGTAAAGGAAATAGGAGTAAAATAAAGCTACATATACATATAAATACTTTCTATATATCTATCTTCATTTGAGGTATTTGTATTCTTTAAAATTATAGCACAAATTTACCAGCTTAACCTTACAATAGATCAGTTTTTTATATTACCTATTTCTCACTATCTATTGGACATTAAAAGAAATAATAAATATGAATTGAAGTCGTTTGGAATTATAAGGCTCCCACTTCACTTTGCAAGTCTTATATGCACAGGTAAATAGATAGATAGATAGGTAGATGGATGGATAGATAGATGGATGGATAGATAGATAGACGATGGATAGATAGATAGACGATAGATAGATAGATACAGAGGCTACTAACCTCCTTAATTTTCCTATATTTATGCACATTATTAGTCTCTTGTATTTTGCCATATACCTGTATTATAAACCTAATTAGGAAAAAAGGTGCAAGGGAGTCTTCTAAGGCCACGATAATAATAATAAAATAATAATAATAATAATAATAATAATAATAATAATAACTAATAGATATGCAGATTCTTTTTCTTACAGGTTGTGGTTGCCAAGTCGTCTCTTCAGCATAACTTAACCTAAAATAGTCTAACTAAACCTAACCCAACCCAACCCAACTCAAGCTAACCTAACCCGACTTAACCTAACCCGGCCCAACCCAACCGAACCCAACCTAACCTAACCTAACTTAACCCAACCCAACCCAACCCAACCCAACCTAACCTAACCTAACCCAAACCAACCCAACCCAACCCAACCCAACCTAACCTAACTTAACCCAACCCAACCCAACCTAACCTAACCCAAACCAACTCAACCTAACCTAACCCAAACCAACCCAACCCATCCTAACCCGGAACAGCACAACCCAACCTAACCTAACCTTGCCCAATCCAACCCAACCTAACCTAGCATAACCTAACCTACCCAACCTAACTTTACCTAGAATGGCCTAACTTAACCTAACCTCAGCTAAACACTCTTCCTTTTCTTCATCACTTATCTCGCTCTTTTCGTACTCACTCTGGACATCATTATCATCATCACCCAGATCATCATCGTCATCATCATCATCATCATCATCATCATCATCACACTAATCATCATTATCATCATCATCACCCAAATCATCATCGTCATCATCATCATCATCACCCAAATCATCATCGTCATCATCACCCTCCTATTCACCATCATCATCATCATCATCACCTGCTCGCTCAGAGGTATAAATAGGGACTAGGCTGTAAGTTCGATTGTTGTGTACCATATTCTTGGCGAAATGTTGGACTTAGAAACATAGTCTGCCTTACCGACCCACTTGTTGTTGATAGGCAAATAATTCAGCCTTTTGTGCTTCCCTAAGAGCGTAATTATTTCCAACAATTAATTTATTCTGTCAAAATCTTCCCCTTGAACACGACCTTGAGCAATCAATGTCATAACCAGGTCCCGAATTATAATCTTGGGGTAATACTGACAAGGGGAAAACACACTGATCCCGACAGTCTGACCGGCTCGAGACTAAATCGGTGTGACGGGAGGAAGGGGATAAAAATAAGGGACAAAGAAGAAACAAACTGATTCTAACATTCTGACCGGCTCGGGACTAAATCGGTGAGACTGGGAGAACAAATGGAAATAAGGGGACTAAAAATGTGGGTAAGGCGAAGGATAAGTCAAACAAGGGAAGAAGTTACGGGACGAATTTCGGCCACGTTACAACTTTTGGCCAGAAAGTTAAGTAGAAAGTTAGTATATAAATGCCTTAGGTCTGAGGAAGGATAGGGAAGGGTTTGTTAAAGTCTTGGATACCTGTTCAGATAATAAGGTGAGACGTAGGCCTCATAAATCAATGTTATTCTTCTATACTATCATTCACTCACTGTTCTTTTCCATACTCCGTTCACTCTAACTTGGCGTAAAATTACCGTCTCTTCGCCCTACACCCTGAGCTATAACAGATGAATAATGATGCTAGTCACGAAGAAGTGCTATGGGGAGGATGTAGGGTCATAGTATTGTCTTATTCAGCCACTAAGCTATGAGAAATATGCTGAAAAATGTGAAAAAGATAATAATAATAATAATAATAATAATAATAATAATAATAATAATAATAATAATAATAATAATAATAATGATAATAATAATAATAATAATAATAATAATAATAATAATGATAATAATAATAATAATAATAATAATAATAATAATAATAATGATAATAATAATAATAATAATAATGATAATAATAATAATAATAATAATAATAATAATAATGTTAATAATAATAATAATAATAATAATAATAATAATAATAATAATAATAATAATGATGATAATAATAATAATAATAATAATAATAATAATAATAATAATAATAATGATAATAATAATAATAATAATAATAATAATAATAATAATAATAATGATAATAATAATAATAATAATAATAATAATAATAATAATAAGATGCTGATAAGGTAATCATTATCAGTTATATGTGATTTAATCCCACTTCATGTGTTTGGAACCTCAGTTGTATAAAGACTGTCAGAATCCAGTCATTTCTCCCATTCACATTTCTCATCTCCACCCCTCATGTATCTCTCTCTCTCTCTCTCTCTCTCTCTCTCTCTGTTTCACCCTAGTCTTTAATTCCTCCCTTTACCTTGAGACTCCACTCTCCCCTCTCAATTTTAACCTCTCCCCCTTCCTTACCTCTCCCCTCATCACAGTCTCTCTCCTCCCCACCCCTTCCTCTCCCTCCTCTCCTCTCCACTCCTTCCTTTCCCCCTTCCCTTCTACGTATTCTCCCTTTTCCTCCATACCCCCCCCCTCTTTCCCCTGTTCCCTCCCCCACTTTCCTTCACCCCCCAGACTCTTCCACCTACTTCCTATACTCTCCCTCCATATCCCTCCATTCTCTTCCTCCCTCCCTCCCTCCCTCCTACTGTCGCATCCCTTTCCTTCCCTTCCACAGAGCCTCCCTTCTCCCCCCCCCCCACGGTCTGCTCCTTCCTTCTTCCCTCCACCCCTTCCACTTCCCTCCCTCCTTCCCTCCTTTTCCTCTGTCTCTCCCTTCCCTCCCACGGATTGCCCCCTTCCCTCCCATTCTCTTCCTCCTTCCCCTCCACTGTCACCCTCTTCTTCCTCCCCCCCCTCTCCCTCCTCCCCTTCCACTGTCAGCCCTTTCCTCCCACCCTTCCATCTGGACAGGGCAAGGCAGAGGACGGAAGGGCAGGGCAAGGCAGGGGACGGAAGGGCAGGGCAGGGCAGGGCAGAAAGGGGCAGGAAGAGTAGGGGAGGACAGGACAAGACACAAGAGGAGACGGGAGGGGAGGGAGGGAGAGGGCAGGGCAGGGCAGGGCAGGGCAGGGCAGGGGAGAGCAGGGAAGGACAAGGAAGGGCAGGGCAGGGCAAGGTTATCAGTGCTTCACCCCAACTTGTCCATTTCAGATCTGGAAGAAATATGACCTTGACCATAATGGTTTTATAGACAGCGACGAGTTGAAGGTAAGGAAAAGACAGCTCGTGCGTGTGGCTGTCTCTCTTTAATTCTCTCACTTTCTCTAACTCTCTCACTTTCTTTCTTTAATTCTCTCCCTCTCTCTCCCTCTCTCACTTTGGGCTGGATCATCAAAACTGAGAGAGCGAAGGTGTGAGCGAATCCTAATTACCTGAAGGTCATTTATGGGACACCTGGCACACCTGAGATTTCCGTAATTAGCCTGCATCCCATATTGTGAAACGCAGTTAGCAATGAGGCAGAAAATTTAGCCACGTTTCAGAAATCAGTGCCCAAAAAAAGTGAGGGATTTTTTTTTCAAGTTTTCACTCACTCAGTTTTATGTGAGCCCCTCTCTCTAACTCTCTTTCTGTCTCTCTCTCACTGTCTCTAACTCTCTCTCTCTCTCTCACTATCTCTAACTCCCTTTCTCCCCCAGTCATGGTGCTCCCGTTTGTTACAGATATGGAAAGCATACGACAGAGACAACAGTGGTTACATAGAGGCAGACGAATTGAAGGTATAGTCAATAGAACGGGTGCTGAGTCAGTTGAACGATCGCTGTGTTGTATCAGATTACGAGGCTGTCCAACCCAAGCAGTAGAACTATCTCACTTTCTCACTCTCTCACTTTAGGAAGCTGTCGATCCCAAGCAGTAGAACTATCTCACTTTAGGAAGCTGTGGACCCCAAGCAGTAGAACTATCTCACTTTCTCACTTTAGGAAGCTGTCGATCCCAAGCAGTAGAACTATCTCACTTTCTCACTTTAGGAAGCTGTCGATCCCAAGCATAGAACTATCTCACTTTCTCACTTTAGGAAGCTGTGGACCCCAAGCAGTAGAACTATCTCACTTTCTCACTTTAGGAAGCTGTCGATCCCAAGCAGTAGAACTATCTCACTTTCTCACTTTCAGTCTCACTTTAGGAAGCTGTCGACCCCCAAATACTAAAACTATCTCACTTTCTCTATGTCACTCTCTCTCACTCTCTCTAGGAGGCTGTTGATCCCAGGCAGTAGAACTATCTCACTTTCTCACAAGTACTCTCTCTCTCTCTCTCTTTCTCTGACTGAACGATAATATATGGCTCCTGTTTTTGTGACCCTGCCCGAAGCATTTGCACTCTTGAACAAACGAACAGTAGAAAAAGAACAGTAGATGAACAGTAGATAGTGAACAGTAGATATTGAACAGTAGACAATGAACAGTAGACAAAGAACAGTACATGATGAACAGTAGATAAAGAACAGTACATGATGAACAGTGGATATTGAACAGTAGATGAACAGTAGGTAATGAACAGTAATAGTGAACAATAGATAAAGAACAGTAGATACTGAACAGTAGATGAACAGTAGGTATTGAACAGTAAATATTGAACAGCAGATATTGAATAGTAGATGATGAACAACTAACTAATATTTTAACTCTTCACACTGTTTCTCTCGCCTCGTTTGTCAAAAAGGAATGTTATGCTCCGGTGCAAGTGTTCGAAGCAGGATTCAGTTTTTTTCGTTCAGTTTTCATATGGTAGTGTTCGGAAGCTCCCCCCCCTCCCCCTCCACCAGTATTATAGCTACCACAACCATCACTACCTGTACCACATCACTACCACTATAACCACCACAATCATCACTAAAGTACCATACCACCACCACAACCATCACTACCAATAGCAATCCACTATAACCACCACCGTTTCTATAACTACTACTCTAACCAAGCTACCACCACCACTATAACCACCACAACCACCACCACAATAGCCACCACCACCACCATCACAATAACCACCACAACCACCACCACAATAACCACCACCACCACCATCATCATACTAACTTCTCGCTACAAACGCACCTTCAAATAGGGGTTACATTCAGAACAATATGCTTTCTCCTCAACCCTTTCATTACGGGAAGTCTTTCATTATTCTTGCTCTCTCCAGACGATTTTATTCAGCTTAGAGGAGGCTTGTTGAACTGGAGGGGTTAGACACAGCCTTCATTAACCTTTCCAGTACTAGAATACCTTCCTACCTTGCACTAAAATCGTCTGGTGAATGCTTGATTAGAACATTGAATTCCTTGATATTTTTACTTTTGCTCTCCAGACGGTTTTATTCAGCTTAGGGGAGGGTTATTGAACTGGAGGGGTTAGATACAGCCCTCATTAACCCCTTCAGTATTCTGGTGATCTCCAAAACTGAATGAAATCGTCTGAAAACAACCAGAAAAAAAGAAATAAATTGAAACACAAAAAAATAAGTAGCAGAACTGAAAATTTTGAGTTGAAAAAGAACATTCTCGTAGTCAAGGGGTTAAGGTGGATTTTATACGTATGCAAATTGCTTTTCGAAAAAATATCCATCAATTTTTTTTTTTTTTTTTGGCTAATGAATGTCTCTTTTTTTTTATACATAATATTTGCCAGTCGTGCATCATGTTTCCCAAAATTTTCAAAACTCTGATCAAAGGACTATCGTTCGGTTTTGATGGCTGGTGAATGGTACTTTTAGCTACATATATTTAAAGCATTTTTATATTTCTCGTGGATTTTATTTCTGTATCACAAAAATAAATTCTATATCAATCTTGCATCAAGGTTTTTTGCATGGGTCATCGTTTGTGTGTTTATCATCATCAATTTTTTATTATCATCATTTTATTCTCCACTAACACAAGAGTATAACTACGATGTTGATGATGATGATGATGATGATGATGATGATGATGATGATGAGGAGGAGGAGGAGGAGGAGGAAGAGGAGAAGGAGGAGGAGGAGGAGGAAGGAGGAGGATAATGATGATAATAATGATGATGATGATGATGATGATGAGGAGGAGGAGGAGGAGGAGGAAGGAGGAGGATAATGATGATAATAATGATGATGATGATGATGATGATGATGATGAGTGTTAATCTGATTTTTTCAAGCCTTTTGAATGGCAAAGTGGCTGCAATTTTTCTCGCTTGAAGCAGTCTGATTTCTTGCTGAGTGGAGGCAAAGGGGCCACACCTGTTCCAAGTATGTGATCGACAGGATGAAACGAGGCACCGGGTTAGAGCCACTGCAGTATCCAAGTACGCACGGTGGATGAACCCCTGAGCCTCATTTCATCTTGTCAGTCACGTTTTTGGAGCTACAACCTAAAACACACAATGCCAAAGCCTTTCCATCTAAGACCAGTTAATAAGTCCTTAAAGAGTGAAGGTTGGGATGAAATGGAAGAATATTTTGCTAAGAATGCACGTTTACTTTCCCATGCTTCGTTCATTTAATAAGCCTTTGGTACCTTCTTTTTTATTTAACTGGGAGAAGGAAATGATGTGTGTAAGAGCTAGGAAATGACGTGTGGAAGATGTGGCGTGTGTATCTTCCAACTTCCACAATTATATATGTTACAAAAAATCTTGCCTGGGTTCCTAATCTGATGATCTGGAGCTGTGTTGATTTTTCTGTAATTTTCGTGGTTAAATATACTAGTTATTCTGAATATATATAAAAGAATTAGCACACTTTCATAATTCCAGCTTTCTACCATTTACAATACACTCGCCAGCAAAATTCCCTTCTGCTTCTCTTCATGAAAATCATCTTTGGTAATCCGCAGCAACTGACAGTGATGAACTTATTTTTGACATAGATCAGTGTCATCAACATCGCGTACTTCTGATCCACCAAATTTCAAAATCCATAGATAAACAGAAGAGGTAACAGAATTTCTGCTGTCGAAAGTACATGGGCAAAATCTGGAATCCTATCTATCTATCTATTGCCAGACGCCTTAATCCCGTAAGGGGTGGCCACAAACAAATCGCCTCCATGTCGCCCTGTCCCCCGCCATTTCACTGGAATCCGATAATGTAAAATAGGTACGGTAACTAATCAAGCATAAGGCGATATCATCTCTCTATTCACACCTGTATTCACTGATCAAGGCTTTATCTAGTATATGATATAGAAAAAAATAATATATATCGAAGTTACTGTATGTCTGTCTGTCTAGCAAAAATATACAATAAATCTACCGTATATGCCGGAAGTAAAGGCATATTCAAGAATCATATACTGAAACAAGCTGCAAAAAAAGAAAAGTAAAATATATATATGCAAATTAAAATCTTCATAGAAATCTAAAATTGTCTTTAAAATCTGAACAATAAAACGCACATTATTGATTCACGAATAAAGTACAGGCAGGATTATAATAAAGATGTATCCCAGTCAAAATCAGCGTACACATATGAAAATGGGTATAAAAATAAACTTAAGCATATATTCAAAAGCAATTTGTATGCAGCCTCAACACCACAGCTGCTTGTGTCTCCCGCTCTCCAGACACAGCAACACAAACTAACAAAACTAATCTGACCTAACCCAACCCAGTCCATATCTGACCTAACACAACCCAGTCCAAATCTGACCTAACCCAACCCAGTCCAAATCTGACCTAACCCAACCCAGTCCAAATCTGACCTAACACAACCCAGTCCAAATCTGACCTAACACAACCCAGTCCAAATCTGACCAAACACAACCTAGTCTAAATCTGACCTAACACAACCCAGTCCAAATCTGACCTAACACAACCCAGTCCAAATCTGACCTAACACAACCCAGTCCAAATCTGACCTAACACAACCCAGTCCAAATCTGACCTAACACAACCCAGTCCAAATCTGACGTAACCCACTCCATCACCATCCTGACCTCTTTTCCCACCAGAGAATGGGGTGAGGAAGGGTCCAGAGAGCGAGAAAGAACTAGTAGAGTGAGAACTACCTCAGAGTTTCCTAATTAAATGGGCCACACCCTCATCTCCTCCCCATTCAAGCCCACGGAATCCTAACTCCACGTCACATGCAAAAACATCCACACTAATGAGCTTTACTTAACCTCTCAGCCTAATTCTATAGTTTTATCCTAGCTTACTACCCTCTAGCAATTCTCTAGGCTTCTTGTCCAGCCTCTCTAGTTTCACCACCACTTCGTTTCCTACACAGCCCCTTAAAACTCTCTCACATGAAACTGCGATGATAAATTACCTTGAAAGAGTAGAGTTCACTTGCTTCAACTTGGCCCAGGTTTTTCGTCCCTTTGTAGCTTATTTCACGTTAGCTCAGTGGCAGAAAAAGACAATGCATCGGCTCTACATCCTTCCCACGGCACCTCTTCATGACTAGCATCATATTATTAATCCCTTGTTACATTTAAAGATGTAGAGATGGTAATTTTTGGCCAAGTTACAGTGAGCAATGGTTACATGATATAATCTGTACATCTAAATTGTGTAAATGTACTAAGAATTGCTTATTATGTACACTTACTGAAATAAGGCAAAACTCTGTCCTACACCTGTTAATCGAGTTGCACGCAAATTATTCCACGCAACACATTGCAACAACTTCTAGATCAAATTAATAATGCAACCTTATACAGTTTGGAGATTACATAAAATAATTCATATTTTTTAGCGTATAGTGCAAAATTTCGTCTTAAAATGTATAATCGAGTTGCACCCAAATTATCATGCATAAAAAATCTACGACACTGAATAACTGAACGTCTAAATTTCCTTCAAAGTTTATTCATTAACATCTCTTATTATTCATGACCAAAACAGCAAACTCAGCTCTCTTTCCCTTAGTCTTTACTCCTTAATCTGAGGAGGAAGATAGGGCTATGACAACACACTCTGTACAAACACCTGTAGTTGGCTTTCTGTGTGTGTGTAGACGTTACCTAGCTGGCAACATAATGGTAGTGTTGGCAGTAGATCCTGGTGTTGGTAAAGTTGAGATAAAGAGTAGAAGGTAGGATTTGCTGGTAGACAGAGTTGTACAATCGCATGCATTTATCTGGTTCCCTCTCCTGATTCTCCCCATGAAGTTTGAAAAATCGCTTTGGTGAATCACAGAAAAGTATACTGATGACTTTTCCTATAGACCTCTTCTCACAGACACCCCTTCCCCATCGTACATTGTTTGCATGAGCGAGATTTATTTTTGGCCGTCACTCTCAGGTCTGGTCTTGCAGGACATAACAGGGATTGATACACATGTAGGCTGGTATTTTCGTCAGGTAAGGAAGCTTCCTAACACCTTTTCCTGGGCGATCTATTTTGTTTATCACACCTTATTATCCACTTCTGATAGGCGATTTATTTTGTTTATTACACCTTACTGTCCATCTCTGTTACACAAATCTTTCTAATATGTCCTTACTCTGCATATGTAGATATTAACCAGCCATATCCAAAATAAAGTACTGAGGGAGTCGTGTTAGGGAACTTCCTTACCCTTCGAGAATACAGATCATAGACACCCTCAGTGGTGTTTTAGATTCATGAGGCTCATTTACAAAGACTATGGGGAGAAAAGCAAGAGGGAGTACAGGATTTTTGCCTTCGATTGTACCTAGTAAAATTACTGCCATTAGAGGGTTTGCCGTAGGTAGAACTTTAATAAAATACTAATTAGCGTTGTTGCATTGGTTCCTTAAGAATTTAGCTCACGTCTTAAAGCTTTTCGGTACAATGGCATCTTGATTTACCCTTCTCTCTACCGCTTTACGATTCTACTCAGCCTTAACGATGCTTATGGGAAAGGGGTCAAGGAAGACTTTTTCTTACCCTTGATCTCTTGGCATCTCGTTAGGCTGATGAGAACAGTTGGGCAGTCTAAAGATCAAGATAATAGTGCTGAAATTATTAGACACACTTTATTATAAACACACGTAAGGTAGTTTGCTTTAAAGGTACTGCATTATCAGTTGGTTATCAGTTATCAGTTACAGGTGGCATTCTAAACGTAGGTAGTTGCTTGCACAGATAAACCTACCTGATAGTGAAGATGCATGTGGAGTACAACTGGTAAACAAAGCATTTTTCTTTATTTCATGTGACTTTATTTCATGGGACTGATAAACAAAGCATTATTTCTTTATTTCATGAGATACAAAGCATTTTTTCTTTATTTCATGGGACTGATAAACAAAGCATTATTTCTTTATTTCATGGGATACCACTGATAAACAAAACATTATTTCTTTATTTCATGGGATACCACTGATAAACAAAACATTATTTCTTTATTTCATGAGATACAAATAATAAACAAAGCATTTTTTCTTTATTTCGTGGGATACGACTGATAAACAAAGCATTATTTCTTTATTTCATGAGATAAACAAAGCATTTTTCTTTATTTCACGAGATAAACAAAGCATTTTTTCTTTATTTCACAGGACTGATAAACAAAGCATTTTTTCTTTATTTCATGGGGTACGACTGATAAACAAAGCATTTTTTCTTTATTTCAAGGGATATTAATGTAGCTTTGAACAGCTTCATATGACAAGGTAAAGTTTTATCACACACCATCACCCAAATAATTTCCTTTTTTGTCTTTTTCTTGTTGTAACCAGAATTTAACGTTTGAGAAGCGTTTTATCTTTTCCACAGGTTATATGAAGTGTCCATAGGCGGCAGGAATTAAATAATAATAATAATAATAATAATAATAATGATAATAATAATAATAATGTCATTGTGGTGGAAAAAAAACTCAAAATCATCACTAATGCCACACACATTATATAAGTTTTAATTTTCAGAGGCAGCAATAGTATAATAATAATAATAATAATAATAATAATAAAGTCAAAGTAGTGAAGAATTACCCTCAAAATCATCCCTAAAGCTACACGTAATATATATTCTTAAATTAACTACGATATTGGCAAAGTAGATTAATTTTCCTCGCAAGGCAAAGAACAACAGGTACAATATTTTAGACTCAAAATTTTTCTCATACTCGAAATAGGTGAAAAAAAACTATGGGTACTTTTTCTTATATATTTTTGGAAGTTTCGGGTATATTGCATGACTGTGTGAATTAAAAATGATGTGTGCGTTTTGATGAGTGTAGTTTGCTTTTTAATATGTTGATGAGGCACTGAAATGTACCCACGTGTGTGTGTGTGTGTGTGTGTGTGTGTGTGTGTGTGTGTGTGTGTGTGTGTGTGTGTGTGTGTGTGTGTGTGTGTTTAGTCATGTATGTATGTATGCATGTATATATGTAAGTATGTAAAGTGTATGTATGTATGTATATGTGCGTGTATCCATGTATGTGTGTGTGTGTGTGTGTGTGTGTGTGTTCATGTATGTATGTATATCTGTATGTATCCACGTATCTATATATGTATGTACAGTATATATATGTGTGTGTGTGTATGTATGTGTAGTCATGTATGTGTGTATCTGTATGTATCCATGTATCTGTGTGTGTGTGTGTGTGTGTGTGTGTGTGTGTGTGTGTGTGTGTCAGATAAGCTCCCAAAATTCCCCTCATTTCCACGCACAAAGCCCAACATCTCTCCCTCAAAAACTGAAAAAAGGGAAAAAAAAAATCTAATTACGCTGGTGATCACGTTACGTATTTAAAGCGGTAATGAGAGAGAGAGAGAGAGAGAGAGAGAGAGAGAGAGAGAGAGAGAGAGAGAGAACCAGAAGAAAAAAAAGGAAAAGAGAAAAACAGAATTTGTGAGAAAGAGGAAAAGAGAGAGAGAGAGAGAGAGAGAGAGAGAGAGAGAGAGAGAGAGGGGGGGGGAGAACCAGAAAAAAAAGGAAAAGTGAAAAACAGAACTTGTGAGAAAGAGAAAAAAAGAAAGAGAGAGAGAGAGATTAACAGAAAAAATAAAGAGAAAAAGAAAAAATATACAGGAAAAAAGAGATAAAGAGAAACATTGAGAGAGAGAGAGAGAGAGAGAGAAAGTTATATATCTCTCTGCTGCATCAATATTCCTTTTTATCACGTAATGCAAGCGACTATTTACTTTATAACCTGTTCTAGTAAGGTCAGTTTTGTGGTTAGGTTAGAGTAGGGTAGTGGTTGGGACATTCAGGGAGGAAGTAGAGGGACCCGAGATCGATTCTGAGGCCGAATAAGACTGATAGGCAGAGTCCGTGTCCCCCTTGTCAATATTTACCCTTGAGTATAAATAGGGACTTGGACAGAACAGTGACTGTGGCTTTATTTTACCTCCTTTACTCCCTTCGGTAAGCTAATATCAAAGCCCTATTATTATTTTTATTTCGCTATTTTTTTCATTGATTTTGCGTGTAATATAAAACAAGATTATTTTCCACGAAGCAAGGGGGAAAAAAAACACCATCTTCTCTCCGGTAAAACTTTTAAGACAGCAAAGAGCAATATTTGTGTAAATTTGGAGGCCGTGAGCGCTTGTGTGTGTGTGTGTGTGTGTGTGTGTGTGTGTGTGTGTGTGTGTGTGTGTGTGTGTGTGTGTTTTGGCGGAGTATAGGTTTGACATTGCTTTCTCTAGTGCCCACCAGTCAGGTTAAGAAAGGTCATAGGTCAGGTTAGGTCACAGTTACATCGTTTCACAGTTAGGTTAGGTTAGGTTAAATTAGGTAATGGTCAGGTTAGTCTTTTTTTAGGATGAACGAAGAAAGGGCGTGCACAAACTTGGCATGTCTGTTGTGCTTCATGGAAATCACAGTCTACGTTCTGACAGGTGATCATTGGTGTGTGAGTCTCAATTAACCTGTACTGCATGATGAGGGCAACAGGTAATGGCACACCTGATCATGGCTGTATCCAACATGCTGTGATGCGATGCTTCTGTGTGTGAAACTTGTGTATTATACACCCAGTAAAGCATTCAGAGGGACACCACTGGAGTGTAAATATATAAACTCGGTGTAATTTTTCATATAACTATTTTCAGAGAATAAACTAAAATACATAATATATCCGCATATATAATATTTAAGTTCTTGAATTATCTTCCCTCTTACAATTGGACGAATATATATACAATCTTTTCAAGACTACTAAATTAAATTTCTAAACTGTTCCTTTACTTTAAGATAAGTTTAAGCTTGTGGTGTATTTCATAATTAACTCTATACAGTACAGTAGGTATTACCAGTAAAGCCAGGGTTGTATTCTAGTTAACTCAGGAGTCTCTCTACCACCTCAACCTTACTAGAATATTGTTATCTGCTTAGTTAACATATTCTTTTATTTTACTGTACAAACTATGTCCATATTAAGGAGAAATACAGGAATACAATATTACAGCGATACAGGCAAATAATCACTTAAGGAGAGGTGCTAGAATCCCTTCTAACTTTTCTAGAATATTTCCCTTGAGTTCTATTCTTATGCAGGCTTCGTAAGACCTTCTCCGTAGCGATTTATTAACCTTATAATACCTTAACATTTCGTCCATGTTATTTATGTCATTTTAATATCGACGTATTTTACATTAATAACATACAAGAGGATATTACGGTGTTATGTACATAAAAAATCGCTAAGGAAGAGGTGTTCAGAAATCCTCAGTCACTTAGGATATGACTCTATCTCTTCCACATCAGATACTCTTCTCTTCGCCGCAATGTCTCTCCACTTTTTCTTTCCTTTGCCCAAACTTCTTCCTCCACCTCTACCTCTTCTTCCTCCACCTCTACCTCTTCTTCCTCCACCTCTAACTTTTCTTCCTCCACCTCTGCCTCTTCTTGCTCCACCTCTGCCTCTTCTTCCTCCACCTCTGCCTCTTCTTCCTCCACCTCTGCCTCTTCTTCCTCCACCTCTAACTCTTCCTCCTCCACCTCTGCCTCTTCTTCCTCCACCTCTGCCTCTTCTTTCTTCACCTCTAACTCCTCCACTTGCACCTCAATCTAACAAAAACTAATTAACTTCCTTCTCCTCAAACTTTACCTCCACTTCTAACTTTTCCCTCCTTCTTTCTCCATCTCTCCCCCCCCTCCTCCACTTCTCTCTCTCTCTCTCTCTCTCTCTCTCTCTCTCTCTCTCTCTCTCTCTCTCTCTCCACCACTACCTTGCTGCACCTCTACCTCTAACTCTCCTTTCTCCAACTCTCCCCCTCTCCTCCACCTTCCCTCTCCATATCTCTCTCCCCTCCATCACAGTCCTCCTGTTAATCTACCTCTAACTCATCTTCTTTCTCCATCTCTCCCCCTTCACCTCTGTTTCCTCTCCACCTCTCCACCACCACTCTCTAGCACCTTCCTCCTGCCTTCTACACCTCTCCCCCTCTCTCCACCTCTAACCCTTCCTCTCTCTCTACTTCTCCCCTCTACATCATTACCCCCACTAACACCACATCCCTCCACCAACAGAACTTCCTTCGAGATTTACTGAAGGAGGCGAAGAAGGACCAGGATGTCTCAGAAGATAAACTTATTGAGTACACAGACACTATGGTAAGTCATTTAGTATTTATTTTCATTTATCATCGTTTATTCCTGTTTATTTTTCAATTTTTTACGTTCAGATTAGCTTTTTTTTTCATATATCATCGTATTCTCTCATGTATTTTCCGTATCGTCTACTGAGCAGCCAAAGTATATCATTTACCTTCGTTTATTCTCCTTTATCGTTGTTTATTTCATGTATTTTTCAGGTTTACTCGTTCAGTGTCGCATTTTTCATATATCATCGTATTTTCCTGTGTACTTTCCTTTACTAGCGTTTATGAAATACACTGGCACACACACACACACACACACACACACACACACACACACACACACACACACACACACACACACATCCCTCACTCTCTGACAGCATCACACCTACAGCCCTGTCACACACACACACACACACACACACACACACACACACACACACACACACACACACACACACACACACACACACACACACACACACACACGATGACACATACCTAACATTACTCACCTCTCCCTCACTCACCCTCAGTTTGCCTCTAGTCCTTTCACCTTAACTTGGCCCAGTTTTTTGTCCTTATGCAGCTATTTCTCCTATCCAGTGGCGCTGACAAGGAGCCGGTCTATCTATCTATCTACCCATCTACTCGATTTGACTAGTAACCAAGGAGACTCATTCCTACCTCACATCAAAGCTCACTGATTTACTATTAAAATATCTTTATATATATATATATATATATATATATATATATATATATATATATATATATATATATATATATATATATATATATATATATATATATATATCCACGTGAGCTTATTACAGTCACTTTTATCTCTTTATTGATTGATTGATTGATTTATTGATTGATTCATTGATTTTTCAGCTTCAAGTCTTCGATGCAAACAAAGATGGCAAACTTCAGCTCTCGGAGATGGCAAAGTAAGTGTTCACGTTGTTCATCATGGTACAAGTACAACAAGAACACACTGACTGCCTGTGCTCAACTCTACCCCCCACCAACACTACCCCTTCACCAATATCTCATAGTCTAGATATCAGTGCTGCTCTACCCTGTTCTACTATTTGTGTTCTACGGTTGATTGTTATGCAGATGAGTGTTCTAAAGATGATACTGTTCTACTATGACCCCGACTCTGTCTCTGCCCCGACTCTGTCTCTGCCCCGCCTCTACCTCTGCCCCGCCTCTACCTCTGCCACGCCTCTACCTCTGCCCCGCCTCTGTCTATGTCCCGACTCTAGCTCTGTCCTGACTCTAGCTCTGCCCCGACTCTGTCTCTGTCCCGACTCTACCTCTCCCCCGACTCTACTCGTACCTCTGCCCCGACTCTGTCTATGTCCCGACTCTAGCTCTGTCCCGACTCTGTCTCTGCCCCGACTCTGTCTCTAACTCTCTCTGTCCTGACTGCTTGATTCTCTGACTGTCTTTGTATCTCTTTGTCTCATGCATAAAATTCTGGACACTGATTAGGCAGCCCTTTCCCTGATCATTAGTTTCTTTACCCCTCCCCCCCGGGCGAGAGGGATGCAATCAGATTATACTAGCGATCAGAGCAGTTACTAAACCCACCATCCACTCATCTGATGGACCAACAAACTGATATTACTGCACACTGACCAAACCAATCATGAGCCAGCGCACATCAATCACGGGAGGGGGGAAATACTGGTGTGGTGTGGTGTGGTATGGTGTGGTGTGATGTGGTGCGGTGTGATGTGGTG
>NC_137034.1:5278867-5311367 GCF_032717465.1 Coenobita brevimanus
GTGTGTGTGTGTGTGTGTGTGTGTGTGTGTGTGTGTGTGTGTGTGTGTGTGCAATTTCCTTCTTTGAAAGTACTGATTCTCTCTCTCTCTCTCTCTCTCTCTCTCTCTCTCTCTCTCTCTCTCTCCCTAAACCTGCTAACCCATCTCCACATTTGCAGATTGTTGTCAGTCAAAGAGGACTTCCTTCTATCTGTCTATCCATCTATCCATCTCTCTCCCAAAACCTCCTAACCCATATCCCACCTCTCTGTATCTCTCTATCCATCCATCCATCTATCTATCTATCTATTTATCTGTCCATCTCTCTCTTCCTAAACCTGCTAACCCACCCCCACGTCTCTCTATATCTCTCTATATCTATCTGTCTATCTATCTATCTATTTATCTACCCATCTCTCTCCCTAAACCTTCTAACCCATCTTCCCTGTATCTCTATCACTCTATATATCTCTCTCTCTCTATCTATCTACCTGTCCATCAACCTACTAACCCACCTGCTATTTTCAGATTGTTGCCAGTCAAAGAGAACTTCCTATGCCGCTCGGTATTTAAGGTGAGCCAGGTAATAAAAACACACTCTATTTTCCTTTTGCTCTGGTTACCAACACTGCTACACATTAACTAGCATCGTGGTTCGTGGTTTACTAGTCTGTAGGTATCGTGACTTTCTTCTTATGCTAGTTCTGCCGTAGGGACGCTTTCATGGTTGATTTGCATACGTATATTAAAAGAAAGGTGAGATGTACGCCTTCATGTGGTGGCACTGATATAGCTGGTTGGCCCCACTGCCTTCATCTCCCTTCCTATCCCCCCTTTGCATCTCAATAAAAAGGGTGACTGGGATGCCTTCACGTGATGGCACTGATATAGCTGGTTGGCCCCACTGCCCTCACCTCCCTTCCTATCCCCCTTTGCATCTCAATAAAAAGGGGTGACTGGGATGCCTTCACGTGGTGGCACTGATATAACCGGTTGGCCCCACTGCCCTCATTTCTATTCCTATCTCCCTTGCATCTAAAAAGGGTGCTAGATTGGGGTCCCTTCACGTGGTGGCACTGATGTAACCGGTTGGCTCCCCTGCCCTAAAGTCCCTTGTTGTTCGTTCCGTGCATCTATAAAAGGGGTTCTAAAGAGGGACGCCTTCACGTGATGGCACTGATATCCCCGGTCGGCCTCACTGCCCGGATATACAAACGTTCCTCACCACCCTTCCTATCTCCCTTCCATTTTAATAAAAAGTGATGCTAGAGTGGAGTGCCTTCACGGGGTGGCACTGATATAACCAGTTGGCTCCACTGCCCAGTTATACAAACGTCCTTCAATTCCCTCCCTTTCATACATTAGACTATAGTTACTATCCAGAGTAGTAAATGGTTTCCCGGGTTCCAGGAAATCATATGGCTTAATTCAGTGTAGATTTACCCATAGACAGCACTACACTGCGTGAGTGGATGGTGAACCCCCCCCCCCACCTGTGATATAAAGCAACAACTATGAAAGCGGCCAATAGTTTTCCCTTTTCCCTTAGATATTTGTCGATGTAGCAATTTTCCTCCATATATTTCTGATCATCTATTGGAATTTTTTGTGTATGTCACTGAGCCTGCACAGACTGCAAAAATTACCTGATATGTTTCTGAAATTGACCACAGAATCAGGTGTCAGTGTGAAGTGTGCATTTGTCCTGTGAATGTCTACGTCTGAGCCAGTTTGATGGGTATTTGTCTAGTTCTAAGTCTGAAGGATATCTATGAGTATCTGTCCTAGTTTTATCTAAGTCTGAATGAGTCTGATGAGTATTTGTCCTATTTTCATCTAAGTCTGAACGAATATAAGTTTGCTGCATCCTTTTTCTAGCATTGTGAAGCCTGCTACAAATCGTATAGGACCGAGAAAAGTAAACACACTGAATCCTGTATATTTTTTTTAGGAAGAAGGAACCAAAGGCCAGAAGTCCACGAGATTATTCCCTCCAACAAAGAATAAAAACAAAACAACAGAGCCAAATTCAAGATCCGTTCATTTCATGCCTGGACACACTGCGTTTAAAAGACTGGAGTTCATAGGCAGTGGGAAATACAAAGGAAGGCAATTTGGGGCTCACCTGTTTCTCCTCCTTTACTACCTTTAGTATTACTGTAAAATCTAGCACAGAGGGAAGAAAATAAGGCACCAAGTTTGTAAGAAAATATCGCTAAGAGGAAGACAAAAGAATATTCCAACTTTAATTCGCTTTACAAGGATACTACTAAATGAAAATGATCCAATATTTTTTACCCTTTCAATGGATATAAGATATAGAGATACTGATACATCTTTTTTACACATTTTTAGAGAGAGAGAGAGAGAGAGAGAGAGAGAGAGAGAGAGAGAGAGAGAGAGAGAGAGAGAGAGAGAGAGAGAGAGAGAGACAGAGACAGACAGACAAAGACAGAAACAGAGACAGAAAGGAACAGAAAAAAAACTCATATAAACAAGGAATCATATTAATATTTGCAAGTCACCCCATCTATTTTTCCATCAATTAGAAAAATATATAGAATTGAGCTGGTGTATTGTTCAGTCCTTCAAAATAATATGATAATAGTAATTCCATAATACCCATATATCTGGTATTAAAAACTAGGGAGGGATTTAGTGTTTTATTCTGTGTGGGCCGAGATACATATATGAGCTGGTGTGTGTGTGTGTGTGTGTGTGTATGGAGGAGCTGATATAGTGTTATATATACATTCGTTAGGCACATACATACATACATACTGCCTACATATATACATGAGTGAGTGTGTGCATGAAGAAACATACAGAATGATATTGATGAAGTGTTTATGTGTGGAAGAATACACACACACACACACACACACACACACACACACACACACACACACACACACACACCCACACACACACACACCAGCTCATATATGTATCTCGCCCCACACAGAATAAAACACTAAATCGCTGGTGCAGTGGTAACGTTCCCGCTTGCCAACTGGTGGACGGGAGTTCGCGCCTCGCTCAGGTTGCAAAAAGTTTCACTGATGAAGTGGGTGGTTACTGTCCCCCTTGAGCAAGGGGACGGGTGTGTGCGTGTGTGAAGGTCACAGCCTTGCCCTTAGATCGGACTATATGAGCTCTCAGCTCCCTTCCGGGAGGGTAAAAGCTGACCATCACTACCATCAAGTGATCCTGACCGACCCGGTGAATTATAATTACACACACACACACACACACACATGAGCGGATGTATGCTCTGGAAACACATGTATGTTTTGTGGCTAACCAAGCAATGTTTACGTGGTCAGCTGTTCAAACATTATATGGTCCGCTTGGAGTTTAGGAAAGTCCTTAACACATCTTTCTAATCGATTTATGGTGCCAGGCTCATTGAAAACGTTAGACAGTAAAAGAAAGAATGACAGTATAAAAAAAATGAAGTGGAAAATGCTTGTACGAAATGAAAGACTCTCGTATGAAGAGGGAAAAATCAGTCTATGTTACCGATATACACTGTTCTCTTTGTAATATTCAGTTCTTGCCATCTCCAGACGATTTTATTCTGCTTAGGAAGAACTGGGACTGTGAGGGTGTTTATGAAGGCTCTATCTAACCCCTCCAGATCGAAAAAGTCTCTCCTGAATATAATCGTCTGGAGATTGAATGGTGAAAAATGCGTCACCAGTTAGAAAGGACTAGGCTTTTTATTTTCCTCGCTACCTTCAGACGATTTTCTCAAGCTGTGAAGGGTCTCTTGTACTGAGGGGGCTAATGAAGGCTGGATCAAACCCCTCCAGGTCGAAAAGCCCTAAGATGGGGTTCGATTTCCAGACATTTTTAATATTCATGGAACATTTAATTAATTTTTTCTAAACCTAGTGTGTGTAGATTTGAGTGCTGCTTGTTGCCACTCAGGTATGTAGAGAATATTGTGCAATTGGGGTAAAAAGTTTGCCTACTATTTCCCTGCGTCTACTTCACTGTCTGTTCTATCCATCTATCTACTGCCAGACGCCTTAATCCCGTAAGAGGTGGCCACAAACATATCTCCTCCATGTCGCCCTGTCCCCCACCATTTCATTGCCCTGCTCCCAGCTCACATCCCCCCTCACTCATATACCTCTCCACCCCATCCCTCCATCTCATCCTTGGCCTCCCCCTTCCTCTTCCCCCCTCCACCTCACTCACATCTACTACTTCACACTTGGGGCATGTCCGTCGCTTTCCTCCCTGACGCATCATGTCAAGGAGAATTATATCATAACTTAGGCAACGCATCATACAGACGAGAGGTATCTATGAAGAGAGAATCGTATCTGAGAATCATCTAAGAGCAGTGAATCATAACAGAGAATCACTTATGGGCGGAAAAATATATCAAGAGAATAATCCATGGGCAGAAAAACATACCAAGCCCCTCTCAGCATAGAAATATTAGTCAGCAGAGTAAAGTGAGAAGCAAACGATGTGAAATAGACAAACATACCAAGCCTCTCTCAGCTTATGAATATTAACCAGCAGAGAAAAGTGAGAAGCAGACGATATGAAGTATTAGGCGAACTTTTGTCCCCGATTGTATGTCCCCTTTCCTATAGTCCACTTAAAGTTATCTGGCAACGATGCCCCGCCCCTTTTCTACCTGACTGGCTTGATATTACCTTAGAAAAGATAATGGGGCGGTTCCTCCTTACCAATTATATTTACCTGGCATTTATTTTGGTCTTTTGTGTCACTGGCAAACTTTACATTACCCAGTCACTGCTCAGCTTTCAAGTTGGGGGCGTGGCTCACTTTTGCCAAGTTAAAATCAGTGGAGTATAGCAAGGGGATGGTTCAGTATTATAGAGATAGACACGACCCTTAAACTTGGCACTGTCATAATTTTTTCAGCATTTTCCATTAGAGAAATTGAGTACGTTATATATATTTAATTCTTGTTCCCTTCAGACGGTTTATTCAGCTTGGGAGAGGCTTTTTTCATCATTTACCCCTACATTACTAAGGGGCTTTCCTGAGGCCTATAAATCGTCTGGGAGTAGCAAGAATAAACGGAATTGAAGTCTTTATACTGAAAGGGTTGATATCTTGGCGGGAACTCAGATGCTTGACTAAATTTACCAAGTTTAAGGGTGATAAAAACTGCCTATCCCAGTAAAAGTACACAGTGCAAACCAGATCATAGTCCACTGCAGTTAACATTTTACCTTCTGCAGTTTAAGTAATGGTGGTTGTGTACCGTAATTGCCATGATAGTAGTTATTATACATTGCATGAGATGAAGTGAGTTTAATTTTAATACAGTTATGAAAGTAATTGTTATTCATGAAATTTGTCGATTTTCAAACATTCAGTAAAGTATGTTATTCATGAAATTTGTTGACTCATACACTGAATAAAGTAACTGATATTCGTGAAATTTGTTGGCTTTCATGCATTTAATAAAGTAACTGATATTCATTAAATTTCTGGACTTTCATACACTCAATAAAGTCACTGATATTTATTTAAAAAGCTCTCCTGACATGCATACATTGAATAAGCACCATTCATGAAATTTATTGGCTCTCATACACTCAAAGTCACTGTTATTCATGAAGAAATTTGTCCTTATTCATGAAACCAATTGTTATCCATAAAGAAACATTTCCTGATTTTCATACACAAACGTTAAATTCTCTAAGTCAGCAGTTACACATCTAAAAATGACCTTATTCTCAATCGACCTAACTCGACCTTTTCTCCTCAGGGCGCTTCCAAATTAACTAAGGAGGACATAGAGAGAGTCTTCGCCCTATATGACCGGGTATGTGACCTGACCTCTGACCTTGGATTGTAGTAGTATATTTTCCTGAGCCTAGTGTGTATATAAGATTATTTTTTTTATCTTATTTAAGTCATAGAAATATTAAGTACTTTAAAGTGTAATAAGAGTCACGTATAGTAAACACATCCATCATTCTCTCTCTCTCTCTCTCTCTCTCTCTCTCTCTCTCTCTCTCTCTCTCTCTCTCTCATTGCAGGACAACAACGGCACGATTGAGAATGAGGAACTGAACGGCTTTCTTAAAGATCTTCTCGAACTGGTCAAGAAGGTGAGTGAAAATAACATAGCGTACATACATATATACATACACCCTGAAACACACACATACTCTCTCTCTCTCTCTCTCTCTCTCTCTCTCTCTCTCTCTCTCTCTCACACACACACACACACACACACACACACACACACACACACACACACACACACACACACACACACACACACACACACGCGCACCACAGTACTTCTTCGCTCACAACATATTCTGCCTTCTCTCTTATACAACCTCTGTATGTGTGCCTATGTACAGTGTGTGCTTTTCTCTGTGCATGGATGTACGTATGTATGCATGTATGCATGTGTGTGTATGTCTGCGTGCGTGCGTGTATGTGTGTGGTTTTCTGTGTGCATGTATGTACGTATGCATGTGTGTGTGTGTGTGTGTGTATGTGTGTGTGCATGTACTATATACTGGTGTGTGTGTGTGTGTGTGTGTGTGTGTGTGTGTGTGTGTGTGTGTGTGTGTGTGTGTGTGTGTGTGTGTTAATATATGCATGTGGTGTTTCCATCACTAAATATCGGGAGGCGGGACAGCAAGACCCGTTTACCGATACGCTATGCCGATTCCAATGTCGATCCCGCCGCTCGCATATACAGGTCGCAAACTATCCACATTCGCCCCGGCAGCGCAGTATTAGTTTCAGGGAGGAATTCAGCGATCACTATGTGAGGTAATTCCGGTATAATGAAGCAGCGAGGTGTGTGGTATGAAATGTGAAAGCTGAATTTGTCCGTGGGATATGATGGTAAATATTAAAGTTTTTTTGTAATGTAATCGTTGTGTGGTGCTCGAAATACTGTTGTTGTTCTTGCTAAACCCCTTTCCACCTGGACCAGCAGACCTGTCAACTGCAAGTAAATGATTGCCCCTATGATGTCCCACAGTTTCCCTACACCGTTCATGTGTCTTAGTGCGTCGCAGTGAAATGGCAGGGGACAGGGCGATATGGAGGCGATTTGTTTTTTTGGCCACCCCTTACGGGTTTAAGGCGTCTGGCTATACATAGATTGACAGATAGATAGGCAGATAGATAGATAGATAGATAGATGGATAGACTGTCTTAGTGTGGCATGCGGTGTCCATTGCTCCATTACCAGTGCTGTTCTGGGGGCCTCTTCTACAAACCAGGCACGCGTCATCTGATTCCATCTCTGTGCATCTCACACAAGAAACCCTCTGGGAGCTAAAGTGAAGCACCAAATGAAGTGTGAAGTACCATATGAAGCCTCGCTAGAGGGAAGAACGAGTGAAAATCCTTCGGGAGTTACAGTAGAGCACTATATGGAACGTCGCTAAAGTGAAAGCTCCTTCAGTGTGAAAATCCTTAGGGTGTGCATGACTTACTGGGCCTGACATGCTCCTGTGTCCAAAAATGTCATTGGACTGAAGGAGTTTAATCTGTCACTATTTTAGGGTCTCGCGTATGAGCTTAAAGGGAATAGATACGTGAAATATTCCCCCTTTTTTTTTTTTTTTAAGGTACTGTTTCAAAGGCGATTTTCTTCAGCCGAGAGAGTCGTAGGAGCCTGAGGGTGTTAATACCGGTACCATAAACCCTCTCATGGTGGGGACAACTCTAGTACTCTATCCCAGCTAAGGCCAGACGATTTTATTCAGCTGAGAGTCCAGTGAGCGATAGGAGTGTGAGTGTTACTGGATCATGTGTAATGCAAGAGGCCGGTAATAAAACTGCATATATGGCCTCACAAACATGTTAAGGAAGTTACTGCTTTGTATACTGCATTTACGTGAATACCAGACCTTGGGAAATTATTCTTGGGTCTGTCTATCTATCTACCTATCTATCTGTCTATCTATCTCTCTATACCCAGACGCCTTCATCCCAGCAGACAGTCAGCATTATCAGTGTCTATCCTGCATCATTTATTCACTTCTCCCACTGCCACACTCACGCCCACACCAGCAGACAGTCAGCATTATCAGTGTCTATCATGGATCATTTATTCACTACTCCCACTGTCACGCCCACACCAGCAGACAGTCAGCATTATCAGTGTCTATCATGGATCATTTATTCACTTCTCCCACTGCCGCACCCACGCCCACACCAGCAGACAGTCAATGTTATCAGTGTCTATCTTGCATCATTTATTCACTACTCCCACTGTCACGCCCACACCAGCAGACAGTCAGCGTTATCAGTGTTTGTCATGCATCATATATTCACTATTCCTACTGCCACGCCCACACCAGCAGACAGTCAGTGTTATCAGTGTCTATCCTGCATCATTTATTCACTTCTTCCACTGCCACGCCCACACCAGCAGACAGTCAGCGTTATCAGTGTCTATCCTGCATCATTTATTCACTACTCCCACTGCCACGCCCACACCAGCAGACAGCATTATCAGTGTCTTCTGCATCATTTATTTACAACTCCCACTGCCAAACCCACGCCCACACCAGCAGAATGAGCCGTTCCCACAACACACAAGAACATCAAGTGCAGCTCTATTCAAGTACCACCTCTATGATGACAAAGGAAAGCAGTTTAACCTCAGTAATAAAATTCTTGAAAATGCTCATATGGCCGATTTATAAGGAGTGGTAATGGGGAGTAACACCCTTATAAACCCCCATGGATGAAATTTAATGGTGCCTATGTTAATAAAACTCTAAGGCTCCTATGCCCCACTCAGGTGAACAAAATCGTCTGGTTTTGGTGGGATACAAGAGTTCTCCTGACCGTTAGGAGGCTTATATGGGGTCTATGGGCGATATGAAGAGGTAAAAAAATATATATATACTTCCATAGATCAATTTTAATGGCCACATCTTAGTTAATAATATAAAGTGTTTAGGAAATTATTTTTTTTTACTCCATAACTGAATATTTACTCTCTCTCTCTCTCTCTCTCTCTCTCTCTCTCTCTCTCTCTCTCTCTCTCTCTCTCTCTCTCTCTCTCTCTCTCTCTCTCTCTCTCTCTCTCTCTCTCTCTCTCTCTCTCTCTCTCTCTAACCACCATTTCAGTAACTCTAACTTCCAGCAATGTCTCTATCTCTAACCAACATCTCTAACTCTATGACCACTATCTCTGTCTTTAACCCCTATCTCTAATTCTAGCCACTGTCTCTAACCCTAACTCTCTAAACACCACCTCTTTCTCTAACCACTATCTCTATCTCTAACCACTATCTCTAACTCTCTCTAACCTCTGTCTCTAACTCTAACCACTATAACTCTCTCTAACCTCTATCTCTAACTCTAACCACTATAACTCTCTCTCTCTCTATCTCTAATTTTAACCACTATCTCAAACTCTCTCTAATCTCTAACTCTAACCACTATAACTCTCTCTCTATCTCTAACCCCTATAACTCTCTCTAACCTTATCTCTAACTCTAATCTCTATCTCTAACCCCACAGGACTATGACGCCAGGGACCTACAGGAATTCCAAGATGCCATAATGAGAGGCTGTGACTTCAACAAGGATGGCAAGATAAACAAGAAGGAATTGACCATGATTCTCCTTGCCCTAGCTAAGCACGGAGCAGATGATGCCATTCCAGCGTGAGCATGTTTATCTATCTGTCTGTCTATCTAGTGGGCTGATTATCTATTTGTCTGTCTGTCTGTCTATCGAGCTATCTGTCTGTTTGTTTACCTATGCTTTTTATCTGACGACTTGTGTCTGTGTACAAAGGTCTCTTTTGTGCCTCTCTCTCTCTCTCTCTCTCTCTCTCTCTCTCTCTCCCTCCCCTGCAGTCTTCTTCATTACATCACCATCTTGTCTCCCTCCTCCTCTTCCCCTTCTCTCTCCATTACCTCCTCTCTCCTCTTCACCCTTTCATTTATTATCATTCCTCTTCCACCTTCTCCATTTTTCCATCTCAATATCACCCAGCCAGCACGGGCATGGATATATGTGTGTTTATCTGCAATATACTTTTTACAGCCTTGTCAAAATATAAGATCATTTTTATTTCTTGATTCAGTTTTTCAGAACACATTTTTTTGAGTGGCTTTTGGCCCATTTGCTTATTCTATTATATATTTTTAGTACATCACCCTGTTATACCAGTCCATGTTTTTAATCTTTCTTTCGATGCAGACTGTATAAATAAGTGTAAGAACGATTCACATGTAAAAATAAATTAGTTAATAAGGATGGGGTGTATGGAGCTTCGTATGTCACTCAAATTGCGGCTGTGCGTAGTTGAAAAAAAAATAAAATAAAATAAATAAATAAATAAATCACAGGCTACACAAATCACACATTTCTTTTATAATACACACAGCATTTTATATTAACCTTTATTTATTTATTTATTTATTATTCAGTGCTTTATTATGGATGTCAGTATGTGTTGACTCTCTGGCTGCCAAGGACCTTATTTCCACTTCATTCTGGCTAAAGGCTGATGATTTTACCTTGCTCAGAAAAAAGGATTGTTGCATCAAATATCCTACAGGGCTGTCCTAATATTGCCCCTCCTTGCATACTCTATAGTGTGTTGCAAGTACATCTAGTCAACATTGCTACTACTACTACTACTACTGTTACCATTATTATTATTATTATTATTATTATTATTATTATTATTATTATTATTCAGAAATTCCTTGCAGCCAAAGAGTACAATACGGTACCAGTAGTGCTGTAAATATTGGCTTATTATTATTATTATTATTATTATTATTATTATTATTATTATTATTACCAACAGTTTTGTCTGGTCACAAAAGAGCATTATTCCAGTGGATGCTGGTGACTCTCAGATACCTTTTTCTCAGGGTAAGGTGTAACAGGCAAAAATAAATCACTAAGGAAGAGGTGTTAAGAAAAATCAACACCCAACTAGAATTCAGAGCCTCCTAAGTCCACCACGATACTGCTCTTTTTAGCTGGGGGGGCAATATTTCTTTACTGCATTATTTATTCACTACATTATTCCTTTATTGCATCACTATAGTATCATTTATTTACTGCGTTTTACTGAATTACTGCATTTTTATTAACTGCATCATTCATTGCAATATTGACTCACTGAAATATTCTCGCATTATTCATTCACTGGTCGGCTTCACTATTTATTCATTCTATTATTTACCCACTGCATTATCAACATGTTTATTGATTTAATGCACGTTTTCCTTCAGTTTCTACTAACACACTCCCCCAAAACCCTGCCTTGCATCGCACAGACCAGCATCCAGCGTAAGTCTAACCGTGTCTCTGTTACGTGCCAGCTTATAATAGATTTTGTTAGTGTGTTATCCCTCAATGGGCGTATTATCAAAACTGAGTACGCGAAGGTATAAGCAAGCCTTCTAATTTATCACGGTCTGTAACCCTCTCTTAGTAGCGACAACTCTAGTAACTCCAGCTTACATCAGATTATTTTTTCCACCTGAATTTTTGCCTATCTGATGGAGCCAGGATTCCATGGGCTTGGATGATGAGTGAATGGAAACGTGGCCCACTAAACTGAGCAGACTTAAACTGTCTGGACGTTGCTACTCCTCACCCTGCCCTAGGATGGGAAAGGAAGTCCGGATGATGATGATGATGATGATGATGAAGATGATGATGATGATGATGATGATGATGATGATGATGATGATGATGATGAATTTTCGCAACGTGAGACAGTAGCGTAAAGTGTCCACAAAAGGGGGGCCAACGTGGGACCACACACCCCATTTTTGAAGGGGGGGAGGGAGAACTGCGTAGGAAGATACACATCAAATAATCCAAAATTTCAAATAAGGGATGGACAGGGTTTGACTGGAGGGGTCTTAGCTCCCCACAGGCCACCCATACCTACCCCACTGATCAGAGAATGGTAATATTGTCACTCTTGCATTCTGTTCCAGCAAACGCAACTATTTATTCAACCTTTTATTTATGCAAGAAAGAAGGAACCAAAGGCCAGGAGCTCGTAAACCGTTCCTTCCAAGAAAAAAATAAGAACAATACAAGAGAGCCAAATTCAAGATCTGTTCATATTGAGATGCCTGGACACACTGCGTTTGAAAGACTGGAGATCATAGGAAGTAGGAAATTCAGACAGTGAGTTACAGGATCCTGAAAAAAGTATTGGAATGCCTGTTTATATATATGCTTCCACCCTCAACATCGTCCATAGACCCGTATAAACCCCCTCACGCTCAGAAGAACTCTTGTATTCCACCAAAACTCAAGGGTCAGACAGGTTCTATAATCATCACACGTTTCAGAAATAATCGTCAGAAATGGGGACATGTTTCAGAAATAATCGTCAGAAATAGGGACGCGTTTCAGAAATTATCGTCAGAAATGGGGGGACGTTTCAGAAATACTCGTCAGAAATGGGGACATGTTTCAGAAATAATCGTCAGAAATAGGGACGCGTTTCAGAAATTATCGTCAGAAATGGGGAGATGTTTCAGAATTTATCGTCAGAAATGGGGACATGTTTCAGAAATCATCGTCAGAAATAGGGACGTTTCAGAAATTATCGTCAGAAATTGGGACGTATTTCAGAAATTTGTGTCAGAAATGGGGACGTTTCAGAAATTAGTGTCAGAAATGGAGACATGTTTCAGAAATTAGAGTCAGAAATAGGGACGTTTCAGAAATTATCGTCAGAAACGGGGACATGTTTCAGGAATTAGAGTCACAAATGTGGACATGTTTCAGAAATTAGCGTTAGAAATGGGGACATGTTTCAGAATTAGCGTCAGAAATAGGGGGGCTTGTCCAGACCTTCGTGCTACCAGTTTTAATGATACGGTGTCCACTATTTTGTCCCATTAAATCCAATTCTTTGTACATTGATAACAGTAGTGCATGGGTTTATATTTTCAAGAGTAGGAGTTGTATTATATAGCCTACTACAACTTATGATTTGCAGACACAAACATCTATGCAATATGTTTTAAGTCCGTGTATTGTCTGCTTTCTGCCTGGCTATGAATTGATTTTACATGATAAGGCCGGTTCATGATGTAAAATATGGGTACGTATTTGTGTGTGTGTGTGTGTGTGTGTGTGTGTGTGTGTGTGTGTGTGTGTGTGTGTGTGTGTGTGTGTGTGTGTGTGTGAAGAGAGAATCTAAAGTTACCCCCACACTGACGTTTTTCCCACCTATTCCCCACACTAAAACTCTCCCCATCTACTTTACCATACCCATGCCTTCTCCCTTGAAGTTTAGCCCTGTCCCACTCACGCCTTTCCACTGACGTAGATCGAACTGACTGACTGCCATACTGTACCTTGTGCAGTCAATTGGCATCAGTCTAATTCTCCCCCTTCTCCTTCATCTCTCCTTCAACGTGTAGAGTTAGATCTTGTAGTCATAGTTTTCTCTAACAAGCAGCCTCGAAAGGACCATAAGGTCTGTTGCTGTTTGCTTTCCTGTGTAATCCTGTGTAATCTCCTCCTCTTTCTTCATCCTCCTCCATCTCCTCTTTCTTCATCCTCCTTCATCTCCTCTTTCTTCATCCTCCTCCTTCTCCTTCATCTCCTCATCTTTCTTCATTTTCTTTTTCTCCCTCGCTAACCCCCTACCTCATGCATGCCCGAAGCTTTTCCCAACGATATCTGTAGCTAACGTAAATGAACCTCGTACAGTCAATAGGAGCAAATATTATCTTTTCTCACCTCTCACCAACCCCCTACCTCACCTATGCCCCTACTCACACTTTCCCGAACCCAGCCATCAACTTATACTATCCTGAACCGTGTATACGATTAAACCTTTTTGCAACCATGTCCTCAATAAGCACTCTCCCCAACCATGTATTAAATCCCCTAAACCATCAATGCCCCCACTAACACTCTCCCCAACCATGTATTAAATCCCCTACACCATCAATGCCCCCACTAACACTCTCCCCAACCATGTACTAGGTCCCTTACCTCGTTTATGTCCTCACCGGTACTTTCTCGAACCAAACCTTCAACTTATGCTATCCCGAGCCATGCCCTTGACTAACGCTACCCTCCCTCGCAGTGCTCCCGGTATCGCGGCCAACAACCCCCTGGCTGAGATCGCTACTATTGGGATCAAGGCCCTCAAGTTCCAGAAGATGCGGGTCCGCCACTTCGTCAACCGCACCCTTGGCACCAACAGCACCAGTTAGTTACCCGACAGCGAATGCTAAGCCACCTTGGGGGGCGGAAGCACGATGGATGGAAGGAGAGAAAGTTTGACATATGGAGAGAATTTATTGTGCGAGGAGTTTGAGATTTGGAAGTATATGTTGTCGCGAGTTTGAGATATGGTCCAAGTTACGTTATTGTGGAGAGTGAGTTAGTTTATTGCGGAGTTTATTGTTGAGGGAGAGTTTGAGATATGGTTAAAGTTGCATCATTCTGGTGTTCAGCTTTGCCAATGCCGGATTGTTAAGCTTTATAAGGAGACACGACTGGGGATTGCCATCTTTTCCGCTCACTTTTGTTCCTACCTGCTTGACAGTCAGACCTGGTTGTGTATGATAGTTATATTTAGTTGGGATTATGTTAGTGGCAATCTCTGTGTCATATTGGAAGGGAGGAGGAGGCAGGTGATGGTGAAGAGATGGTCGGAAGGAGATAAACTAATGTAATAGACAAGGATATGTTAGGTTCTTGAAAGTAACCAGCTAAGGAGTGGCTTCTTTTCCCCCTTCTACTCGGAGACACTTTTTTGCTTTACATATGTTTGTTTGGAAGCAACGAGTTGGCATTGGTTTAGGTGCTCTTTATTGTTTGTCATCTCCAAGTGTCAGTTTTATAAGTATAGATTTTTGGCTCTGAGATGCTCGTGCCCGTGAAGCAACCCTGCCACGTGGCCGGGCAAATGAGCCTAGGATTCTCTTTCCAACTTCTGTGGTGATTTATTTATTAATGTACATACCGTATATTACAGTGTGATCTCTACTCTTTACCTATTCAGTTTGTTTTTCGACTTAATGCTCTTGATATCTTTCCCATCTGCGCCCGTTTCTGTGAAGGCACGGTTTGTTCAAGAGACCCACTGGACCCTTTGCCTAGAAGCTGATATGGTAGGACAGTGATGCTCATGGCCGAAATTAGCATTGTAAAGATTCTCCATCGTGAAATTCATTAGTTCTTGGGTAACCAGCGCCTGCCCTATTTAGCTATCTAGACAATCTATCTCCTTGAACAAAAATTGGCCAGGTAACACTCCAGTGATGTGAAACAGTTCTTGCTGCTCTGTTATCTCGTCTCGTCTCCCCACGGTAAACGGACGCAGATGTGAAAGCATACAAACATTAAGTCTCATCGATTTATATCAAACAGAGATAAGTTTGTTTTATTTTCAAATGAGCTGCCTATGTAGATGTAATCCAAGTGATACATAGGCAGGGGTAATGCTCCAATATACCTCCAGCATCCATCCCAAACTTGTGTTGCATATCACTGTATTTTCTAACTCCTGTTTCTAATTTGAATAATCAAAAAAGAAAGGTGAAATGATTTATTGATTCAGTGTAAGATCAAGATATAACACTGATCCTTTTTTGCTTTAAATGTTATATTACTGAATTTAGTCATATTATCCCATTTGCTTATCATGGATGCACTTTGGTATTTTACTGAGGGAAAATCAAGACTTATTCAGTTGAGGGGAAATATGAACATTCCAGAGACTGATTAAGATAGCTATGATTTCTCTCAGCTTAATTACCTTGTGGTACCCTAAGTGAAGTAACTTAATGCATCCATAGAAAGCAAAAGGTTGTCATCTCTCCATGCTCTTGTTTACGCATCTTCATCCATGGAACTCCGTGGCGCACAATGTGGTGGCGGCCAGACATCTCAAAACTCGCTGCATTTACACAATTGTACGTGTTTTCTTCACTTTCCTCTTCTCTTTCTACCTTTTGAAAACTGTCCTATGGTCCATATCCTAATGAAAATAACTTTATACAGTGTATGTTGAAGTGTAATATTAAATGCTTATTTTCTGAAAGTTCATGACATAGTGGAAATGGTAATAGCTGTTGTTATTCATGCCGGAAGAAGGAACAGACACGGAAGTAGACTGTTTTCTGGTATAGTGTGAAGCGCAAGAACATACACAAGGCGACTTATGGCGCCCTCGCCGGGAATCTAACCTATCCTTAATGTACGGTAAATCTTTTCACATCTCTCTCTAATATAAATCTTTTCGTGCTATATTCCTCATATTTTCAGTCTTAACCTCTCCAGTCCAAGGATGTAAGGTTTGGCTTGTTCTTGAGGCTAACTGACGATTTTATTCAGCTTGGGGAAATAGTTTGTATCGATGGAGTCAGAGATGCCTACGCAGTTTCTGACCTCTCCAGACTGAAATATTTATCCCAAGGTGAAGAGAATTGTCTACAGGTAGCAGGAATGAGGAAGAATACACCAATGGACTAGGAAGGCCCCGTGAATTCTCTAAATACAGCTGTCCTCGCCTTGGGGTGTTCGAGCGCTTGCCTTCCATGTCATGTTCCAGCTTCCAGGTTACATCTAGGTGTTAAGCAACGTTATGACATGTGTAACGAAAGCCCGTATGCTCGATGGCTAAGGAGGCTGCCAAACACCTCTCCCTTACTGATTTATTTCTGTTCATGAATCATTATTATTCTCTTGTATGGTATTTATGCAATCTATATCATTATTAGAAAGAGATAAATGGCACAGAGGAGAATACTGAGGTTTAATATCTCAAATAAATCGCTAAGAAAGAGGTGCTAGTAAGTCTCCTATGCCCACGAGATTATGCGCAGAATGAAGACAGCCTTTCTAGGAGACGGGGTATGGACTCTCTGTGTACCGCCCATACCCACTATCCCCTTGCCCACCATTCCACCCAGGGGCGTGTCCAGGACTGCAGAAAGGGGGGGTTCCACTTTTTAAATATCCCTGACAGACGATATTGAGGGGGGACGCGAGGGAAGGGGGTTGGAAACGAAATAAAAGTGTATTAATTGGGATTCTTTATGGAGGGGAGGGGAGGGGTAAAATAAAATACAGAAAGAAGATAAATTCAGAATTACGATTTTCCAGGAATGGGAGGGGAGCAAGGAAAAAAAAGAAAAAGAAAAGGGGAGAGAAAATATGAATACAGCTTTGCAGGGACCGTATGGAAACAATAATTAATGTTTGGACTGACCTGCCAAAAGTCTAATTTAGTAGCTACGTTACGACCACTGAGGAGGGAAGGGGGGAGGGATCCGGGCAACAAAAATAAATAAATAAATAAATAATGCCCTGGATACGTCCCTGCTATCATCCGCCATGCCGCAAGAAACCGCAGTCTACGAGGTCCTCCAGCCACACTTATCTGCGGCACTTTGCGGCATCCTGCGGTAGTCTTTATCAGTAACGAGGACTGGAAGGGATTACCTACTCTTATTATTTTTCCCAAGCCAATGGTGATAGAGGGCTAACACTTTCTTGTTACTTATGTCCGTGTTGTTCTAAAAACGTGGTGTGAATACCGAAGATAGGAATATAATCATGTGACGATTCTCTCGGTGCCAGAAAGACATATTGTACATCTCGGCCATTACATTTAAAATTTCTAGTGCTGTTTAACCCACTGAGCTTGGGCACATGTTTTTAATTTTCTTCTTCTTATCTCCTGACCATTTCCCTCAGCATTTGGATAGATTTTTTTTGGAACTGGAGGGGTTAGATAGAGATTGAACAAACCTCTCCAATACAAGTGGCTTTTCCTAGGTCGAATAAAATCGTCTGTGTAGCGGCAAGAAGGAATTAAACTGGACGATACGTGGATTCCAATTGTCTTTGCATCCAGGGAACGTCATTTATAGTCTAATTTTCCTGCCTCCAGACGATTTTACTCAGCTTGTGAAATCTGTTATTGTAGGCTGTGTCTAACCCCTCCAGTTCCAAATGTCTCTCCCAAGGCGAATGAAACTGTCAGGAGATGGCAAAATAAAATGAAAAGGATGTCCCGGGTCTCAGTGGATTAAAAATGATAATGAACAACATTAAAAGAGCTTCACTTAATATTCAGAATCGAAAACCCCAAACCTTACAAGAGTTGATATTTTATGAATCTGGTTCCGAGAGCAAGATCTGGCAACACGTAAGTTATTTGTGCAGATAAAAACGAAAGACTTGGGAATACCATAGTACAGGCACAGAAATAAGTCTCGGCCCAAAGTTTGAACGAATATATAGGGGAAAAAGTCGATGAATTTGAAAAACCCATTGGAGGAGTTTAGGTTCCCACTGTATTTCGTCCGCTGTAAATTTTCTTCGTATGGAAATGGGAAGTTGAACGAATTTATAGCAAAAAAGACGAAGAATCTGAGAAAACCCATTAGAATAGTTAAAGTTCTCACTGAGTTTCGTTCGTGGTAAAATTTCTTCGTGCGGAAATGGGAAGATAATTGTTTCTCTGGCTGTACCCATCTTGAAAAAATACAGAGTGGTAAAAATGTCAAAGCACAAATGGATAAATGGTTGTCGGGTCTTTAACTTGTATGGTTTACCTTCAATTCCTGTAATACCGGTTTTCAATAACAAATAAAAATCTTCTGTTAAGCCTTTGTTTCTTTTTCCTGTACACTGGAAATAATGATGAGGGTGATAATAGTAGTAGTAGTAGTAGTAGTAATAATAGTAGTAGTAGTAGTAGTAGCTGAAGTGGTAGTTGTAGTAGTAGTAATAATAGTAATCATCATCATCATTTATCATTATCATTCATCCTCTGTTTCCCATCCACAGGTGGGGTGAGGAGAGAGAGAGAGAGAGAGAGAGAGAGAGAGAGAGAGAGAGAGTTAAGCAAACAAAATTTTTATCTCTCGCACCTAACATTTCCACTCCAGACCTCTATCCTATGGTACCTAAATCATCAGACGATAAGAACAAAATTAGTTACACATCCTAGAGCTTAATGAGTAAAAAATTGAAATGGTTTCTAATTCTAGCTATCTACCTTTTGCCAGACGCCTTAATCCCGTAAGGGATGGCCAAACAAATCGCCTCCATGTCTCCCTGTCCCCCGCCATTTCACTGCCCTGCTCCCAGCTCACACCCCCCTCTCTGACATACCTCTCCACTCCATCCCTCCATCTCATCCTTGACCTCCCCTACCCTCTCCCCCCTCCATCTCAATCACATACACTCTCCTCGTCAGTCTTTCACTCTCCATCCTCTCCACATGGCCAAACTACCTCAATGTGTTTCTCATAACGCGTCCTATTACATCCACATCCACATCACAACGCTCCTTCATTTCCTCATTTTTCAGTCTGTCTCTCAATGTGACTCCACAGAATCCTCTCAAATGGGCCTAACTCATTTCCACTGCTCTCACTCCTGATTTCCGTCCCTTCAACAAGGTCCAAGCTTCACTTCCATACGTTAGAGTTGGTATCACAATACTGTACTGTCATGTAGTAACTTTTCCCCTTTCATGCTCACTTCCCTGTTTCTTATCACTGCTTTCAAGGAACCAGCAACCTTTCTTCCTTGTTGTACCCTTTCAAGCACTTCATCCTCCAAACTTCCATCTTTACTCATCACACTACCCAAGTACTTAAACGCACTCACATTTTCCATTTCCTCCTCATCCAGCCTCACTGTACATTCACTGACTTCACTTCTCTCGAAGACCATCACTTTACTCTTCCCTACATTCACCTTTAGATTCCGTTTCATACTCACTCTCCCAAACTCATCCACCAAGCCTTGCAACTCCTCTTCGTCTTCACATAACAACACAGTATCATCTGCAAACAATAGCACAGGAGTTTCTAAAAACTGCCTTCTCTCATTAGAGCCACTCCAACATCCACTGCCCTGCCTTGTATCTCTTTTATAACACCATCCATATACGGATTGAACAACCATGGCGACATGACACATTCATTTTTCAATCCAACCTTCAGGTAGAAAAATTAACTCAGTTCACTATCCACACGCACTGCAGCCTTAGCACCCTCATACATACCTTCACAGCATTCAACAACTTCCCATCTACTCATTATATTCTTAATACCTTCCACAATCCTTGTCTATTTACCCTGTCACATGCTTTCTCCAAATCCATGAAGGCCGCATACAACTTCTTTCCCTTCTCTAGAAACTTTTCCACTAAAGATCTAAGAATGAATATCTGATCTACACAACCTCTTCCCTTCCTATAACCTCCCTGTTCTTCTCCAACTAATTCCTCTGTTATTTCCCTAACTCTGTCAATAAGTATACTACCATATACTTTTCCTATTACACTAAGAAGACAAATGCCCCTATGATTACCACACACTTCTTTTTCCTCTTTTCCTTTGTAGGCTATAGGGGAATAATTTTAGGCTACCTGACTTCCGATCCTCTGGGACTCTATCTTCCGCCCAGGCCAATCTGCACATCTTCCACATCCATTCTACTACTATCTCTCCCCCATGCTTCAGCATTTCACCACACACTTCATCAATTCCTGAGGCTTTCCCCAATTTAACTTTCTTCACTGCTTCCACAACTTCCATCCTACTGATATCTTCCTGTCTTCTCACATCCTTCCGTCTCCCAGCCACTTACACTCGCATTACTTTCATTCTCTATGTTCAACAATTCCTTAAAGTGTTCTCTCCATCTGCTCACTTTTTCTCCTTTCGCCACTAGTAATCTACCATTTTTATCTTTCACTCCCCGACTAACTTCTTTGGCACCCTGTCTCTACGTCATTCCAGAACATTTTCTTACATTCCCTCCACTTTACACTCAAATTCCTTCCAAATTCCTCATCCACTCTCTTCTTACTCTCTCTTACTCATCTTTTCACCTCTCTCTTCCTCTCTACATATAACTCTCTCTTCCGCCTCTCAGCTTCTTCCACGCCCCTGTTTCTCATCCACTCACTATATGCTTTCTTCTTTTGTGCCAAAGCCTGCGTCACCTCTTCACTCCACCATGCTGTTCCTTGCACCCCCTTTCGTCCTCTCTTCACCACACACACCACCTCACATGCTGCACAGATTTCTTCTGTTTATAAATAAGATAGTAAAATCGTACTATTAATACTCACAGTACCCATGGAGAAGAGAAGACGTGAGTAGAGGTGGGGAGGTTGCCATTCATCCACAGATTTCACAGTAAGGTGCAATAAGAAACATAAGTCGCTTAGGAAAAGGTCTTAGGGAGCTTCCTTAACCCACGAGAATACGAGTCTTTGCCTTAATCTGCACCAGTGTAAGTTTCTTTTTCTGGCACACTTCGCAGTCACCTTTTCAACATCACGCGTGTTTCCAGTCAATTAGTCTATTCGGCACACATCAACTTCGAAATCATGTATTGTCAGTCAAAATTTTTTATTAGGCTCAGTAAATTACCCACCAATCGACTGTTTTACTTTTATAGGCAGCACAGACAGTTTAGGCTCGAGGTCTAAGAGTAATAACATGTCAAATCACAATACGGGTAATTATCACACTTCCTCTTCATTAGCATCATTTAGTCGTAGCATTGGTTTTAGCACACTGGAGGCAAAATACTGAATGTTTGAACGAATTTGTTGCTCCAGTGGCGAAAATAATCATCTCTGTTTCATTTTTCGCCTTTTTACCCGTGTTTATTAACTTTCCCGCCTTTTCTGTCGCCTCTGCTTGACGCTCGCTCCTTCGGGTTCACTTTCACTCTCACTGAAGCTTAGTTCAACCCATGAGTTGTGAGATATATGAGAAAATAACACAGTAGTAAGGTATGACAGCACAAAAGCAATGACGGAATATGAAAAACACGAGAGCACCGCTTGTATGGATAAAAACGTGAGCGGTGTCGCAGATTTCCTGTCATCTAGGGAGACAGCGACACACTACAGCCAGCCCGCGGATTATATCACTATACGATTTTCACAGCTGCCGTAAGAGTAATTTCGACCTCGTAAGACTAAATGAGGTCCCTTGGGAATTGTTCCAGCCATACTAATGTGACTCTTGGTTATCAACTTACTTGAAAAGAGGTTAGTGATTTTGGTCAGGCTAAAACAAATGCAGTCTACTTGATCTGATTTAACAGTACCGCACCTCTAGTTATTCAAAAGACGAGTTTACCTCCTTCAGCTCATAACGTTGGGCTATTCTGCTTTTATTTTTATTTTATTTTTATATTTATCTATCTCTATTTTTGGCAATGGCACCTTTATCCCAGGAATTAAAGAGTTAGTCCACTAAACTTACGTTTTCTTTCTTATTTTGTTAAGTTTTCTATGGTACCGTTGATGGCTGACTAACCAAGAAATATTGCCCCCCCCCCCCGCTAAATTAAGAGAAAGAGAGAGCACCTGTCACCAAAACCCATATTTTTTTCTGTTAACTCCCTAACGCCTCCTCCTAAGCGATCTATTTTGCTTATTACACCTTATTTTCTATTCTGCGTTATATAAATCCTTCCCATATCGTCATACTCTGCATAAATAGCGACGTAAGAAAAATATTAACCAGCCATGTCTAAAAATAAATCGCAAAGGAGGAGGTGTTGGGGAGCTTCCTTAACTGACGAGAACACGAGCCCAAGAGTACAGGCCCGTATTCTTGTGGGGAAAGGAGGCTCCCAAGCACCTCTTCCATAGCGATTTATTTTGGGATATGGCTCGTTAATATCCTTGTGTACATTAATTATGCAGAGTATGGAGATGCTGGAAGGATTTATATAGCACAGAGTAGGATAGTAATGTATAATAAAATAAATCGCTTAGGAAAAGGTGTTAGGGAGTTGTCGGAAGCTCCCTAACACCTTTTCCTAAACGATTTATTTTTGGATATCCTAAGCTGAATAGGCCTACAATCATCTGGAAATAGCAAGAATAAACGATAAATTACAAAATCGGATTGGAGGGCTCGATCTCTGGCTCCTCAAACAACCGCACCAGTGAACCCAGTGGACTGTAGGCTGAAGTTGACCCTCTCCAGCCTCCTACCATCGTCCTTTCGGGGGATAGGGACGGGGATGAGAGATATTTGTTGAGTGGAGATGGGTGGTTATACATGTTACCACTTTGGCACTTATACCCACTGTCCTTACTGAATATTTGAGAGAGAGAGAGAGAGAGAGAGAGAGAGAAACTTGGAATGTAAATAAGCTAAGCTCACCGTAGCCTGATACCTCACCTGGCTCTCTCTCTCTCTCTCTCTCTCTCTCTCTCTCTCTCTCTCTCTCTCTCTCTCTCTCCATCTGTGTGTATGTGTGTGTGTGTGTGTGTGTGTGTGTGTGTGTGTGTGTGTGTGTGTGATCGTATCGTTTATAAAGGCTCCATCATCCTTGCATGCGTCGGCCTTGGTCACCTAATGGCGGCTCTCCACGCTGTTCGATCTCTGGCAGCCTCCCTATACAGTCCCTTATCCCTGAGGTCACACTCTATGGTTTCGTCCCAGGTCTTTTTTCGGTCTGCTTCTCACAATCGTACCCCCGTTGTCCACACTTCTCATCCTCTCCACATGTCCAATCCATCTCAGTCAACCCCTCCTCATCACAGCAACATCACACTCCAGTCCCATCCTTCCTCCCAAACCATCTCAGTCTACCCCTCCTCATCACAACACCAATACACTCCAGTCCCATCCTTCCTCCCAAACCATCTCAGTCAACCCCTCCTCATCACAACACCAATACACTCCAGTCACATCCTTCCTCCCAAACCATCTCAGTCAACCCCTCCTCATCACAACACCAATACACTCCAGTCCCATCCTTCCTCCCAAACCATCTCAGTCTACCCCTCCTCATCACAACACCAATACACTCCAGTCCCATCCTTCCTCCCAAACCATCTCAGTCTACCCCTCCTCATCACAACACCAATACACTCCAGTCCCATCCTTCCTCCCAAACCATCTCAGTCAACCCCTCCTCATCACAACACCAATACACTCCAGTCACATCCTTCCTCCCAAACCATCTCAGTCTACCCCTCCTCATCACAACACCAATACACTCCAGTCCCACCCTTCCTCCCAAACCATCTCAGTCTACCCCTCCTCATATGGGGAGCTCGGCATCTCGGTGGTAGGGTGTCGGGCTCGTAATCGTGAGGTTGCGAGTTCGCGCCCCGCCCGGTGGCTGCCGTGCTGGGAGGGGTAGCGCTCTCCTGTAACCCTAAGCAGGGCTATATGATCTGATGAGGTCTAGCTCGGAGATTAATCCCTACCCCTCTTTATCACAACACCAGTACACTCCAGTCCCATCCTTTCTCTCATCTCTTAACGAAAGGATCTTTATTCTGGTTCTGTTTTAGTCAGTCTTCTGTGGAAATGACAGATTTTGCAGGCGTCAGTCTTTGGTTCTTCCTTTTTGCATATAAACTAACTGTATCCTGGTGCGATCTCAGATGCTTCCTACGATGCCTGTGGTAATAGTTATGATAATAGTTGTGTATAATAGTTGTGTGTGTTAATAGTTGCGTGTGGTAGTTGTGTGTGGTAATAGTTGCGTGTGGTAATAGTTGTGTGTGGCTCCGGCGTAAGGAAAAAAGACAGATGATTGAGGGCGACGAGATGATGGTGGTTTGGTGATGGCCGGGACAATAATGGCTGTAATATAACGACATAATATTGACGCCAACCTGTTGTACCTCTGCCTTCTCCACCCCCGCGCCTGTGCAGGTGATCCGGAACCTAACTCTCACGGACCGGAAACCTTTACTCTTCTACTGCTTCTTCCATGCTAATGTTTTTTCATCAGTCCTCAAAATAAAACAGTATCAAGTTAATGTTCTCATGAGGAGTGTAATGTAGGCCTTAAACACAGGTGACACGAGAGTAATGAGAAATCAGGGCAGGTGATGAGGAGGATGCCTGGGATCCTAACTCTCACGAACCTTATACAGTCCCCAATAACAACCTCCTTGTAAAATCTTTCAGGATTTTTTTAAGCAATCCTCAAGAAGAAGAAGAATAGCAAAAAATACCAGCTTAATATTCTCAAGGTAATGCAGTGTAAGTTTTTCAGTTCACTTTACATCTGATAGTGACACGAGAGTAGTGAGACTTAGTGAAGGTGATCGAGGGGAGGCAGCATCCGTGAGAGGAGCCTGGAGCGGCAGTCAACATCCAGCAACGAGAGGAGGGGAAAGTGTGTGCAAATGGTGTCTGATATTTGTCCCGGAGGTGAAGAGAGACGGATCGATATAGACCAAGCAGTATAAATATAGTGATAAAGATAATATTACCATTATTTACAGTGATATATAAGTGCAGCGAATCAAAGTGGGACAGATTTGAATATGTCTTCGTATCGTGATCATAGAGCAATTGTTTTTATCGTATACGGAAAATCAGCCATCAGAATTAGCCAAGAAAAATAAATCCTGGAAATTATCACACACATTTGAAGTTATATGTGATGTTAAAACTGAAATTACATGTTAACTCAGCTTTAAAACAACGATTGCATTTGCACACTTAAAGCTGTAGTCGGAATTGGTCTCAGTGCATAGCCAAGAATAGAGGACGTAACATTTTTCATTTATTGATTTATTCATTTATTTATTGGTTAACCGCTTCAGACCGATGATATACAGCCAGAAACAAATATTCGACGACGGTGCTTTCTTCTACGTGTGCGTGTTTGTGTGTGTGTGTGTGTATTCCTATTCGAACGAGAGCATCCTTCCTTCTCATTGTGTGTGTGTGTGTGTGTGTGTGTGTGTGTGTGTGTGTGTGTGTGTGTATTCCCATTCGAACGAGAGCATCCTTCCTTCTCATTGTGTGTGTGTGTGTGTGTGTGTGTGTGTGTGTGTGTGTGTGTGTGTGTGTGTGTGTGTGTATGTGTGTGTATTCCCATTCGAACGAGAGCATCCTTCCTTCTCATTGTGTGTGTGTGTGTGTGTGTGTGTGTGTGTGTGTGTGTGTGTTTCATTCCTATCCAAGCTAGAGCATCCTTCCTTCTCACTGTGTGTTCATGTATGTACGTGTACCGTATGTATGTATGTATGTATGTGTGTGCATGTATGTATGTATGTATAAGTGTGTGTGATAAAATTATAAGCCTTTTTGACCCACTGATGAGAGCTTTTTTAATGTAAGAAAGAAGAAACCAAAGGCCAGGAGCAATCGATACTCCCACACAAACCCGCTCTGTGTTTGGACCCGTAAAACTAGGTCACTGGGAGCAGATTCGCAGACTTATGATGACTACAGGCCGTGATTAGGACCTGGTGGCCTAGTGGATTCAGACGGTCCAATTTAATGTGTATGGGTTTCATTCAAGGGATATTTGTTGCTCCCGTAGTGCTGCTCATGTGAGAGGGACTGGTCAGATTTGCTTTATATGTGTGGAATGAGTGAGGCTGTGTAGAGACATGTGATGTTTCGTTGTGCTTCCTGAGAGAGAGAGAGAGAGAGAGAGAGAGAGAGAGAGAGAGAGAGAGAGAGAGAGAGAGAATTATAGGAGTCTCACGATTTTTTTATGCAAAGAAGGAACCCAAGGCCAGAAGCATCATTATATCCTCTCCTAGTAGGGACAGTTAGTATTTAATAAAGCAAACGGCAAACTATTTTATTCTTGACAGGTGAGGAAGCCCCTAGCACCTCTTCCATTGCGATTTATTCTTGGACATGGATGGTTGATATCATTTTGTACGTTGTTTATGCAGAGTATGGTGATTTTGGAAGGATTAATGTTACAGAATAGGAAAGTTAGGTGTAATAAGCAAAATAAATCGCTTTGGAGAAGGTGTTAGGAAGCTTCCTTAACAGATGAGGATACAGGCGTTTGGATCGTGAGTAATTATTCTGATTTATTGGTTTCAGAAAAAAAAAAATCGATATATAATGACTAAAATGTGAAGGAAAGTGAAAAACAAAGAATTGCGGAAATAGGTGAAAAATGAGGAGAAAACAAGAGGAAAGAGAAGACCGGTAGAAGAGGAGGAGAGGAAGCAAGAGAAGAGAGGATAGAAGAGGAAGGAAGAGAGAGAAAAGAGGAAGAAGAGAAGATGGTGAAGAGGAAGAGCGATGATGATGAGTGGGAGAGAGAGGAACTTGCTGTGCCTCTCCCTATCCAGACCTTTTTGTGGCGACAGAGCAGGTAAGAGAGAGAGAGAGAGAGAGAGAGTGTCACTACGTCAAGGCGTCCCTCTCCAGTACCACAGTTTGACGCTGCAACACGAAAAAAACAATTTCCCTTTTAGCAACAATAAAATGACACAGCGAGGTATCTGGCAACAGCTTAGACCTTGTAAACAAAGACACGTGTGTATGGGTTTAAAGGACAATGAATGAGCAGTAGCGCCTTTTAAATTACAACCAAAACAATGTGTAAAGAAGTTGAATAGCGCGAGTGATTGCAAGCGTATGAGAATGAACAAGGTTATTTTTTCACTACTAGCACGATACTGAGACGTGTTCAGCTTCTAAATCAATGGAGTTGTATGCAGTAAACGCAGGTTAGTGTGTTAATCATACCATGCATGGCAAATTTAATTGTAAAGAGGAAAACATATAAAAAACAATGCTCTAGTGGTGGTATCTTTGTTGATCATAGTGGCCATTGTACTTATATGCCAGATTAACCAGAGGCGTTTCTCTTACCACAAAATTTTAACTGTTTTCACCAAGAATGTTAGGCTGGTGAATAAAATGGGGTATAATTAAGCTGTACTTGTAAATGGATGTAATTTCGGGCCTGGGAAAGAGTTGATTAATGTACAAATGTTGATTCAGATGTCTCCTCAAGGCGGAGATTCACGTGCCGCTGCTCACTTGAGAGGAATATTAGTATTTATAATATACACGGCATAAGACCTAGAAAATCACTTCGTCAAGCTTCATACTCAACAGAAATGGTTTATTAAGAAGAGGATGCCTAATAATTAATGTTTATTTGCCTCAGTAACAATGCCACAAGAGCCAAAATTAATGAGTGGCGGTATGTAGAAACTATATTGCAAGCATGTCGTATGGCGCCAGTTTTAAATGAGTCAGGGCTCTGAAGAGAGAGGCCTTCGCGTAGTGGCACTGATTAAACGAGCTGGCTTAATTGACCTGGTTATACATACGTCCCCCAACTCCCTATCCACCGAAGGGAGGATGGTAAAATGCTGGAGTAGGGCAAAAATAACCAGCATCCGCTATAGCCAACATTCCGTGGGTAACAACAACAACAACAATGAGTCAAGGAATGCGATAGAGTTAATGGCACGTATTTTTCTGAGATTAGGAGTTTTTTTTTTTCAAATTTCTTATTGCTTTATTATGGATCTTACACCTTATTTCAATGCGTTATCTTTTTATTTTTGTTTGTGGTGACTTACTAGCTCATTCAGTAACTTGGCTATAATAAATTAGTACGAGAGAGAGAGAGAGAGAGAGACTCGGATGAGTAGACAGGAAATATATGGCACTAACAGACAGTCGACAGGTAGCTAGATAGATAGATATTCAGGCAAACAGACAAGAGATAGATGGAGAGACAGATGCAGATGGACAGACAGATAGGCAGATAGACAGCCGGATAGACAGACAAGTATACACACAAACCAAAATAAAAGAGGCCATAGATATATAAATGAGTAGAGAGGCCAATACTTCCTTGACTAATATATTACTAATCTATTTTTTTTTTTCTCTCTCACAGTCCTTTTATCAGACCAAAATTGGGCAAGCTCCACGAGGCAACGTGTATGGTACGTGTCGTGATGCTGTTTTTCTTTTGATTTATTCTAGAGTTTAATAAGGCTTTTGATAGTTCTTTGTTTATTTTTCTTAACGGCACCCCACCTCAACCCATCCTTACGTGGGAAGAGATGATGATGATGATGATGATGATGATGATGATGATGATGATGATGATGATGATTCCTTTTTTCTAGACACTACATCACCCTAGCTTTGTGTGGGAAATGAAGTCGGGATGATGGTGATGATGATGATGAAGATGATGATGGGGAAGAGGGGAAGGAGGATTATGGTGATGATGATGATGATGGGGAGGAGAAGGTTACTGATGATGATGGGTCGGAGGAGGATAATGATGATGATGATGATGATGATGTTTGGTCCCTAACTCACCCCATCCATGTCTGAAAAATGAGGTGGGGATAATGATGATGATGATGGTGAGGATGATGATGGTGGTGGTGACGATGTTGATTATGGTAACGATGATGATGATGGTGTCGTAGATGTTGATGATAATGATGATGATAATGAATGTGGTAACGATAATGATGATGCTGTCGAAGGTGATGATGATGATAGTGGTGATGATGATGGTAATGGTGACGATGTTAATGATGGTGTCGAAGATGATGGTGATGAATGTGGTGATGATGATGATAGTGGTGACGATGATGATGATGATGATGACGACTCCCTTTTGTTTCTATATAGACACATTTAAGTACCATACACTAATACCATACGGGAAAGATGGAGGCAAGGAGGGAGACATGAATGGAGGGGAGGGAGAGAATGAAGGAAGGATGGAGGAAAGAAGGGAGAGGAGAAAGGAAAGATGGATGAAAGAAGGGAGAGAAGGGGGAAAGATAAAAAGAAAGAAGGAAGGAAAGAAGGGAGAGTAAGGAAGGAAAACAGGGGAAAGGAGAGAGTTGTAGGGAGAAAAGGAGGAAGGATTGAGGGAGAAAGGAGAGAAAAAATTGACAAAGACAGGAAGATGAAATAATAGAGAGAGAGAGAGAGAGAGAGAGAGAGAGAGAGAGAGAGAGAGATTTAAAGCAAGTGGGTCAAGAAGGAAGGAAGGAAAGACGGAGGAAGGAAGGAGTGAAAGAAGAAATGATGGTCGTTAAGTGAGGCAGAAGTGAATATATTGCTTCCTTGATATCTTCACCCTGCCTCTCCCTTCCTTCACCCTGCCTCTCCCTTCCTTCACCCTGCCTCTCCCTTCCTTCACCCTGCCTCTCCCTTCTTTCACCCTGCCTCTCCCTTCCTTCACCCTGCCTCTCCCCTCCTTCACCCTGCCTCTCCCTTCTTTCACCCTGCCTCTCCCTTCTTTCACCCTGCCTCTCCCTTCTTTCACCCTGCCTCTCCCTTCTTTCACCCTGCCTCTCCCTTCCTTCCCCCTGCCTCTCCCTTCTTTCACCCTGCCTCTCCCTTCTTTTACCCTGCCTCTCCCCTCCTTCACCCTGCCTCTCCCTTCTTTCACCCTGCCTCTCCCTTCCTTCACCCTGCCTCTCCCTTCTTTCACCCTGCCTCTCCCTTCCTTTACCCTGCCTCTCCCTTCTTTCACCCTGCCTCTCCCCTCTTTCACCCTGCCTCTCCCTTCCTTTACCCTGCCTCTCCCTTCTTTCACCTTGCCTCCCCTCCTTCACCCTGTCTCTCCCTTCTTTCACCTTGCCTCCCCTTTCACCCTGCCTCTCCCTTCCTTCACCCTGCCTCTCCCTTCCTTCACCCTGCCTCTCCCTTCCTTCACCCTCCCTTCCTTCACCCTGCCTCTCCCTTCCTTCACCCTCCCTTCCTTCACCCTGCCTCTCCCCTCTTTCACCCTGCCTCTTCCTTCTTTCACCCTTCCTCTCCCTTCCATCACCCTGCCTCTCCCTTCACCTCTGCCTTCCTCAGTCAGTGTGTCATTCTGTAGTGATATCTTTATCTTATTCATCTCTCTCTCTCTCTCTCTCTCTCTCGGGTCGTATTCTGAACCCAACTTCCTTTGCATTCCTATTCACGTCAACCATTTTTTTTTCTCTTTTTCCCTCTTCCTCCGGGTTCCTGTATGAAAGAAATACGTACACACATACATACATACATACATACAGATATACGGTACATACATACATACACACAGATATACATTCTTACATAAGCATAATCATACATACATGTACACAGTCATACACTTACTGGATATTCACACACACACACACACACACACACACACACACACACACACACACACACACACACACACACACTAATCACAGAAGACTCATCCTTTTAATACACACCCACCCAAATACACACAACATGAATACCAATGCTCTCTCTCTCTCTCTCTCTCTCTCTCTCTCTCTCTCTCTCTCTCTCTCACACACACACACACACACACACACACACATAAAGACAGGAAGATGATTGGATATATGGACTGATAGAGAGAGAGAGAGAGAGAGAGAGAGAGCGAGAAGAAATGGAGGAAAGAAAAAGACGAGATGGAAGGGAAGTGGATGATAAAAAGAAAGAGTGAATAAAGAGAGATAAGGCATGGTAGTCATTGAGAGAGAGAGAGAGAGAAAGAGAGAGAGAAAAAAAAAAACTCACTCATATATCAAGAGACCAAAATGATCCTGTTTGCCATTTGGCCTTTAAGAGTAAGTTGTAATAAAAAAAATTACACACATACGCACGAGCTTCCTATTTCTCTCTCTCTCTCTCTCTCTCTCTCTCTCTCAATGACTACCATGCCTTATCTATCTGTACCCACTCCTTTGTCACCCACTTCACTTCCTTCTCATTTTTCTCTTTCCTTCATTCTTTCATTCTCTCTCTCTCTCTCTCTCTCTCTCTCTCTCTCTCTCTCTCTCTCACACACACACACACACACACACACACACACAGGAAAAAAAATACATAAGCTGAACAATAAGAAAGACAGACACAAAAAAAAAATCATTTCAAGATGGTCATAATATAAGAGAGAGAGAGAGAGGACAAAAGGGAGAGGAGAATGGAAATGAGACAATTACCGAAAGAAAGGAGGATGGGGGAAGGAAATGAGGTAATTTGGCGAAGGAAGGAAGGAAGGAAGAGAAAGAGTGTAGGAAGGAGGACAGGAGGAAGAAAGAAGGAAGGAAGGAAAGAAAGACGGGAGAAAAGAAGGAGGGAAGGAGAAAAGCCAGAGACATTTCGCAAAAAGAAAGGAAGGAAAAAGGACGAAAAGGAAAGCCTGTAGAAAGGATAAAAGGAAGACTAGGAAAGAGGGAAGGAAAAAAAAAGACATAAAGAAGGGTGAAAGAATGGAGACGAAGGAGTAAACAGGAAGGAAGGATTAATACAACAGAAGACCGCCATGAGGAAGGAAGGAGGGAAGGAGGAAAGAAGCTAGGATGGAAGGAAGGAAACGAAAGACTGAAGGAAGGAAGGAAGGGTGGAGGGAAGGAGGAAGAAAGGAAGGAAGGAAGAAAAGGAGGAAGGAAATCAAAGGAAATGGGTAGGAACGAGAGATGAATGTAAAAAGGAGGAACATTAGATGGAGGGAAAGAGTCAGGAATAATAATAAATAAAGAGAGAGAGAGAGAAAGAAGGAACAAAGGAGAGCGAGAGAGAGAGAGAGAGAGAGAGAGAGAGAGGAAGGAAAGAAGCATAATCATATAGAGGAAGGTAAAGAAAGATGAATGTTGAGAGAGAGAGAGAGAGAGAGAGAGAGAGAGAGAGAGAGAGAGAGAGAGAGAGAGAGGAAGGAAAAAAGCATAATCATATAGAGGAAGGTAAAAAAAGATGACGAATGTTGAGAGAGACAGAGAGTGAGTGAGAGAGAGAGAGAGAGAGAGAAG
>NC_137034.1:5313867-5533867 GCF_032717465.1 Coenobita brevimanus
AACCACCTCAGGATAGTATTGATATATTCCAGAACATCCACATAACACCACAACACTCCCGACTTCCTCACTTCCATTTTTGTCTCTCCACGGAACTCCACATGCTCTCAACTTCACTTCCACTTCTGTTTCTCCACGTAACTTCACACGCTCCCCACTTTTGTCTCTCCACGTAACTCCACACGCTCCCCACTTCCTCACTTGCACTTCTGTCTGTCCACGTAACTTTACAAGCTCTTTTAACGTCCTCATTTGCCTTTCTGTCTATCCACGTAACTCCACAAGCTCCCCATTTCCTCACTTCCACTTCTGTCTGTCCACGTAACTCTACATGGTCTTTTAACTTCCTCATTTCCATTTCTGTCTCTGCACCTAACTCCACACACTCTTTAACCTTCCTCATTTGCCTTGCTGCCTCTCCACGTAATACAACACTCTCCTCAAATTTCTCTTTCCATTTTCTGTCTCTTCACGTAACTCCACACGCTCCTCACTACTTCCTCTTTCCATTTCTGTCTCTCCACGTAACTCCACACCCTCCTCAAACTTCCTCTTTCCATTTCTGTCTCCACGTAACTCCACACCCTCCTAAAATTTCCTCTTTCCATTTCTGTCTCTCCACGTAACTCCACACCCTCCTCAAACTTCCTCTTTCCACTTCTGTCACTCCACATTACACTCCCCCCTAACATCCTCATTTGTCTGTCTGTCTCTCCTCGTCCATACGCACCTCTCTCTTAAAACACTGCCACTCCCCTCAAGCTTAACAAACATTATTATTTACTCTAAGCTCAGGATCTGCTTCACTCAACCCTCTCTCTAATGAGCTATGTCTTAAGCTGAGTAAAATCATCTGAAAAGAATAAACCACCACTGCGTAGGTATTCAGTGCTTGATTTCCACACCCCACACTCACAGCCTCCCTTTTCCCTGAGCTGTCTCCTAATAAAATCGTCTAAAATCGTCTGAAAAAAATAAACCACCGCTGCGTAGGAATTCAGAGCTTTCGTCTGATTTCCGTACCCCACATTCCCATCCTCCCTTTCCCCTCTTCACCCCAGCCAAGCCAAGGTAAACAGAGAGACTTAAAGCTGCAGTTGCCTTATGCCCGACGCTCAGTTGAAAGGGTTTGACTTGCACGTGTTGGTAGTGTGTGTGTGTGTGTGTGTGTGTGTGTGTGTGTGTGTGAGAGAGAGAGAGAGAGAGAGGGGGGGGGAGAAATGAGGAGACTTCTTTATGGTAGTGTTGGACGTGTTAAAGGCATGTTTATAATGAATAGGGGACGAGATTTGTGTGCGTGTGTGTGTGTGTGTGTGTGTGTGTGTGTGTGTGTGAGAGAGAGAGAGAGAGAGAGAGAGAGAGAGAGAGAGAGAGGCGAATAATCTGTATGGTGTATGAGAATGGTTGGACGCAGATTGTATGCTAAATGTACGTATGTCAGGTACAGATAGCGGCGTGGTATGTTTGAGAGGCTCTCCTTTAAGTGCCTGGGAAGCCGTCAGGGAGGGCGTGATGCGAGGTAGTAGTAGGAGTAGTACCGGTAGTAGTAATAGTTCTTGAGTAATCCCGGTTTGTTTGGCTGAGCAGACCCGTCAACCATAGGCAAGTAATCACCCCTGCAGAGCTGTCCTGTGCATTAAACTGGTATTCCCTCTCTTGCGGCAGACACAGCAAGGAGTTGGGAGTGTAGTTGTTTGGTTCCCGGGTGGACGCCGCATTTGCGTCTCCACCCAGTTATCAGGGGCACCATAGTAGGCGCCTAATCACCCCGTCATTTCGTTATATGGTTACCACCCGGCGTTGTAAATGGTTTCCTGGGTTACAGAAAACCATTAGGCTTGTCACTCAGTGTATAGCACCTGAAATGGAAATAAGAGTAGTAAAAGGTGACAGGAGGGATGGGAGAAACAGGAAGAGAGGAGGGCAGACAAAGAAAAAAAACATGGGAAAAGGGAAAGAAGACATAGGTAGCATTTCATCAGGTGAGTGGATGATAGCGGCCACCACCTACCACCAGTAGCAAAAGTAGCAGCGGTAGTAATCCTTTCGGTGGACAGACGTTGCAAAAGGTAACTCTAGTAACGATTTCCCATCATCCACCTCTCATCACCATACAGGAGCCCTTCTACTCCCCATCATCCCATACCAAGCCCTATTATCCCAGCCCCCAGCCCGATTCTATCCCTCATCACAGCCCTCAGCCCGACTCTGGCTCTCATCAGTAGCCCTCACAGCCAGAAATAGCCCTTAGCCCTTCCCTCTCTGATAAACACTCCCTCACCTTGCTGTACCCATCCTACGTCTTCTCATCTCGTATTTAGTGATGAGTTGGGATGATGATGATGATGATGATGATGATGATGGAAAGATCACACACACACACACACACACACACACACACACACACACACACACACACACACACACACACACACACACACACACACACACACACACACAGAGGGAGATTGATTTTAATGTTGAGATTGATGATTGTGATGACGATAAGGACAATGATACACACACACACACACACACACACACACACACACACACACACACACACACACACACACACACACACACTTTCATATAGGCCTAACCATTATTAGTTCAATTAGTATATATCGTTATTGAAAGCCGTGGTCAATATTCTCTCTCTCTCTCTCTCTCTCTCTCTCTCTCTCTCTCTCTCTCTCTCTCTCTCTCTCTCTCTCTCTCTCTCAGGGAAGGGAGTTGAGGGACGTTTGTGTATCCGGTCACAGGAATTTCCCTGTTACATCAATGCCACAACGTGAAGCTCCCTAACACCTTTTCCTTAGCGATTTATTTTGCTTATTACACCTTACTGTCCTAGTCTATGTTATATAAATCCTTCCAACACATCCATACTCTCCATAAATGACGTACAAAAGGATATTAACCAGCCGTATCCAAAAATAAATCGCTAAGGAAGAGGTGTTAGGGGAATACGCGTCCCTGAGTCATACTGAGGAACAAATTGCCTTCATATTTTTAGGGGGATTGTCTGGAGGTGATTAGTGATAATGATCTTAGGGTGGCGAGGAGAGAGAGAGAGAGAGAGAGAGAGAGAGAGAGAGATGGGGTGGGGTGGGAACGAGAATTAAAGTGATAGTAATCTTAGATCGTCGAGGGGTCAGGGAGGGGAGAGAGAGAGAGAGAGAGAGAGAGAGAGAGAATGCCCTGTGAAAAGCCATTGTATATTGACCACTTTGGACGTGAATATTATTTAAGGCAAACGATTTTTCTCTTAAGTTTCGTGCTGGAGAAGGAGTGGGAGGAGGTAGAAGAAGGTGGGGTGGGTAGAGAGGAGTGGGCGGGATGGGCGGAGATGAGGGTGGGCGGTGGGGCGTGATGGGATTAAGGCGTCCTGTATAGGTGGAATAATTACGCAGGTAGGCCAGTTTAGGCAGTGATTAATTTTAAAACTTTCTCCAAGAAGAACAGTGACGAGATGAAAGTAAAGACGTACCACTTATATTTGCCTCCTGACGTCTACGGTGTTGGTAAATAAGCAGACTAATAAATAAATAAACAGACAGATAAATAAACAAGGTAAATGACTAAATAATAATGCACAGACTGCCCTAAGTATTCTTTATTTGCATATTATCTGTATTAAAAACAATGGGATATCATGACCATTTAAAATTTGAAGTTTTCTCGTGATCACCGTTACCAGCTCGTGATTACAGTGTTACCAGACCCTCAACACCTCGAGAAATCTAGATAAAATTGTTGTTGTGAGTTGGTATAATCTAAATTTCCCAAAAGGTACGATTTCTATGGGATAGCATGAACAAAATCCTCCATCATATGTTTTTTTTTTTCGTGGTATTCAATTCTCTTACTGGTATTTTCCCAACAATTCTCTGTATACTTACTCTATTATATTTATTTCTAAGCAATATCCTGTATACCCACCTCATTATATACATTTTTATTATTTTTTTCCCTTCGTTTGTTCATCTGCATAAAAAATAAAAACGAAAGACGTAAGCATAGTCATTAGATTTCAATGGATTAAATATTAAGCGTTTCACATAGTATTTTAGTGGGTTTAATATTTAGGGTTTCATACAGTATTTTCCTTTCCCCTCTCTCACCCCCTTTTATTCCCCTTCCCTCTTCATTTCCTCCCCTCTCTCTCCCCCTTATATTTTCCTGCCCTCTCTGATTTCCTTTCCCCTCTCTCTCCCCCTTCTTATTCCCTTCCCCACTCCGTTTTACTCCCCTCTCTCTCCCCTTTTATTTTCCTGCCCTCTCCACTTCCTCTCCCCCCTCTCTCCTCCTTTTATTTCCCCCCCTCTCCATTTTTCCTCTCCCCTCTTCCCCGGCTTTCCCCTCCCTTTCCCCTCCCTCTTTTTCCTACACGTAATCCTGCTGCTTTCCTTACCCTTTCCCTCCTTCTTCACCCCTCCTTACCCCCTTCCCTCTCTCACTCACTCAGCTATATGTATTTACTATATGTACCGTGTGTTCCAGCTCTGTTCATAGCCAGAGAGGGTCCAAGTGGGGCTGAACCTGTTGTCTCCCTCATTAACAGCTTTTCGACATGGTATAAACATTCCACAATACCACTACCATACCATGAACTTCTACTTCCTTAATAACATCATTTCCTTATGCTGGTATTATTCTTCCAGTACATCCCTAAACTCCCAGCACATCCCTAAACCTTCCAGCATATCCCTAAACCTTCCAGTATATTCCAAAGCATTCCATTATATCCCTAAATCTTCCAGTATATCCCTAAATCTTCCAGTACATCCCTAAACCTTCCAATGTATCCCTAAACCTTCCAGTATATCCCTAAACCTTCCAGTGTATCCCTACACCTTCCAGTATATCTCTAAGCCTTCCAGCATATCCCTAAACCCTCCAGTATATCCCTAAACCTTCCAGCATATCCCTAAACCTTCCAGCACATCCCTAAACCTTCAGGCATATCCTTAAACCTTCCAGTGTATCCCTAAACCTTCCAGGATATCCCTAAACATTGCAGCTTATCCCTAAACATTCCAATATTTCCCTAAACCTTCCAGTATATCCTTAAACCTTCCAGTACCGTATATCCCTAAACCTTCCACTGTATCCCTAAACATCCAGCACATCCCTAGGCATTCCAGCATACCACAGTGTTATACTCCCTCATTGACAACTCAGGGACATGTTGGTATATTTCTTCCCTCATATTTCACTGTTGTACTCTCTTGTTAAACTGCTTTCGTTCTAAACAGTTTTGCCAAAGCGCTCCAAGTCACCACGTAAGTTTGGTCCTCCCCATCTGCATCAAGAGTTCTCCCACCCTTTTAACAAGCCCCAGTATTTATATTTAATGGCCTTGCAGAACACCATTTCGAGCCTGTGGGCAGCTATTTTCAAAACTGCGTGTTGGGTCTGCATTTACTTGGACCAGCTTTAAAACGAGAAAAGAAAGATGGGAAAAGGTTAGTTCCGTTATAAACTATCTATGAAAAAAGGAGAGAAAATGGGAAACAGTCTAGTAGTACCATTATAAACCCCCAAAAAAGAGAGCAAATGGAAAGAAGTCTAGTTGTACCATTACAAACTAAAAAAAAAATTAGGGAAAATGGAAAATAATTGTAGTAGTACCATTATAAACTCAAAAACAAGAGAGAGAGAGAGAGAGAGAGAGAGAGAGAGAGAGAGAGAGAGAGAGAATGGGAAACAGTCTAACAGTACCATTACAAATTCAAAAAAAAAAAAAAAGTCTAGTAGTAGCATTATAAAGTAAAAAAAAAAAGAAAAAAAGAAAGAAAAGAAAGGAGAGGAAATGGGAAACAGTCCAGTAGTACCCTTATAACTTACCCATTCCACTTAATTCTGTAGATAATCCATTACGGCTGCATTTCCTTGGATCAGCTTTGAAAAATAAAAAAAAAGAAGAATAGGAATAAGTCTGGTACTAGCATATAGACTTGCCCATAGCATTTCTGATCCTGTAGATGATCCAAGTGAAAATGTGGAGTGGGAGGGAGACGCAGGATAGAGCTAGATTTATTTTCTCTATCGTTGCTTGCTACACAGAACTCATCTTTAGAGAGATTGACCAAGGAGTGATAGATCTGAGACACTTACACCCCCGGAGGGAATTTCCAGGGGTATAAATGTCCCCCTTCTTGTTTGATCTCACTGAAAATGGGTTGTGTGTGGCCCGGAAAGTTAGAGAAAATTAAATCAAGCTCTAACCTGTCTCTCTTCCACCCAGCATTTCCACTTAATTCTTCTGATGAATAATAACCATGAAACAGATAATGCTTCTAAGGTTGTCGGAGATCTTTCCAAAATATAGGAACTTTTAAAACTTGCCCTTTTAAAAGAAGGATACAGTTATAGAGAACTTCAAATTTATCTGATGAAATTGATGATACAGTGCAAATGATCTTCTTTACATGGCAGGGAATATTTTGTAAAGTTTCACACATATATTAATGAAGACTAAAGAATCTTAAAATGGAGGACACCTGTAATCTGGTGTATAGAATTTTTTTTCTTTATTTAATACACTTTTCCTTCCTCTGTTCACCTAAAACAAAGAATTGGAGGTTTTAGAGTTTCACACTTATATTATAGATTCCGTCAAATTTCACAAACAAATGGAGGTTTTGTAGTTTCATATATATATATATATATATATATATATATATATATATATATATATATATATATATTTAAAATCTGTAAAACTCCTCATATACTGAAATATTTTGCTCGTCCAGGTAGACTCCCAGACCCAACAGTAATTTTGAATATATATGACCCTGTACACATTTGATCCCTGTTTTTTTCAGTATTTATATTTCCTCGTGGTTTTTCCTGCAAGTTTTTATACTGACCTCGTACAGGATGCATTTTTATCACGTTCTTTTATATATTACGGTATTATAGATGTTTATATCCTCTTAGATTCCTTTTAGAGTCCTTGATTCTTGATATATCGAGTTGAGTAGATAGTGTCTTGTTCCTGCACTTTTACTCCCCTTTCCCCCCTCTTTTCTTTCTTTCTTTCTTTTTTATTATATTAATTTTTTGCATATATACATAGGGTGGTAATATATTGCATTCTCAATTTTTTGTGTTGTGCGAACGGCTTGTCTGTTTTCATGAGGATTGAAGGCATTTTTGGCTGCACGAAATTACTGATCAACCATGCATTCAATCTATGAAAAAAAAAAAAAGAAGGAAAAGAAAACGAGCAAAAAAAATGGGAAAAACAGACACAATATTGAAAGAAAATGAATTGGGGAATGAGAAAATGGTGCAGGGTAGACTCTGGTAATACTGACTGAGCCGTTCACACAGTACACAAGCTTTGAGATGCGTAATATAAGAAACGCCAAGTATTTCCACCCTATTTCGTGAATCAGGGCCTGAAATAGTCTATGGCTGAGCTTGCCTTCTATTTATCCTTCTCTTAATTCTTTCGTTTGTCCTCTAATTTATTCTTTCTGCTCGATTACCTTCCTACTGATCCTAAATTCGCCTTCCTTCATTGTTTCTTACATTTTTGCTCTCTTATTCTTCCTGATTCTCTTTTTATTTCATGCTCTCTCTCTCTCTCTCTCTCTCTCTCTGTTTCCCCTGCTTTATATGTTAACTAATTTGTTGCTCTCTCTCTCTCTCTCTCTCTCTCTCTCTCTCTCTCTCTCTCTCTCTCTCTCTCTCTCTCTCTCTCTCTCTCTCTCATCTTATTTCATTTCTTTCTATTTCCACTGCTTTATATGTTAACTAATTTTTGTTGCTCTCTCTCTTTCTCTCTCTCTCTCTTGTTCCCTGTAATATCTTTACATGTTTGCTTCTATGTCTGTCTTGCTGCTTGCCAAAATTTATATATGTATTTGACCGCCTGTACAGTGTTTTGATCAATATTACTCCATTTTCGTCCACATTAACTTGGCCCAGATTCTCGTCCATTTGCAGCTTATTTCACGTAGCTCAGTGGCAGAATAAGACAGCACTAAGGGTCTACATCCTTTTCATAGCACTTCTTCGTTACTAGCAGCATATTTTAGGTTTTATATCTTAGTTCAGTGGTAGGATAAAAAAAAGTGCAACGGCTTTTCATTGTCGCCATAACACTTCTTCGTGACTTGGCAGCATATTCTAGTCCTAATATCCTGTTACATCTCTGTATTCAAGATTAGAAAAGGCCTTATTAGGACAACTGAATTTGGCTCTCTGCTTTTTATTTTTATTTATTATTATTATTATTATTATTATTTTTTTGAAGGGAACAATCTTTCGGCCTTCCAGCCTTTGGTTCCTTCTTTCTTGCATGAAAAAGACGGTAAAGATCCAGCTTTAGGAAGAGTTAAAATGAACGTCGTACTGCAGGTTATTTTAGGCCAAGGTAAAATGCACAAAACATATATGGAAGGTAATTTTAGACCAAGTATTGAACAGAGAACGGAGGGTAATTTTAGGCCAAGTATTGAACAGAGAACAGAAGGTAAATTTTAGGCCAAGTTATAGATCATACAGGCTACATTACAATTTTAAGCCAAGTTAATGTGGACATAGTATAGCTTGTGCATGATTTCCTGTCTTTGCACGACTGGTGAAGCAAATGTCAACATCAAGTGAAGCAAGTAACAACAAGTATATAGATTAGAGTGCAGAATAAAACTACGTATTTGTGCTTATAGAAATGGCCTGTTTGATGTTGTAATAGTGTTTGTTTATTGTGGCAAGGCTAAGCAAGTAATTCTTTCCTTGTGCATGTATTAAAGTTACGAAAATGTGTCAAATTTGTTTTTTGTAAAGGAAAATGTATAAAGCTTTTTGTTAAATGAAGTAACTTTTAAAATAACTTGATTAAGAGAAATTTATGACTACGAAATTACTCTTATTATTATTATTATTATTATTATTATTATTATTACTATTATTATTATGTAAGTGAAAGAAACATATTAATATCAAGAGTGATTTAAACTCTAATGATCAAATAGAAATCTACTAATACACCAAAAATATATCCAAATCCTTTCTAAAAATTGAGACTGAATGATAATTTTCAGGATGTAGTGGTCAGATTGTTATAAAATCAACTAAAACACATTTGCTTCGTGTGTTATTTCAGTCACATTCAGTCTATTTTTTATTGATGTCACCTGAAATTTACTCTTTTACAGCTCTCTAACCTCCAGCCTAATCTTGAGCCCTTAGGTGGGATTCTGTACCATATTTACAAAATCTTCCATATCATAACTTATTTTTGTCTTTACAGGAAAAACTAGGTGCCCCAGACGCCTTCACGCGGTGCCACTGATGTAACCAGGCAGTTCTGTTACCCTGTTCAAGCCTCTCTCCCTATCCCTTGAATGGAGGATAGTGGACTGCAAACAAGGTGGTGTTTCAGCCTGCAGTCCACTGGGTTCTCGTTCAGGGCTGTAATTCCCAGTACGACTAAGGAGAACTACAGGTATAGGAAGGTTCAGAGTCTTATCCATCCTAGGGAAATCATCTTGGTTACGAAAGGAAAATTACTGGGTATCTACAATGTGTTTTCGAAGGAGGAAAGAGGAGGGGAGAGTGCTAGAATTTTTCCTTGCCTCTAGAACTTCCTGTGAAATATAGTCTGAGGAAGAATTAGTAGTAGTAGTAGTAGTAGTCGTATTGGTGGTGGTAGTAGTAGTAGTAGTAGTAGTGAAAGTAGTAATAACAATAGTAGTAGTAGTATAAGCAGTGGAAAAAGTAGTTGTATAGTAGTAATACAAGTTGTGGAAGTAGTTGTAGCAGTAGTAGCAGCAGTATACGTTGTGGAAACAGTAGTAGTAGTAGTAGCAGTGGTAGTGGTAGTAGTAGTTGTAGTAGTAGTTGTTATAATAGTTCTAGTAATAGTAGTAGTAGTAGCAGTCCCAACCCCAGGCTCATCTGAACATTAACCCAGTGGACTGCAGGCCAAAGCTGTCATTTTTCCACCGTCCATCCTCTATTCGGGGGATAGGGAAGGGACTGGGGGACATCCGGGTAGCTCCACCGCTCAGTCATATCAGTGCCACCACGTGAAGGCGCCTCTATCTAGTACTACAAAATTAAGTTACAGATTGGAATGATTTTTAAATATACGTGAATCACACCCCTGTCCTGTCCGGCCAAAGCAAGTGTTTGTGTTTGTCTTCCCGTCAGCTGGATTGTTTTGATTGTTTTGCTTCTGTTTTTATCCTATTTTTACAGTTCAGATTCTTCCAGTCCTCTGCTGACTTTTTTCTTCTGAGTCTCCTTCAGGTTTTTCTTTGACATTCCTTTGCTGACTCAGGCTTTACTCTCTCTCTCTCTCTCTCTCTCTCTCTCTCTCTCTCTCTGTCAAGTTTGTAGCAATTTAGTTCCTTTAAACACCGTTCCTTGCCGTTTACGAGCAAAGTCCAGCGCACTGACTCGTAACATCAGTGACGCCCGACTCATTATCTCGCAAGTGACTCATCCCTGACTCGTTCTTGTACCTCCTCCGGCGACTCAGGAGATCAAGGAAGCCTCCAAGGTTAGTCAGTGACTCTCCTTTTGCACCCATCACTGGTTGTGCATGAAATTTGTGCGTATCCCCCCTAACACTCACAGGAATCGTTTTTTATAATATGTGGATATTGCATGGTAGTCTTAAAAATCTAGGGATAATTTGTATTTTAGGAGGCATAGGACTTTGCAGTGACTCTTTAGCGATTTATTTTGTATTTTGCGCCTTAATATTCTCTTGTACTTTGTTCATGCCCTTTTGATATCGAAATGTTTGCAACACTGATAGACAAGAGGAATTTCAGGTGTAAGATGCAGAATAAATCGCAATGGAAGAAATGCTACGGAGCTTCTCACACCACCTTAAGGTCGACCCATGTGCAGAGGCAAGTTGTTCGAGGGCGTGAGGTTGTGGACAGTTTTATTATTATTATTATTATTATTACTTTAACCAGTGTCATATCTGGCATCGAAAAATGGAATGATGAGGAAGGGACGCTATGAAACAGGGTGCCCATTTTCTATCATCCTGGGTCAGAAAATGGGATAATTGGCCTCAAATGTCCTTCTAAAATGTCCATCTCCCTCAGCGTGCCTTAGCCCATATGTCCAACGTCAGATAGTTAACTCATCTCTTAGTAACCTCCCTCTGTTTTACGAATAAGATTAATAGCTAGTTTATCATTATTCTTAGTCTCATCGGCGTCAGAAGACAATAAGGATATTAGCCCCCTGGTGCTTTGAAATGCTGTGGGACTAGGTGAGGAGGGTAATGCGTTGCGTGAAAGGCTGGTGATATGCTTCCCTCGTCACTGCATGAATGGTTTTGTAGTTTGTAGTGCTGTATTGCTGTATGTCACTCTCAGGCTTGTATTCTCGTCCGTTAAGCAAGCTCCCCAACGCCTCTTCCTTAGCGATTTATTTTTGGATATAGCTGGGTAATATCCTTTTGTACATGTGAGTACATTTAAGTATTTGGGTAGTGTGATGAGTAAGGATGGAGGTTTGGAGGGTGAAGTGCTTGAAAGGGTACAGCAGGGAAGAAAGGTTGCTGGTTCCTTGAAAGCAGTGATAAGAAACAGGGAAGTGAGCATGGAAGTAAAAAAGTTACTACATGACAGTATTGTGATACCAACTCTAACGTACGGAAGTGAAGCTTGGACATTGTTGGAAGGACACAAGTCAAGAGTGAGAGCAGTGGAAATGAGTTATTTAAGAGAAGCCTGTGGAGTCACGTGGAGAGACAGGCTGACGAATGAGGATATAAAGGAGCGTTGTGGTGTGGATGTGGATGTGATAGGAAGCGTTATGAGGAACACACTGAGGTGGTTTGGCCATGTGGAGAGGATGGAGGGTGAAAGACTGACGAAGAGAGTGTATGTGAGTGAGGTGGAGGGTGGAAGAGGGAGGGGGAGACCGAGGATGAGATGGAGGGATGGGGTGGAGAGGTATATGAGAGAGGGGGGTGTGAGTTGGGAGCAGGGTAGTGAAATGGCGGGGGACAGGGCGACTTGGAGGCGATTTGTTTGTGGCCACCCCAAACGGGATTGAGGCGTCTGGCAATAGATAGATAGATAGATAGACATTACTTATTCAGAGTACAGCAATATTGGAAGGATTCATGTAACACAGGAAAGTAAAGATAAAGGAGAGTAATAAAAAAAATAAATCGATTAAGAAAAGGTGTTAGGGAGCTTCCTCAACAGGCCTGAGAGCCATGCAGGTGTAGGGGAAGGTGAGTGAAGGTGTGCATGACCACAAACCATCGTGCATGACCAGTGTTTTCACAATTTTGAGCCGGAGTTTCAAAATGATTAGGGTGAGTTTCAAGACAGTGGTGGAAGTGCATGATTTATTATTTATTTTTTGCAATAGATTTTTTACGTGTTATAAATAAAGCTGTTTCCATAAAGCCCTGTGTTCTTGTCAGCTTATAGGAGGCTCTTAACACCTCTTCCTTAGCGATTCATTTTTGCAAGTTACTCATTAATACTCTTACATTCTCCTTAACTGTTGAAAATGCTAGTTTAAATATTTAGTTCTCATTGCTGGAGAAAGATTCGCGTGTTTCTAGTTAAGGAAGATCCCTAACACCTCATATTTAGCGATTTATTTTGCGTATTACACCTTACTCTCCTATTCTGTTATACAAATCCTCCCACTATCTCCATGTAAAAGGATACTGACTAGCCATATCCAAAAATAAATCGCTAGGAAAAGGTATTGGGAAGTTATTTATTTTTCATATTGCGTTTAAATATCCTACTTCATTTTACCGTTTTGAAGCTACATTGATGATATATATAAAGTGTGTAAAAAAATCCCGTTAAGTTATAATATACAAAATAAATCGCTAAGGAAGAATTGCTAAGGAATTTTGGAATGATAAATCAGTTCTGTGTTTTAGATTATTAGTATTATTAGTATTTTCTGAGCTAAAAATAAATTCTAAATGATTAAGGATATTGAAATGCATGAATTTTTTACATTAACTTAGTGTAGGTTTCTTTATTCTTGCATTTCCTTTTAGTATTGGTAATTTATTTTTAACCATTTAGCTATGATGATCTGATGTTTAAGTTTCCTCTACCTCCAGACGATTGATTCACCATTCAAATTATATACTGTATATCCGCGCTCCAGACGATTTCTTGAGCTTTTAATTTATATCTGGCTGTGAAGGAGGTAAAGAGGGCTTTTGCTAACCCCTCCAGTTCAAAAAGTTACCTCCAAAAGCAAAATAAAGTCGTTTGGTAGTAGTGTAAATACAGTGAAAAATATTGTCATCTAGCTGACTTATTTTCCAGCCATTTCCCATTTTTGCCATGTCAGTCAGTCATGCTTGGTTTGGTCATGTCTCTTCATTTCAGTAACTCTTTTCTCATTCATATTCACTCGCTTCCCTTCCTTCAGTCATTTCTCAGCTTCCATCTGTTCTTACATCATCTCCATTACTCTTTCATCTCGTCACTTCATTTCACTTCGTTCCTTTGTCACCCTCGTCTCTCCTCCATCAGTTCTTCATCATTTCTACACTTTTATCACCGTTTCCCTCTTCCACATCTCACTTCTTTGCTATCATTATCTTTTGGTCATCTCTGTCATCATCCCAACCTCTCCTCTATCACCTCAACATCTCTTCCAATCTCTTAACCAGTCATTTCTGCTCCTCCATCATTTCTCTTCGCTACACGTCTTGTCTGCTCCTCGTCACTTCTAGCATAACAAGCCACTCACTTCTCTTCCAACCTTTATCTCTCTTCTGTCACCCTCACCTCCATCACTTTTCACTGTCCATCACCTTTTGACTTCCCCACATCACCTTACTCCCTGGTCATCTTCTTTTCTCCTCCGTCACCCCATCATCACCTCCAGCCTGTCCTCCGTCACTGTATCATTATCCACACACATCATTTGATTACACTCCCTTTTCATCCTCTTCTATGCTCCATCACTTTCCTATCACCATCAGGAGTGTACAAGACAGCAATTTTGTCATCCTCCTCTCTCTCCATCATTTTTATCTCTACTACATCACCCCGTCTCTCCTTCATCACTTCTAACATCTTCTTCATCATTTTGTCTCTCTACATCATCTCATCTTCCCTCTGTCTCATCTACTTACTCCTCTGTCACTTAACTGCTTTCAAACATGCCATTCTTTCGCCTAACTTTTGTCTCTCCCCCTCCACTTGAATCTCTTCTACATCATTCTTTCTCTCTTTCATCACACTAACATCTAATTCACTATCCTGTCATTCCACCAGTCTTTCAAACCCAGTGTGTCTTGGCATCTCGAAATGAACGGATCTTGAATTTGGCTCTCTGTTATCCTGTTTTTGTTTTTTCTTGAAGGGAACAATCTTGCGGGCTCCTGGCCTTTGGTTCCTTCTTCCATGCATAAAAAAGTAAAATAATAAACTCATCTTCCCTCTGTCTCTTCTAATTTCATCTCTATCACTTGACAGATTTTCGATAATGCCATTCTCTCGTCCTCTAACCTTTGTCTCTCCTTCATCAGTCGCTGGAGAAGGTGTTGGTGCAGAATATCCTCTTCGGCCTCTCCCCCTCCCTTACCGACGCCATCAAAAGCGTACCAAGATGGCGATTTATACAGGCAGCCGTCCCCCATGTCATGCACTGCGCTGCCTCACTGCTTTACAATAGGTCAGTGGATTCTTGAACGTACCACCTATCCCGTGTCGTAAATCATCTTTGTTTTTTGCAGAGGGAAAGAGATACGTGGGAATATTCTGCATTCCCTGATTTCCTCCTTCCTGTGATACAAATTGCCTAAGCTATTTAACCTCGTAATTAACACACACACACACACACACACACACACACACACACACACACACACACACACACACACACACACACAAAATCCATCGAGACCCGGCTATGCATTTGTTTGTCTTTGTGTATGAATCCTACCTCACCCTGTCCTTCGTGGAAAAGAGGATCAGGATGATGATGATGAGGAGGAGGAAAAGGAGGAGGAGAAGGAAGACAAGGAGGAGGAGGAGGAGAAGGAAGACGAGGAGGAGGAGGAGGAGGAGGAGGAGAAGGAAGATGAGGAGGAGGAGGAGGAGGAGGAGGAGAAGGAAGACGAGGAGGAGGAGGAGGAGAATGATGGTAATGATGATGATGATGATGGTGATGTTTACAAGCTCATTCATTACATTATTTTCTTCCTCAGACGTGAATCAACAATCACAAACCTTGGAGCTGCAGAGACCAAGCTTCTATACACGCTACACTGGGTCATCTTGGACGCTGCGGAAGAATGTGCTGATGCAGACCACGAGAAGGGAGTGAATAGGGATGCGCATTTCCCCTACCACTTCTCCATCCCCACTATACAGGTATGGAGTAAGGCATAGGGGGTTAAGAGGAAGAGGCAGACACAATGTAGGGTTAAGAGGAAGCGACAGAAGCAAGGCAGAGATGGTGAAACAAGAGACAGTGGTGGTAGAGTCTGTGGTGTGAATTTGGTAAAGTTTAATGGGAGGTAAGAAGAGGGAGCTTCACAGTTAAATGGAAGGCGAGTGGAGGGGACGTCACAGTTAAATGGGAAGTAAGAAAAGGGAACGTCACGGTTAAATGGGAGGCAAGAGGAGGGGACGTCACAGTTAAATGGGAGGCAAAAAGAGAACGTCACAGATAGTGAAACAGAGGATGGGTAGAAGGCAGCAAGAAAGGAGTAAACAGGGCAAAGAGATTAGGGATGGAGTGCATGATGAAAGAAGAAAGAGCCTTATATGGCGGTGTGTCTGTTTTGAGTTTCTCAGAGACAAAAAGGGCAGCATAATTTTGAAAAATGCTTAGAAAATGGAATACAACGAATTAGGTATGCTGGTATAAAAAAGATGCTTGGGGATGGATTAATATATAGCCATAATCTTTCCTTTGCAACAGGTGTTCGTGTACCTGTTTGCCCCTCTACTGCACACACTGAAGGAATCTGACTTCCAAAACTTCCGCCTTGAGAATGGCTTAAAGATCTGGGCGGCGCTGTGGGAGTACCGACACCCTGACGTTCCTGCCTTTACCACGCCAGTCAGGCCTCGCAGGTACTTGTCCCTTAGTGATGGATTGTGCATTTGCCTCATTATTCAGCCTCTGACGAGGAGCCTACATGTAGTGGCGGAGCAGGGCAGGTGCAGCATCCACCCAAGAGCCAAACTTCCTCATATTTCCCCCCACCTCACTAGTGGAAGGACCCTGGTCCGACATTGGCGAGGTGCTGTCTACCACCAGGGACGCCATATCCCTACAGAGTGTGTATTGTACTGTACCTGTAGGACGGCCTCATAGAAACAGTTGCGTACCTGTGGTTGATGGGTCTGTTGGACCAGACAGACTGGCTTTAAGCAACAACAATAACAACAACAACAACAACGTCATTATTCATGCGAGTTTGTGGTGTATTGTGCATTTATAGGCCTTGTGCTTAAATCTCTGTTGACTGGTGGGGAAAGACTGCTTCAGCCAGCAGTTCACTGGATTTACGGTACAAATGAACCTGGGGCAACTACTACTACTACTGCTACTACTACTACTAGTACTTGTGCTATGATAATAATAATTATTAGTAGGGAAGTTACGTGCCCGAGTCTCCCCACCTCTAAATCCGCCACTGATTACAGATTTCGCGCCGATAGATCGCTCCTTTGACGAGTTTACCAAGTACCGATGAAGATTTGACGGACAGCTTCCTTGCTGCAACAGGAAACCAGCCTGACACCATTGGAGTAGATATCTTGATTAATTGTGTTTTCCTTGCTAAATTTTGGTTGAAATCCATAAATCCATTAGTTAGAAGCGGCGTATGATGTTTGCTTCCAGGCTATCGTAACTTATGGTGCCTACGGACGTTGCCTTTGAAGAACAGTGCAGTTTTCTGATAAACTGCGCATTGCTTGTTCACCATAGACAGTACTGGTTGAAATCCATTAATTTTATAGTTATTTATTTATTTATTTTAGTGAGTGCGTTTATGAGGCCTCTCTCTACCCGTAAGAAGGATAGGCGTAGAGCAACCAAGTTGGCGTATGGGTGGTGAAATGTCGCTTCCCAATGAATTAGTGTACTTGTTCATAATTAAGAGTACGTGGGAATTCTTTCTTTTACTAATAAGTAATAAAATAAGCAAAGATAGTGGGTAATAATGTTAAACACAGTAACTTAAGTCCTATATGTTGAAATTATTGCCCTCGATTGCCCTAAGTAGCGTACGTATGGTTTAATCAAGGTCAGCCACAATCAGTATGTGGTAAAATTGTGAAACTTGCTCATGATGTTTTTTAATTGGAAAAAAATGTGGTTATTTGGTAATTCTGAATGTAATCAAATGGATTTTGAGACGGATTTTTACCAGAATTAAGTACTTTAGGTGATATACCTTCTTATCCTGAATGATCATTATAACCCAGGAAATTAACCAAAAGTATTCTAACCTTAACAAAGCCCAATTTAGCGTATGTAATCCAATTTAATTAACTTAGCCTAACCCAGGCTAACAATCTAGCCACCTTATCCTTGTAAATCATGAGCATACTACTGATAGATAGATACATATGTAGATAGACAGGTGTAGGGGATAGGCTACTCTGTCTCGTTAACACTTGAAGATTGTAAGGTGATATAACCTGGCTATATAAATATCTCTCAACTCCTTCCCTATCCACTGAATGCTGGGTGGTGGGCTGCTGGAAAAGGGTAATTTCAGCCTGCAGTCTACTGGGTTCATATTTCAGTTGAGGTTGGGGATACATTACCAACTAATGACAGTGTTCATAGGCAACTTATATATAGCAAACACTTGCTTTACTGTACCCCGCAAAGATATTGGATTTAATGAACACATTGAGGACTCCTGGACACACTATTGTATATATTAGATACCATCCGGTAAATGGGAAAAACCGCACCAGACAACCCCTTGCCCACCGGACACTTTTTTGCATTTGCATTTGACATGTACTATCCGTTACCTTGGGCTTATGATGCAGGTCTACCGGATCACTTTCCATGTGAGGGGTAACTTAGAACGCAGTTACCAAAGATGGGGGCAGTTTTTCCCGCCCATTTGGGTAAGTCATGAAGAAGTACTATGACAAAGGTGTGAAATTATGAGCCTAGTTATTGTAAAAGGGGTTTCCTTTAGTTTTTAATAGTAGAATATGCTATTTTAATCCTTTATTTTCCATTATGTCATGTGTATGAAATCCCACTTCACGGGGCCACCATCAGACTTCCTGGATTATTGGCTTTGTCAGATTGGGCTTGTTAGAGAGGGTCCACTTTAATACTACAGTCACGGCACACAACTCTGAGGTTGTCATTATTGTACCCTGGCAACCTACCCGTCAACTGTGCTTCCGATTTCGTATCATATTATACACGAATCATATTATTATACACAAATATATTGTACACAAATCATATTATACACGAATCACAGGTGTGTCATATTATACATGAAATCAGAAGAACAGTTGACGGGTAGGTTACCAGGGTATGATAATGACAACCTCAGAGTCGTGTGCCACGACTTTAACCCTCTAATGGCAAGTATCAGAAGAGTGCTTTGTGCTTATCAAAACTGGTTATTATTATTATTATTATTATAGTGGACCTTCTGACCACTACTTGGTGGTGGCCAGAATTAGAATGCAAGTAAGATGGAGGAATAGAAGAGGGGAAAGACGAGAGGAAGGAGTAGTTGCAAGGAGAGTGGAAAGGTTACAAGAGGATGAGAAAAAGGCAGAGTATAAGAGAGAAGTGGAGGAACGATTGGGCAAATATGAATTGGAGCAGATGGGAGACGTGGAAGGTGTGTGTAAGATATTTACAGAAGAAATATGTGCAGCATGTGATGTGGTGTGTGGAAGGAAGAGAAGACGGAGGGGGGTGCAAGGAACAGCGTGGTGGACTGAAGAGGTGAAACAGGCTGTGGCACAAAAGAAGAAAGCATACAATGAATGGATGAGAAATAGGGGTGTGGAAGAAGTTGAGAGGCGGAAGAGAGAGTTATATGTGGAAAGAAAGAGAGAGGTGAAAAGATTAGTAAGAGAGAGTAAGAAGAGAGTGGATGAGGAATTTGGAAGGAATTTGAGTGTAAAGTGGAGGGACTGTAAGAAAATGTTCTGGAGAGAAGTGAAAAGAGTAAGACAGGGTGGAAGTGAAGTAAGCAGGGGAGTGAAAGATAAAAGTGGTAGATTACTAGTGGAGAAGGGAGAAAAAGTGAACAGATGGAGAGAACACTTTAAGGAATTGTTGAACGTAGAGGATGGAAGTAATGCAAGTATAAGTGGCTGGGGAATGGCTGGGAGAAGGAGGGAGGTGAGAAGACAGGAAGAAATCAGTAGGATAGAAGTTGTGGAAGCAATGAAGAAAGTTAAAACGGGGAAAGCCCCAGGAATTGATGGAGTGTGTGGTGAAATGCTGAAGCATGGGGGAGAGATAGTAGTAGAATGGATGTGGAAGATGTGCAGATTGGCCTGGGAGGAAGGTAGAGTCCCGGAGGATTGGAAGTCAGGTATAATTATTCCCTTGTACAAAGGAAAAGGGGAAAAAGAAGTGTGTGGTAATCATAGGGGCATTTGTCTTCTTTGTATAATAGGAAAAGTGTATGGTAGGATACTTATAGACAGAGTTAGAGAAAGAACAGAGAAATTAGTTGGAGAAGAACAGGGAGGCTTTAGGAAGGGAAGAGGTTGTGTAGATCAGATATTCATTCTTAGATCTTTAGTGGAAAAGTTTCTAGAGAAGGGAAAGAAGTTGTATGCGGCTTTCATGGATTTGGAGAAAGCATATGACAGGGTGGATAGACAAGGATTGTGGAAAGTGTTAAGAATATATGGAGTAGATGGGAAGTTGTTGAATGCTGTGAAGAGTATGTACGATGGTGCGAAGGCTGCAGTGCGTGTGGATGGTGAACTAAGTGAATTTTTCTCTTTGAAAGTTGGTTTGAAACAGGGATGTGTCATGTCTCCATGGTTGTTCAATCTGTACATGGATGGGGTAATAAAAGAGGTACAAGGTAGGGTAGTGGATGATGGAGTGGCCCTGGTGAGAGAGGATAGTGTTTGGAAACTCCCTGTACTGTTGTTTGCAGATGATACTGTGTTGTTGAATGAAGACAAAGGGGAGCTGCAAGGCTTGGTGGATGAGTTTGGGAGAGTGTGTAAGAAACGGAATCTAAAGGTGAATGTAGGGAAGAGTAAAGTGATGGTCTTTGAGAGAGGTGAGGTTAGTGAATGTACAGCGAGGTTGGATGGTGAGGAATTGGAAAATGTGAGTACGTTTAAGTACTTGGGTAGTGTGATGAGTAAGGATGGAGATTTGGAGGGTGAAGTGCTTGAAAGGGTACAGCAGGGAAGAAAGGTTGCTGGTTCTTTGAAAGCAGTGATAAGAAACAGGGAAGTGAGCATGGAAGTGAAAAAGTTACTACATGACAGTATTGTGATACCAACTCTAACGTACGGAAGTGAAGCTTGGACATTGTTGGAAGGACACAAGTCAAGAGTGAGAGCAGTGGAAATGAGTTATTTAAGAGGAGCCTGTGGAGTCACGTGGAGAGACAGGCTGACGAATGAAGATATAAAGGAGCGTTGTGGTGTGGATGTGGATGTGATAGGAAGCGTTATGAGAAACACACTGAGGTGGTTTGGCCATGTGGAGAGGATGGAGGGTGAAAGACTGACGAAGAGAGTGTATGTGAGTGAGGTGGAGGGGGGAAGAGGGAGGGGGAGGCCGAGGATGAGATGGAGGGATGGGGTGGAGAGGTATATGAGAGAGGGGGGTGTGAGTTGGGAGCAGGGCAGTGAAATGGCGGGGGACAGGGCGACTTGGAGGCGATTTGTTTGTGGCTACCCCAAACGGGATTGAGGCGTCTGGCAATAGATAGATAGATAGATTATTATTATTATTATTATTATTATTATTATTATCATTTCATAATAATCAGAAATATAACCTGGCAACCAGTGAATGATAGAAGAAAAAGTGATGTTCATGTAGTTATAATAGAATGATGGACTACTTCAGAAAATGCAGTTGTAAAAAAGTCATTTATGAAATAATGGAAATCATGTTTATTGGAAAGATAAACAATTTTGGCCAGTTTTTTGAACCTGTTGGACCTGATGAGGGTCCAGAGCTCTTTTAAACCAAAATTGATGTTTCTTCTGAGCGAATATCTTTATATACAGATACTGAAGAGGGATTTCCTTATTGTGATGGTTATGATTGGGATGCTTCTGGCTATGGAAACATCCTTTGGCTCACTCCCTCACCTCCCTCCTTATTTCAAAGATGAATGGCGGAGTGTAGGAGGACTACTCCAACTTGCAGTCCGCAGGTTTCACACTTAGATAGGCGTGGGAGCACAGCAGCAACGATGACTTTAGGTAGGCTTGATGATTTACCCTGTTTATTTCTCCACAGGCAGGTGCTGAGGGCCAGGAAGGTGCGGCGCTCCAACACCCAGTTTGGAGATGTGTTCCTTGGGGGTGGAGGTGAGCTGCTTTAAACTCTTGTACATTTTTGTTTTAAAGTCATTTGAGAACTAGCAAGTTTTTGTTTTTAGATCACTTGAGCCATAGTAAATTGTTGTCTTTAGGTTACTGAGGTGGTTTGGCCATGTGGAGAGGATCGAGGGTGAAAGACTGACGAAGAGAGTGTATGTGAGTGAGATGGAGGGGGGAAGAGGGAGGGGGAGGCCGAGGATGAGATGGAGGGATGGGGTGGAGAGGTATATGAGAGAGGGAGGTGTGAGTTGGGAGCAGGGCAGTGAAATGGCGGGGGACAGGGCGACTTGGAGGCGATTTGTTTGTGGCCACCCCAAACGGGATTGAGGCGTCTGGCAATAGATAGATAGATAGATAAGTTACTGAAGCTCTAATAAGTTTTTTGTGTTGGTTACATAAGCTTTAGTGGGCTGTTATTTGTTTTTCGGTCCTCTGAGTGTGGTGCAGGATATTTGTTTTCAGAGGCCATAATTCCATTAGACCATGCAGTAATGTGCTAGAAAGAAGAAGGAATTTGGTGGTGGCATTTAAGATAAGATCACTACCATGCAATATAGTGCTTTACTTATCAGAACTTGAATATATATGTTTCAGTATAATTAGAATATGCGTTGAACATTATCATTTTGGAGGAAATTATTGTTGGAATATTTTTGTTTACTAATGCTGTCTAGAAAAAGCAGCATTTATTTTTATTTTTTAGCTCCTGTGAATGTACAGTGAGGTTTGATGATGAAGAAATGGAAAATGTGAGTACGTTCAAGTACTTGGGTAATGTGATGAGTAAGGATGGAAGTTTGGAGGATGAAGTGCTTGAAAGGGTATGACAAGGAAGAAAGGTTGCTGGTTCCTTAAAGGCAGTGATAAGAAACAGGGAAGTGGGCATGGAAGTGAAAAAGTTACTATATGACAGTATTGTGATACCAACTCTAACGTATGGAAGTGAAGCTTGGACGTTGTTGGAGGGACACAAGTCAAGAGTGAGAGCAGTGGAAATGAGTTATTTGAGAGAAGCCTGTGGAGTCACATGGAGAGACAGACTGACAAATGAGGATGTGAAGGAGCTTGTAGTGTGGATGTGGATGTGATAGGAAGCATTAGGAGAAACACATTGAGGTGGTTTGGCCATATGAGAGGATGGAGAGTGAGAGACTGATGAGGAGAGTGTATGTGAGTGAGGTGGAGGGGGAGAGAGGGAGGAGAAGGCCAAGGATGAGATGGAGGGATGGAGTGGAGAGGTATATGAGAGAGGGGGGTGTGAATTGGGAGTAGGGCAATGAAATGGCGGGGGACAGGGTGACGTGGAGGCGATTTGTTTGTGGCCACCCTATGTAAGGGATTAAGGCGTCTGGCAATAGATAGATAGATAAATGATCAACACATGTTTTAGGGGGATATAGTGCTTATCATTTTGGCATTTAGGAGCAATGCTGGTGTTAAGAAACGTGTGATAGGACATAGGTTTGTTTCTCGTAAGTTAGAGTCTCTCTATCACCTGTTCTGTGTTAGTATATTTCTGTATACAGCACATGTATGTTTTTGTGTGTTATTTTTTTGCAACCTAAGACAGTACTGTATTGATGAGATGTAAATAACATACAAGCAAATAGTAGGGTGTAGTATGCACTGTAAATTATTAAGGAAGGGAAGCTAGAAAATATTCAAAGTGAACTTCATTTGCATCTTATCAGCTTCTTCATGCCACACTTAAGTGACATGCTCTTGCTAAATAAAAGTTTGATTATTTGTGCTGAAGAAGTGAAGCTATTATGCACAGGTTTTGTATTTCTGTATCTCTGTTAATAGCTAAGTTCTGCCAAATATGCCCATTCCTAAGAACAGTTTGATGATAGCTGTTTAATTCAAGTAGATGCTGAGCAGAGTGGAGAGCTGCCATTAGGTGATCAAGGCCGACGCATGCAAGCATGTTGGAGCCTTTATACACGATATGACACGATGACCCTTTCACATACAGTAGCTTAGACGACAATTTCAGCAGAAAAGAGTGATCGACTAGCATGTGTTAAAGATAAAGGACTGGGAATACTGATATGTAGAAAAGTTGGTGCTTTATAATACGCTGCTACAGTACTGGGAAAAGCACACATCAGTTCACTAGAGCCAAACAGACAGCTAAGATATCAAAAGACAAAGTAATCATGGTTGGAACTCTGTACAAGCAGGGTCAGTATTAGAAATAAGTGTCACATATTTTGAAAGTCAAACACATGAAACATTAATTCATTTTGAATGATATATGTACTTTTCATATTGGTAAGTCCAAGAAGCAAGTAATGACTGTAAAATGGATGTTACATAAATCGCATTATGTCAGACTGTCTTAAAACTGCTTTAGTGTTAAATGTGTTGAATACTGAGTGTCTTAAATGTCCTCTTATGGAGTACCGTGTCACAGTCATCAGTTTATCGTTAAGAAAGTTTGATGGTGAATATGCTATGTTCAGTGTGATAACAGGTGATATGTGTGTTGTGATCAAGTGTAATGTGGATGTACTGTTTAGGTAGGGACACTGCTGTGCCAAATATTCCACCACTTCTGCTTGTATGTTCTTCTTCTGATGAATATTCTCAGGCTGAGAGAAGCTTGTTATGTTTCTCTGTCCATAGATGATAATCATTGATATGTGTTGGGGAGAAATGTGATGGATATACCCTTAATGTCAAGTAGATGCAGTGGTATGCTAACTTTTGCCCCTGATTGTGCATACCTGTATAAATAAATTATTAAATGCAGAAGAATGTAAGCTGTTTATAATCATGTTAGTTCAGGGCATTATTTGAAGGGCCATGGTATTAAATGTATTTTCCTCCTCTTTTTGCCAGCAGGTCGCCTAGGTAGGCCAATTATGATGCCTGCATGTTGGTGTTTGCATGCTTTGCACATTTAATGGCCTGCAACAGTTACCCTGTCTTCACACCGTAAAAAAAATAATTAAGTTAGACCTCTTTTCTTGCCACATTTCTTCATTAACAGGCAGATTCACGTACAGATTGTCACTTGTTTTCTGTAGATGTGTGTTTATGCCACTTCCAGAATTAGTGCACTTCAACCTTCTATTACTGTATATGATTTTGGGAACAGGGAAAGAGCACATTACTGTAACAGAATTCACTAAAGATGAATTAAAGTTCTTAGTGTGGGGTCAGGTAACTAGTACCTTCTTTTGAGACTGAAGTTATTATGCTGAATACCTGTACAGCTTATTTTTAACTGTATTTTAAGCTTGATGTAAAAAATACTAAGCATAAGGAAAATGCAGTTGCAGCAAATGATTATCTTTAAAGAACTTTATTTGTAGGTCTTTTCATTTGATAGCAGCTATGCCACCACCAAGCAACAGGACAGTAGTTATGGGACTGTATGTCTTTGCTGTCACCTAGGCCACAAGAAACAGTCTGGCTTGTCAGTCACTGTAGAGTTACCTGAAAGTAAAACTACAATGAGTGAGTGACTGAAGAAGATCAAGAAAAGATTTAAAAAAAAAAAAAAAGGTCAACCAATAATGCTGACCTTTGTAAGGAATTAGCACGCATGCAGCTCATTTAGTCCTGACAGTTTTGAGTACTGTTGTACTTGCACATCCTGTACTTTGCTGTATATTGCAGGCTGCAAAGGATAAATGATTATCAAGGAGTACTTGAAACCACTGGAGTAGGAGGGGTATTGTTGAGGCATTCCCAGTAGTGTTGGGTGGCGGTTCATTTTTTTGTTTCTTTGTGGTGAGGGTTGTAAAACACAAAGTTATATGGATGAGATGGAACCTCTGCTGAAGCAGTGAACTTTGTACCTCAGATATTCATGTGTCCTTTAACTATACTCTTGTTAATTTGTGCAAATGGTGTGAGTGGCGGGGGTAAGGTTGCAAGAGGCATACTGAAAAAGACCTGGGATGAGGTCATAGAGTGTGACCTCAGGGATAAGGGACTGAATAGGAAGGATGCCAGAGTTTGAGCAGCATGGAGAGCTGCCATTTGATGACCAAGACAGAAGCATGCAAGCATGTTGGAGCCTTTATAAACGATACAAAATAATGTGTATTTGTGGTATTACGGCATGGGAGTTGGGAGATATGTTAGGGAATTTCATTGTGAAATTCAAGTTTGAAATCACCCAGTATTCCTTCCAGCTGTGCATGGCAGCTGGGAGGAATATTAAGGAATTTCATTGCGCCATTCAGGACATGATAGTTTATGCCTCTCAGCTGACATGGCAGCTGAGAGGAATATTGAGGAGTTTTAGTTGGTAGCTATATGACCAGATGGATGCCAGGTGGTCTAGCAAGTTAAGACCTTCCAACCGAATGTGACTTACATAGCTTTGTACTAGAGAGGTGGTTGGGGTTTGTTATGCACATTGATCACTTGTCTGAAATGTCTGAACTAAGTAACCTAACCCTGTGCCCTGTGCTCCTGATATGACCTTAAAGGACTGAAAAATATTATGGATAAAGCTTAATCCATAAATTTTTGTCTAAAATCAATTTATATACACAGTAATTGTGATGCATTGATTGGCAGCAGTAGTATTCTTTAGTTGTCATTGGCTTTAGAAATTTTTTATATAGGTTTAATATGGTTGATGCTTTTCAGATGGTAGTGTCACAGTAAGGCCACTTTCTAGTTTGTCGTAGAATATATACAGTGTACACATTTGTAGTACTGGTAAATAGAATGTGTACTGTACTAAGATGCAGTGTGTTACCTTATCGAATGGTAGAAAATAACTTAGCCTAGGTTTACTGATGGTTTGATATCACTCATTGCTGTATATAGCACCTCATATATCAGTCTTTAGTGTGTTATTCATATGGATATTGCTTTCCCTTTAAGTCCTCTCTTGTACTATATAAAAAAAAGTGAAACTCGATTCTTACAGATTCTTCATAAGATACTACATGATTCTCTCTCTCTCTCTCTCTCTCTCTCTCTCTTGTTATATTTTTCAGTCATTCAAATGTTGTACATCACTTTTTGTCCCCCTTATAGCTTATATATCTGTGTTTTGGATGTTGTGAGATCTGAATGTTTATACTGTAATGATCACTGTTATTTATTGATCTGTATGTCAGACAGCTATCTAAGTGTTGCTCGTATATTAGGAAATACCTTAAATAATACTGTATTCCAATCTTCTTTTTATTCTTTCAGAGATTCAGCACAGATCTACATGTCTATATGTACCTAAGTTTGATTACATAGCTTTCCATGTGTTCTTACTGCAGTTTCATTGTTCTTTGTACAGTTACAAGGAGCATATACTTACTTATGACTGGAAAGGCTCAGCTGACCTTGTTGTGTTGATCTTGTGTTCTTAATTTGTGGATAGATTTGCAAGTTAACTCATTCAGTCTGAAGCTGTCTTTGCTGTATTCTTGGTACCATCAGATAATTTTCCTTAGATAAGAAGAGGCTCTTTGGTCTTGAAGGGTTAGAGGTAGCCTTCATTAACCCTTCTAGTGCAAGAAACCATTCATAAGGTGACTAAAATAATTTGAGGTTAACAAAAATAAACTTGTATCCTACATCAACTAAGTACAGTAATGGGTTTAAATGGAGCACAAGAAGAGTGGTATTTGGTGCAAGTTAATCACAGTCACCCAGCATAATTCCCTGTCAAGTCATGAATGCTAAATATCACAGCTTAAAAGTGAACAGGTAGTTGCTGCAGCACACAAAGTACTGGACCATCTTAACCCTGTCAACCAGATAATGTAATTTATATTTTTTCTTGCTGCTGTCAGATGCTGATGTTTTCTGTTACCTCCTAAACTGTAATGCAACTGTTGTAATGAATCTTGAATTTTATATATAATACAGTATCTGTTCAGTTTCATCATTCTTCCTTGACATCAAAGTCAGGCATGGAAGTGTTGAAGTCTCTTAATACTCAGAAGAAATATTTTGCCTCTACTAAGCCATATAAGTCTGACCTTTCTCCAGTGATCAACATACATGTAACTGTACAATGGTGGAACTTTTGTGTTTGCTAATATTTTGAACTTGTTTCTGAGGATGTTCACCAACGAAAAGTATTTAATATATGACCACATGAATGTATGTGATGGTTGTGTTGCCCTTTATTAATGTGTATTTACCTATTTGTATTTACCTATTTGTAGTATACAGGAATTGAGCAATGCTCGTGTTGTCTTGTCTCCATATCCACATTTATCAAGTCTACCTTTACACACATGAATGTTTTTCTCATGCACCACCTCTTTGTCTAAGTCGTTCCAAATATTTAAGTACCGCTTCAGGTACAAGATCAGGTCATGCAACCTGAAAACACCCATCAGGTGAACAAGGTGAACCTATGTAAGCATGGAACACTGCCTTTCAGAATGTATCATTATGTATGTACAGCATGTAGGCTATGCTGTGGCTAATCCTTCAGATCACATTCTCCATTTTCTCCTTATCCTGTGCATCTATTCAATGCTGCACTCTCTCCGTTCTCTGTTCCTTCTCATCATACTTTCTCAGATTTATCAATGTACTTGTCCATGTGAAATGCCAGGTAAACTCTCAAACTTTTTCATTACAGATAATTTTGACTCCTCATCTTCGTGAAGCAGTTCTGTGGAAACGGAGGTTTCTTAACAGTATAAAATTTTCTCTTCCTTTTCAAAACCCAAACCTGAACCTATGAATAAATGTCCAGCCCTTTCACTGTGATGACATCTTCCATGTTTTATTTTTGCTACTGCCAGACTAGCTATGTTTTTCAGCTAAGGGAAACCAAAATGTAGTGAGTAGGTTAATGAAGGCTGTCTGTGTCTTCTTCAGTTAAAAATAGTCTGCTGTAATCTGAATAAAATTGTGTGGATACAGCACAGCAAGAATGAAATTGAAAAGATGCCCATTGGCTGAATGGATTAAGCTACATGGTGCTAGTGAGAGAGAGAGAGAGAGAGAGAGAGAGAAAGAGAGAGAGAGAGAGAGAGAAGGTAATGGAGAGGATATATTCATGTGGTAGAACTGACATAACCAGACAGCTCTGGTGCCTGGCCATGCAAATGTCCTTCAACTCCCTGTCCTTGGAAAGGAGGCTGATGGACTGTGAGAAAGGGGCAGCTTCAGTGTCCAGTTCACTGGGTTCACATCTAGTTGAACCTGGGGCCACAACTACTACTACCGTGGAAAGATGTATGATAGTTATGACAATAGATAACATCTTTTAGGCGTGAACACCGATGATGACAACTTACTATTCCTGCTGAATGGGGGAAAAAGCCACTCCATCACCCCACCTCCCAGTGACCCCACCTCATCTTCAACACAGGACTCTAGGCTTCCAGATGCAGCTAAGCTAGAGGAAGAGGTAAGGCACATTCATGGTGCATGTTTTCTGTCAGTCTTTAGCCAGACTTATTAATCCCGGAAATAATGGCCACAAATGAATCACCTCCACGTCACTCTGTCGTCTACCATGAGGCTGCCATGTCTCAGATTCACACAACCCTCACTCATGTACCTCTCCACCCTATCCACCCACCTCAGTCATCCCCTCCCCCCCTTCCCGTCCAGCTCACCCACATACACACTCTTAGTCAGCGTCTCATTCACCATTCTCTCTACATGGTTTACCATCCTTATTATCAAGAAGCTTTGAAGAAGTTTCAGTTGGAGAAGTAGCCACAAATATGCATTTTACCATGACCTGTAGAAGGTACTTCCCGCAGCCATATAACCTAGGCTGGTGGTACCTTAAATATAATCCTAAAGCATTTCAGCTGTCCTTTAGGAGTTAAGGAGACAGTTTCTTGGAATCACTGTACAATTTCCCAAAAAATGTTGCTGCAGGAAGAATGTAATTGTACAGACTGAGTTGCTGTTTGTGTGTGTATTGTACTAATTGCATGTCTGTTCTCTGTCTTCCTTGTCAGCTGCGTATCCTGAGTGGTACACGTGAGGCCACCTTCCCAGAGACCATCCCAGAAGAAACTTCAAGCACAGAGGAGGAGCACGTGGTAAGGTTTTATGTGATAATTGTTGTTGTAGCCCCAGGCTCATCTGGATGTAAGCCTGATGGATTACAGACTAAAATTACCCATTTTCTTGCAGTCTACCATCCTCTTTTTAGGGGATAGGGAAGAAGATCAGGTAATTATTTACCAAACAGGTGTGGTGATTCCACCTGTATTATAATGAACTCATGATCTCAAAGTAAGTAATTTTGGTACATAAGTAACACAGATAGTTAACTGTTCCACTGTGAGTGCAAAGAGTGACTGGAAAAAGATAAAGTACACTTTTTGGTGGGGTATTTAAGGAAGCAGCCAGGCAATGTTTACTGACAATCTCTCCGCATTCAGTCGACTTTGGCCACATTGTTTACCAACCATCGCTCTGACTGGATGCACTAGTGTATTCCATGTCAAAGCAGTGAGAAACTTAATGATTTGACCAAACCTAACCTAATGAAACCAAACCTAATCCAGCCTAACGTCACTTGCATTTGACAGCCAGCTTTCAAATTTAAAAATGCTCGTTAGGAATGTTAAATATGGTCGGCAGCTGGCAAACATCGGCAGAATCTTTATGCATTCTAAATCCTCATTTATAGCTTTCAAAGTTAAGTTTATAAAAATCCCCAGTAGCTGTGGTAATCCAGGAATAATAACAAGTAACCTGTGAAAGACTCATTTCAGTAGAAAATATGGAAAGGCCACATCTGTTTGGTAAATAATTAATGAAGTTCATTGATGTTTTTATAACCAGGGTGATGGTTCAGCCTGATTATATCAGTGCCATCACATGAGGGTACAGGTATTTATTTCCACCAATAACAATAATAAAAACTGTTCAAACTTGAGTATGCAGCATAGTTTGTACAGGCATTGATTTTGTATGTAGCAGTGATTATAAATGAGATAAGTACTGTACCAGCAGTGCAAGAATCACCAGGAAATTTCCCACAAATGTTACACAGACATCTGCAGTTGTGCTGATAGTGGAGTTGTTGGGCCTTTCAGTGATGTGAAATTCACAGTACTCTACACTGAGCCTTGAGACTTTACTGTACTGTATGGCATTAGGCAATAGTGACTTTAGTTCACTAAATGTATAGTTGTGACTTTTCTGACAAGCTCTTTTCCCATACAGGTTATTTTCCGGCTGGGGTCTTACCCTGACAATGATGGACGGGAGTCTCATGTCTATAAGGTACAAATGTTTCTACTTTTTACATTATTTTGGTGCCTTTAAGTATGAGACAGCTAAGGTAATTTCATATTTAACCCTCTAATGATGACATCTTACCAAAGTCTGTATAGTAACTGAACTAAGAATGCATAAAATTCAGTTCTTAACTTTAACTGTTTCATAGTCGCATCCTCTCAAGAATATTACTCGTACAATATTTCAATTAATGTTAAGTTATTTTATTCAGCAAGGAGCTAGTTGTTTGAGCCTGAGAGTGTTAATTCTGCAACCATTAACCCCCTCATGATCAAGACAATTCTAGTATTCCATTCCAGCTGATGCCAGACAGTTTTAATGAGCCTAGAGTGAGTCATAGGAGCCTGAGAGAGTTGATATATTTCCATTTTCACTCTAGACTCATGGCGTTAGCAAGAATAAGGTAAAAAAATAGATTGAAGAGTAATTTGCAGGACTAGAATAAAAAGATAAATTACTGGATTGAAGGGTGTAATTTTAATAGGTAATTAAGTTGCTTTTTCAGGCTGAGTACCCGTCATCCTTCCTGCGACCACCAACCGTTGAGATCAGTGATGCCACTACACCCACACAGCCTCCCTCAGTGGCAGCATCTACACCCACAGAATGCCACACGCCCAGACTCAATGACGTCAATACTTCCACCAAGACGAGGTAAGTGTTATGTCTTAAATGTGAAATGAATGAATGAGAGGACACCTGGCGATCTGATGGGTTAAGACACTCCAGCTAGGTATGGCCCAGAAAGATTTACATCCAGGTGGTGGTAGGGGCTTATTGCTCACATAATTCTACTCAGAAGTTAGTAACTGATCATCCTTGCTTTAAATGTTGAGACTGAGTAGCCTAGCCCCATACCCCTACAATCCTAGTGGTGCAAAAAAGGAGTGGATAATAAATGAATAGATACAACAGGGCAAATGAGCAAGAATGAAACATGTAAGGTCAGATATGAGTATGCATGGACAAATGTAAGAGGGAGTTGGTTTTGTTGATGAACATGAATATACAGAAATCCCCTAATAATACCTCATCCTCTGAGGCTAAACAACATTACTAATGATTTAATAAATATCATATTGTCTTTCCCTAGTGTGTCTGGTGCAGGAGCAAAACCAAGCACTCTTGCTGACCCCACTCTGGCCACCTTCCTTGATGTGGCAGTACTCAGGTGTCTCTTTGTGCATCAGTGGATGGAGGAAGGGGTCTACTGGGCACTGAACTTTATTTACCGCAGGTGTGTTGGATTGCCTGTTACTGTTTATCATTTATGATTTAGCGTACTTGGTTATACTGATATTTTAGAGTATGTAGGAGCAAAATAATAATATTGCAAACTCTAATTTATCGTTTATGAAATAAAACACTTGTTTATCTTGCCATTTTAGAGTGTTTAAGAGTAAAACAAAAACCTTCAGAATTTATTTATTATTTATGATACCGAACACTCCATTTGATTATCTTGATCTCATAGAGTGTGTAGGAGTAAAACAGAAACCTTCAGAATGAAGTACAGTTGTAGGTCAAGTTTCTGGTCACTTTTTTTTTTTCTTGGGTGGAGGAAAGTCATAGCCAGGGCTTTACACTGAATGAAGACCAGTTCAGTGTAAAGATGGTAATTGAAATGTTGTTGGACTGCATGAGGAACAGACCACAGTGATGCTGTTACTAATGCATTCTGGAAATGCTTCAGACTGCCAAAAACATATTTTTGTTTGGTTCTAGGCCCTGAAAATGACTTCCTATCAGCCAGAGGTAAGGTTTAGAGGGTGAGCAGAAGCTTTGGCACATTAGTGTACGTTGTTGAGAGTTTAAAATGTCATATTCTTGAAGTTAATCAACTTAACAGTACATTCACAGTATGTAGGCTACATGTATATAATTAAGTATAAGCTTTATGTTCTGAATAATTTGCCCAGGGATGCAAGCATATATGAAATTATTCACCACAGTTAACCCCCTTGCATACATGAAAGTTCCTGTTAGTTTTTATTTACTCCTTTTTAAAATTAATTATTATTATTTTTTTTTTAATCAGCGGATGATTATGTATTGCAAAACACTTTTGTGCATTAAACGAAAATGGCTGAAGATAGTGACATATGGAAAGCTACAATTGGATGGAAAGACCTACACATGTTGGTATTGTCCATGGTCATCAAACATACAGCATTTTAACAAAGTGTAACACCGGTGTCCTGGTTGCAGTAACATTGAGCCAGAAACAGCTGTCTTACAGCAGCTGAAATCCTATAGGTGATTTCATTTTTTTTCCGCCAGAGGCCACGGGTAGATCTCTCCATAAATTTTGTGGACTATTTTAAGAGTTATGAGTGCAAGGGGGTTAAAGCTGGTACACCCGATCATAGATAAATTAATTTTAGGAGATGCTCTGCTTGTTATCTGAAATGAAAGAGGAGAAAGGTGACGTCAGCCTGTGCTAACTCATCATTGTACTTGACATACAACATACTATGATGCAGGATACTACCACCACTAAGATACAGGATTTTTTATTTATTTATATAACCTAAATTAGAAGTAAAATTGGCTGATAATAAACTGTAGGTAGTAATCTGATTATGCAGTAAATCCGTGTGATAAGTTTGACACTCCTTTTTGCTGTTAAAACATAGTCAAGTAAAGAGTAACTGGCTAGTGAAGTATTATTTATTGTTACTTTTGAAGCTGATCTTCAGGTTTGCCCAGATTTCTAGTAGCAGTTATTTATACAAAGGCATGATACTTTAGAAGTCATCCCTTACTTATAACAAGGATTACCTGTATTGACGAGTGTATTAATGCTCCTCTGCCTAAATCTGGTATCAGTGTAAGATACTCTAAATTATCCTTAATGTTGTGGACTTGCAGAGTGGTGGGAAGTAGCTGTGGGTTTAACATCCTCATTATTGTACCACTCTGTATTACCATAGCTATGAATATTACTCATTTTGAACACAAGGATGTATGGTATCAGAGGAAACATGACCCAACCCCTTCCTTTTTGTGATACAGGTTTTTATTCAATGCATGGTATTCCCAGATGAGGTTATTTAACATAGGAAAGGCTTTTATAACAGAGTATACTGGAGGTTATTTCTACCTCCTCCTCAGCCACATTAAAGGTCTTCAGAAGTACCATGGCAAGAGTACAATATAAATTACATTGTTGGGTGGGAGAGAGGCACAGGTTAGAACTTGAATTCTTTATTCTCTCAGATGTCTTGGGCTACACGGTACCCATCTTCAGAGAGTTATGTGTAGCCCAAAATGTGTCTCTCACCCACCCAACATTTCCTCTTGTCACAATGGATCTTCTAAGTAAATTACATTCTTGGTTTGAATTGGTGAACCTTTAACTTAAAAAATATCCTCAGTGACAAAACATCAGAGGTTGTATTTATCAAGGATCCAGACCATTTTGCGGGACAAACAAGTCTCCATAACAATTAACTTTTAATATAAGATTGTTTTTTTTTTACTTCATAATTTGTCACCTTAATATCATGACTGGTTGACTGGGAAGTGTTTCACAGCCATAGAAGTGAAGGCAGGTTATTATTCAGGCAGACTTATACATAAATTAAGTTTAGGATCTTTTATAAATATAGCCCAAGGACTGAAAATTAATACATCTTGTTTCCTTTGCTAACATACATCTGTCATATTTATGCTTGTCCCTTTATCATGTAGAATTGTAAGTGGACAATATTACTAAATAGGCTGTCATAACCAGTACAGTATTATGATGTGGCAACCACTTAGCAAGGCAAAGTATTGGCTATATACCTATGCAATCCAAGTCTAACATATTTGCATGACTCAGCTAACCAATTAAGCCTGTTGCTGTAAAAGTAAGCAGTTACCATCACCCTTAAACTTCTCCCTCATGTAGGACCATAATCTAGAGGATGATGTGGACTGAGGTGGTGTTTGCTCAGTTCTGAAGATATGCAGTAACAGTTAGCATACTTCAATCTTTACTTCACATTGCATATATTCTGTCTATTGGTATCATGGTAATGTGCCATACAAAAAGTCATTTAAACTTTTACAGTACAGTATGGTGTATAGATCTAAGTACAGTACAGCACAGCATGTACAGTATAGCTGGTAGGAAGCAGATGGTCACCATCATTCATGAAAAATGATATCACTGGAGTAGAAGTTGCCCTTACACAACACAGCCTGTCAGGGAACTTAATCACATTTACACAGTCAGAGTCCAGGCTAAGACTACTACACATCCCATACCTTTTATACAACCACGGTCTTTTCTATGGATGACAGCTGGCCTGGGAGAAAGAAGACCCCAAATTCAAATCTAAGGCCCTAAAAGTCAACAGATAGGGCATACAGCTATGAGGAAATTTGCCCAAGATACATACTTGTTAGTGGCACATTGGTGGTGCTAGATCAATGTAACATTTAGTATCAATATTTACTTTCAGTAACAGGTAAAGTAAGGGTTTCATGTGAATACATGGCAGAGGCCTTCAAAAATACTTGTACAGTACTGGTACACTCAACCCTCGGCTATCACGGGTTCCGCTATAGCTTATCTCGCTATCACGCCTATATAAAAAACTACCCAAATGCCTTTATCACGCACTAAATGCCTGCTATCACGCACCGCAAATGTTCGAAAATTTCAAAAAGGCCAGGCTCCAGTGCTCCACCCAGCCAACAAAAGCTTCACTCCGTGATTGGTTGTGTGACATCAGCGCCAGCCGAGCACTGATTGGCCGCCTGACCGAGTCTCCTGCCCGCCAAACCATTCAAGTGCGCACCCTCAGACCGTGAACAGTGATAGCAGGAACAATAACCTTTTTTATGATATGACCATGGCCAACGTACCCCCTCCCCATCCCCCTACCATCACCCAACATAATGCTGCGGCACCTGGCAGGGAAATAAAGAAGAGGAAGAACCTATGTTATGCAGATAAACTGGAAATGTGAAACTTATAGAGAATGGTGAGACCAAGCGAAGTGTGGGGAAGAAACATAACATCAATGAATCAACTGTGAGGGGTATTTATAAGAATCGTGATCACATCATAAAACATGCTCATTTTTAGACTATTATATATTAATATGTGGTACAAAAAAGGTATCTTAGGGGTAAATATTGAGGTCATGGCACCAATTAGAATTATTACCATAAGTTCTTCAATTCGGCTATCACGGTTTCGGCTATAGCACAGCCATAGCGGGACCAATTGGGAGTGATAGCCGAGGGTTGAGTGTATTTTATTTTAGTATATAACATACAGTACTTCTGAAAAACTACAACCTTAATACAACTCTTTTGTTGGATAAGACGGGTACTACTATAGTATTTAGCTGTAGTTATGTAACAGGTGTACTGTACTTTTACCTTTTTTTATTTTTTTTATTTTTTAACGAGAATACATATCTGATGTTACTGCTAATATCTCCACAACTGTAAATCAGGTCTGCTTGGCAGGCTTTAGTGAAGAAAAAATACATAGGTTTGTGAGTAGAGGCTATCACTAGTCGTTACATCACTGACATAACTTATGATTAATTTTATATGAAGTGCATATTTTAAGTGATGGATAAATTTACTTATTATTAAGAAAAAATAGATTTCAATAATTTGTGGTATCCTGAAGTGTGTGAACGTTACATCGTAATTTTTGAATCTAGAGAAGCCAGATGCTTGCTCCGATTAGTTGGCTGATGATTGAGATTTTGTGTGCACTTCATGATTGAAATTTATTATTTACCCACTTAGCCCAGGATGCCTTTTATATATTATTATTGGCATCTCATGACAAAATTATTCAGCTCCAGATAGAGCCCCAAACCCCATCAGTATGAGAGGCTTGAGTAAAATAATCTGGTAGGAGCAATAGTAAGCTAAAAAGGACATCACACATATTCAGGTGGTTTAAATTACTCTCACTAATGATTGATGGAAGTGAAAAATACAAGATAAATATAAGATACTGTATTACGTGAGCCTCATTGCCAAGACCTTGATGATGCCCCCATCCCACCTTCCTCTCATAGCTTAAACATCCCAGTAATTTATATTATTTTCCTGTAGCTGAGGAGGCCCATAATGTGGTGGTCTCACTTACCTTCTCCTAACACATGCTCTAATCTGTGTCATGTATAGTCAGGCAAAGAGTTCACCCCAAATTTTACCTCTTCTACTTCTCAATGCACCGATTGAGGGATACCTATGGCCTCCAGTCTTTTAAACGCATTGTGTCTAGTAATCTTGAAATGAAAGGATCTTAAATCTCTCTTTCTCTCTCTCTCTTTCTTTTCTAAGGGAACAATCTTGTGTGCTTGTAGCCTTGGGTTCCTTCTTCCTTGCATTAAAAAAAAAAAAAAATAGTGAGTTGAGACATATCCAACTAAATTTTTCCCTTGAAGCTGTACAAGCAAGTTATGGTTAGAATTAGCTCACACAATGCCACTGTGGTGTAGTCTCAACCATATTATGTCTGGGTTAAATAGCTAGCCCTCTGCTCATAATGGAAAAGTAAAGGATTGAGGATTGGATGATGAATAGAGATTGTGCTTCTTACTTGCCTGTTCCAGCTACAAGTCCAAAGCCAAGTGAGGTGTGGTATGTTTCTTTGCTCATAAATGACTCTCTCTGATATGATGTATTGAGGAAGGAAAGTTACAGACATGCAGTTGTGAAGTAGAAGCAGTGGAATAATAGGTGAACATTTCCCTTGACTGTACTGCTCTCCATGGGACATATGCTAGCTGGTTTGGGAGATTTCCTAAAACATCTTCAGTGATTTGTTTGGCATATGATACTGTAGGCCTTTTAATTCGATGGTGGTTTTTATGTTTTTATTCTTGCTACTCTCAGTTTATTTTAATCAGAATAGGAATGACCTCTTGTAGTGAAGAGGTTAATGAAGACCATGGCCCATATTCTTGTCAGTTGAGGAAGCTCCGTAACACCTTTTCCTAAGTAATTTGCTTACTGTCCTCTACTGTGTTACATAAATCATTACAGTACAAAAGGATATTAACCCACCCCATCCTGACCAATTTTCCACCGCTGACCCCCCTCCCCCCAGTCCCAACAGATTTTGGATTTTTTTTTTTTTTTTTGCTCAAACCTTCGCTTTTGGTGAGAAACATTGAAAATTCATAGAGATACAGTATTGCTCACCTGAGGTTTAAAATACCGGATACAGGGAACTGTACCCCTAACCTTACGTGTTTTCTATGAGGCAGGCTCCAGAGAAAACGTGTTCTGTGGGAGGGGTAACTATTCCACACCACTCACAAACGGTAGTTATTTATTTATTTGGTACGAATTTATATGTAGCACATGAGTATATTGGTTTTTAGACAATAATATTGGTGAAATAAGCGTTGTTCACTCACCAAAAACATCAACATATGGCACCTTCCTTTATGACGTTACCGCCTCATCACTTCTGCTTGTTTCTTCCTCTGGCTTCTTTCTTCCTTTGTCCTCCACCTCGGGAATCACTTTTGTCTTAAATTCCATCATTGGAGAGACCGTGGTGTGATATGTCTATACTGGCCAGGTCACGTCTAACAGGTGAGTTTCCGAGAAAATGGCGTGCAGGAGGGAACGGGGGGTCAGGTGGGGTCAGGCATTATCCCAGCCTGGCGTTGGGTAGAGGAAGGTCTCCCACATATGCCTACCAAAAATCACTCGTAAATCTTGAAAAATGTGCAAATGGTGGACCTCGCAATTGCAAAACGTATGGGTACGTATTCGGGTGCCACTATGACAAAACGTTGCAACGTACCCATACGTCGTCGGGACGCCTTGGGTTAATCAGCCACATCCAAAAATTTGTCACTAAGGAAGAGGTGAGAATTCAAGCCTGTATCTATCTCCTGCAGTCCAAGTCTCTCCAAAGCTGAAAAAAATAATCAGGTGGCAGCAAGAAAAAAATATTCAACAGGTTAATATCTTCTTCATCATTACTGATGCAAATTGTATCAGTAAGTCAGTCCATAGTTTAAAGTCTTGGAAGTATATTGATGGTCCATCTATCTATCTATCTGTAGCCTTAATCCTTTAAGGGGTGGCCACAAACAAATCTCCTCCATGTCACCTTCTCCCCTGCCATTTCGCTGCCTTCCCCCAACTTACATCTTCCTGTTATACCTGTCTGATCTGTCTGGTACTTAAGTAAAATAATTTTAAGTGAGACATGCTTTTAATTCTTGACTAAAGGGTTAAAAGTATGAAAAAGCACTAATTATGAAATTCAGAAATCAACTCAATAATTCAGAGCAACATTAAGTGAAGAGTAGGGGCTAATTTATCAGCAGCTTTTCAATTAAATGTCTTTGAACAAGGTCTGACTTACTAGCTTGTGAGACTTACTATATACAGTATTACACAAAATGAATCACAAAAGAAGGTATGCTAGGAAGCCTCCCATGCTAATGAGAATACGCCTGTCTGTAGCATACTTTAATGTGGCTCATTTGTAATAGTAAATGTTGTCTACTAATCTGTATTTTGTGTAAGGTCCAGCTGGCTAGTTGATTTGACGAAGCTCATGAATCCCCTTGAATGCATTGATGTACTTTTTTCCTATTCTTGCTACAACCAGATGATTTTACTCTACGTGGGATAGACTTGTAGTAGTGAAGGGGTAATTGAGGGCTAATCTAACCTCTCCAATTTGAGAAGCTTGTCCAGAGCTGAGTTGAATTGTTTGGAGCTAGCAAGAATATTATGAAGAGTATATTGCTGGACTCAGGGGGTTAATATAAGGAAGTAAAGAAGATTTATTGTGTATTAATTGGTAAGAGAAGGCAATCCTGGCTTTAGGTTATGTTTTTGAAAACAAGCACAACCAGTTTGTTGCAAAGACATGTCTTCTTTTATATTCTTGCTACTTTGAGGTGATTTTATTCAGCTATGGAAAGAGACTACTAACTGAAGGGGTTAGACAGTCATTATTAACCTCTTCAGTATGAGAGGCCTTTCCTAAGCTTGGTAACATTATCAGGTGGTAGAAAGAATAAACCATAAAAAGCCATCATTGGAGTGGTGGGGTTAACCTTGTCAGTCTGGTGACATGTTTATTTCATTCTTGCAGTCTCCAGATGATTTAGTGAGCTCAGGAAGAGTCTGTAGTAGTGAAGGGGTTTATTAAGTCTGTTTCCATCCTCTCCTATCAGAGCTTCCCTCCTTGCTGATTAAATGCATTTGGTTATAGTAAGAATGAAGTATCTATAATGGAATGTCACCTTAGTGAAGGGATTAATCTCACATCCTTTAGGCTACAGATTTTCTATATCTAAGTATCTGACAACACTTCTCTTCACCCCTTTTGTCCCCAATCTTCACTGTCTAGAGCACAAAGGTGAGACCTACTGGGAGGGGGGAGGCACAGCTAAAACTTTTGTCTTCTATGGATGCATTAGGATGTTTTACTCAGCCTACCGCCAGACAATTTTTGATCAGCTGAGGGAATGTCTAGTAGTCAAAGGGTTTTAAATTGTATTATTTAATTAATGCTGGTTTTCAAACCCATCATGATATCACATGCAGTTAATTTTTTTTTTCTCTCTGAGTTTAGCAAACTAAGATCATAATACTGTATAACAATTTGATAATACGCTGTGAAAAATAATGAAGGTTCAAGTTCCAGGAAGTAACTGGCTGACATAATGATGACATCACTTTTTAGCCGTCCTCTTAACTAGGACGTGACATCCCTTCTGGCAGTGCATAAAGTGAAAAATATTAAAAGTGCAAGTTCCAGGAAGTAACTAGCCGACATAATGATGACATCACTTTTTAGCTCCTCTTAGCGAGGATGTGACATCCCTGCTGGCAGTGCATGAAGAAAAAAGAAAGAAACGTGGTGAATATAGTTACTTTTGGTTGCCGTTAATCATATAGACTCCACAAAATTATTTTCAACTTTTTCAGTTCTAATTATATCAGAGAATGTTGCAGGAAAATACTTAATCCTCTCATTCCAATGATGTATATTCTTTTTGATCATTGCTATCACCAACTCTTTATTTCATCATAATCCTCATTTCCCTCATCTGAAAAAAAAAAAAAAAAATTAGACTGAACAAAATGTCCAGGAGCATCCATGGCAGCACAAGCGTTACTGGGGTTGTGCACTTGCAAGGTTTCGTGTGGTTGTCTGCCTGTTTTGCTGTCGGTTTCATTCCCACAATTTGTTTTTTCACAGTCTCGCCATGCTCACTAAATTTATTTTCTTCTTACATGCTGTTATTTGTTAGTGTTTTTTAATTATATAAGTTGGACAAGGAATTTAGCATGATGTGATTAGGTCTGAGAAAACTGTGCAGGTTGGATTATATACATAAGAACTTTATGAAGAGTATGTGGAGGCATTTTAAACATGGTATCACTAAAGAAATTAACTTGAGTACACTGCAAGTATGTAGGTATACATCCGTCAGTACAGTACTGATTATATACTATTTACTGTAGAGATTTTTACTGTTTGGTGTTGTTCCTTGTTCAATAACAAAACTGTAGACACCACTATAATACTTAATCCTCTCATTCCAATGATGTATATTCTTTTTGATCATTGCTATCACCAACTCTTTATTTCATCATAAGCAGACCTGCAGAAGTGAAAGAGTTATTGAAGCCTATATCGGACTCTTCTAGTTCAAATAATGTCTCTTGAGATAAGTAAAATCATCTGATTGTTGCTGTAATAGCACATAAGATATATTATCAGGGTGACAGGGTTAAGTACAGACCAGAATGTACTGGAAGGTTCACAGAATGCCACAGGAAGTTCAAGAGCTACTCTTAATCCTTTCATGTTCAAGACAACTCTAATAAGCTGTTCTGCCTAACACTACACAGTTTTATTGAGCTTATACAGTGTCACCATCAACTTTCATCACTGCATATAGTAGAGGTAAAACTGAAGTCAGATGCCATGGGGCACTTGGCTTCGGTGCTTATCTCATTAACTTAGGCTTTTGAGCTTGTGGTGGATTGTTCATCCACTTTCCTGGGATACAAGGTCACTGCATTATTTAGGTTATCACCTCCCTTTGGTGTTACGCAAGATACTTATTTTACCTAATAACCTACACTGGGTGGGTGGACACCTGAGCTGAGTGGCATCATCATATGTCCACATCAGGACTGAACCCTGGTGCTGTTGGGTGGCAACTTCGCAGCTATCATTGTCATAATATTCAATTCTAGCAAATGCCAGGCATTTTTATTCAGCTGAAAATGAGTCATAGGAGCCTGAGAGAGTCATTAGATAAGATTAATAAATCAGGGCACTTGATGAGCCCAATGTGAAGCAAATGAGGCTAGTGGAGTAGGAATATAGGTGAGAATAATGGCTGTGTGCTGAAAACTTAAGTCACAAAAGGGGAGACAAGCCTTCAGTTTTGGATGGTTATTTATGGAGTATCTGTGACAGTGATCAATCTGCATCCCATATGAAAAAAGTACAGTTAACAACAACATATTGAGGACAGGCATGTTCTGTTTTTATCACATGTTTAAAAAAGTATTGTAAAATCATGGGTCCTGCCTTCCCTCATGCGACTTATGTTTTAAGCATGTGACCTTGATATTAACAGTGCCTCTCTCCTCTTCATGTGTTCCCAATTTCTGCCTGAATATTAACAGCCACAGTGCATCCTTGTGTTGCCTGAGTCCCCATTAAGAAGCAGATGGCTGTATTTCAGAGTTCAATATGTGAGCTGTTTAGTTGCAGTCTTGAATTATTTTGTTTACTCACAGAATGTTTGTCAGTGCCCTCAGAACATTTATTAACCTCATGAATATGTTGACATATTATTTTTTATTATGTTCTTGCTACTCTCACATGTAATTCAACCTGGGAAACATCAGTTTAAATGAATGGGTTATTGAAGGCTAAATCTAACCCTTTTAATTTAAAAAGGCTTTCCTACAATGAAAATTGTATGGAGAAAGCAAGAGTACATTGAAAATATATGTTGTAAGATTGAAGGGGCTAATTAAAGTGCTTACACATCTGCATAGCCAATCCATCAACATTGCTGGTGCCTTGATCTTTGATGATTATCACATCTTCTTATCGCAGCGTCATAAATTGCTGAGATGGAAGAATGATAATATATTCACATTGGGAAATATTGTTTATTGGGAGGATAACAATTTTACCCTGACTAGAGCCATTCTGAAAAGGGTCCAAGTCAGGCTGAAATTGTTGTATCTCCCCACTAAATGTCATTCTCAGTGTAGGTATAATTATGGCATTTTTTGTTTATCCTTGCAAGGTTTTGAAGATGTGATAGAAAATTTTAGGACAGTCATATCCATATACTCTTCTTTTTTACTTTTCCAGTCTCTCTCATCATCATGTATTTTGTCATCAGCATTGATACAGAAATTCCTTAAATAATCTAGTACAATGGTACACATTCTGATTTTTTTGTTTTCAGTGTCGTACAGAGAGTATGGAAAGTTTATTCAGTATGGTATTAGTTCTAGATATCGACCTTTTTATTAGTGCTGAAACTATCTATCTATCTATCTATTGCCAGATGCCATAATCCCATAAGGGGTGGCCATTTGACTTTGAGTTATTTGTTTTACGGGGAGGGGCACTAACCCTCCACCAACCCACTTGTTGACATGTAGGGAGCACATATGGTTTGGTTATATGGTTACCACCCAGCATTGTAAATGGTTTATGTACTGTTTATTGTCTTACAAAAAGCACAGCTATCTTTCATGCCATGCCCCATAAGGCACCAACAGTATTACAATTAATGACACCGTAGTATCCAGAGCACAATTGGCATTAACCTCTTTGATCCATTGATGTATTTGGTATCCTGTCCGTGCTATCTCCAAGCAAGTTTATTAAGCTTAGAGGAGATTTTTGTGCTGGAGGGGGTAGATATAGGCTTCATGATTCCCCTTCACTACCAAAGTTCCATTATAAGTTGAGTAAATTGTCAGGAGATGGAAAGCATAAAACCAAAAATGCATCTTTAGGTTGAAGAGGTTGAGACGTATATATTTTGACAGCAATATAGCAAAACTGAAGCTAACAAAGTGAGTTTTTTACGTAAGTGGTATTTATAAGATTACAACATTAAATAATTAGTCGCACAGTAGTAGGCAAACTATTCAAATCATTGTGAAGTTATGTTTTTTGCTTAAACTTTATAATGCATGAAGAAGTATGAAGTATGAGTTTGCTTCTTCAGTTGCATTTATAGCATTTTAGTCAGTTTATCACACCCTTAACAAATGATAAGTTCTTTTATCATTATCTGCTTTTTTCCTAGCACTTGCACATGGTTCCTGATTTTCATTATTAGATCTGGAAAAGTAATGCATTGTCTGCATCTTGATATCAGTTGACAAAATAATCTGTTCTGCCATGTAATTCCCTTAGGCTTTTTAAATTGCATAAGTAGTTGAAAATCTAGAAATATAAACATTACAAAAAAGTATAAAGCCTTCTGGGAATGCACTAGTCTAGTATTAGTATTACCAGTTAGTTTGTATATAAATTAGTTTGATATATTTAAAGTAAGGCTTGTCCTAAGTATGGGTTGTTGAATATACTCATACTGTATTCTTTGCATGTGTTTTGAGCTTGCAAGTAAAAATAAATCCTCCTTATGTATTGATAGTATTGTAAACACATCCAGCTAAAGTATAAAAGCAGTTATCAGTCATTTAAACATTGAACTAAATACTGTACTCAGAAAAACCCATAAATGATTGGATTAGATCTAGCAATGAAACTTGGCTAATGAAAAGAATTTGTTAACAGAGTATTTCAATTTTCATTTTCCATCCTTGTTTGCATATGGATATTTTGGTGGATGGCTATGTCTGGCTGCCTGTGATGGTGTGTGATTGGTGATGACAATGGCAGACTTCAGGATATTGGGGAAGAAACAGGCCACACTGTCCCACCTCGCCGCCGTAGCAACTCCCTACCCATTCCGAAGATTCATGTCTCGCTCCATTGTGAGACGCATGAGGAGAGGAAACCTAAAGAGGGGCCTGAACAGAGTGACCAGTCATCCTCAGACTACATCACTGGTAAATTATCTCCTTACTGTCCAGGTCTAGAAACTATATGGCTGGGAACTTCGTATCTCCTTATTTAATCCTGAGTTATAGGGGCTGTATCTGTAGTCACTTTTTATCTCCTACTTAATCCAGAGGTAGAGGTTATCATTATATCATTAGCAACATCCTATATCTCTACTTAATCCAGAGCTGAAGAGAATTTGACTGATAACCTACCATCTCCTCACTTAATTCAGAGCTAGAGACTATATCATGGTAAATTCCAATCTCTTTCATTAATCAAGAGTCAAGAAACAAATTTTCCATCTCCTTTCTTAACCTTGTGCTAAGTAGTTTGACTGAAATGATGCCACAAGGGTGAACATTATTCACACCTATGGTTGACTGCAGTACTGTTATATGCAGAGATCATATCATACTGTATTGGATGAATGGAAATGTTTAGGAGAATTTTAAAACTATAAATTGAGTTTATACTGTATTATGTTACTGTATATGTTTGAAAGATGTTGTATAGGCTATAGATGCAGATCAGTTTATTTCCTTACTATTAAGAATGAACTCGTGAGCTGAAGTGATTAAATTATTTTCTTTGACTGAAATGGGATGTCAAAACTGAAAGAATCAGCAGGGAGAAATATTAGTGTTTGATCTGAAGTTATTTACAGTATAGATTAAACTACAGTTTATTATTAGCAATATACTGCTTATCAGTGGATAGATGATCATTTAGGTGAAATTTAAGGGTGTGCTTTTGCTACAGTACTGTATCATGTATGACCAGCAAAATGTATGCCTGATGGTCTAGTGAGTCAAGGCTCTCCAACCTGATGTGATGTGGACAGTATCAGTTTACAGTGGTTGGGGTTTATTACTTGTATAATGCTACCTGGGGACAAGCAGCTGGTCACTCATCTAAAATGTCTGGACTGATAAGCCTAGCCCCAAACCCCTACATTCCTGATGATGCAGTAAAAATTAAATGGTGGATGGATGGATCTAGTATGAAATGTGTGCTAAAATGCATAGGTAAGAGAGCTGTATATATTAAATGAAAGAGATAAAGAGCTCATTTGATGCTTGCAATAACAAGGCTGTGTGAATAGATAGTGTTCGTTTACTTGGAAGTAGCTAAGCATTAATTTCACTCTGTCTCAAGACTCTGAAACTTCCTCACGGAGTGGTCGTAACTCAAGTGACCTGAGCCTGAGCATCTACCTCTCCGCATGCCACCAACACCTTCTGCCCGACAGCACACTGGAGAAGCAGCTCATGTCAAACTCCAATAAAAAGTTCAAGCTGTTCTCCAGCAAGGGCAGTGTGTTCTCAATCCGTGACTTCTTTGGAAAAGAGAGAGAACCTGAGGCAGCCAGGCCTAAGGAACCGAAGCCTGGTCCATATTTGATTTTGGTTTTGTACAGTTTCAAATTGTGTTGTTTTGCACCACACTAGTATTGTTGGTGTTGTAATGCACCAGTTTTTCCAGGCACAGTAGGTGTGGAAGTTCTGTGTGGATGCTCACATTATTAGCACTCTTTTAGAGAATAAGAATTTCAGTTTTAAAAATTATTATTTAGTCATGATACAGTGGTATCAGAGTATAAAGAAGGTGACATAGAGTATTTTGTTGAACCATCACAGCAATAGTTATAGTACAGGCATTTAACCCCAAAAGACCATAATTCTCCTACCCTGTCTGGCCCCAGCACCGCATTTAGGGTCCGATTTATCACCAAGGTATAATTTGGTTTTATAGATTTTAAGAGCTTGATATTACAAACCAGGAAATTTATATTTAACTCTCATAATTATGTCTAATAGTTAACGCACTATCAACCGTCAAAGAACGTCAAAGATAAAAATTGTTACTTCTCACGTATAGAGAAAGGAAAAAAAAGAATTGCACCAAAGTAAATTTTGGCCTCATAGATTTGAAGAGCTTGATTTTACACATCAGAAAATGTATATTTCAGTCTCATATGTCTAATGGTTACCTCACTGTTGACCGTCAAAAATAAAAAAAGCCACCCCTCGTTATGAGAGAGAATCGGATGATATAACGGGGAATAGGGAGGTGGAGGGAGTATTGGGGGGCATCAGGAAGGGGGGGAAAGGGAGGGAATATGCCTGCCACACACAGCCAATATGGTTTAGAGGGGGTATGGGGATGATTTGGATGGGAGGAGACATTGAGGACAGGGCCCAGTGGAGCAGAGGGTGATGGAGAAGTGGCAGGGGGGAGAACCCTCCCCCACAGCTTCTAGGGGGACCAGTCAGGCCAGACACCACGAGATATTGTACTTTAGCTAGACTCCATAAACGTCATCAAAGAGGCGGGGATACCTCGCGCCAGTTTTTGGTAGCTTGTGTACGATCAGTGATGCTAGGACTCTACGTACCAAGGCCCGAACTTATCAGTAGATGTTCGTAGGACTTTAGGAATTAACATTCTTTTTAATTATTTTGTTCCAAACGAGAATGTTCAGTACTCTGGGATCAACATTTACCCACAAAATATCCAATTCAGCATTTTCATATCAATAGCTAGGGTGCTGTACATTTTGTTACTTATAGTGTTAACATAACAAGATCTCTGGCTTTCAGAAATGTATTGTGCAGGTTAAATGCGATATGACTCTGTCAAAACAGGTTATAAATGTAACTCCATTGAAACGGCTTTAAATCGTACAGCAGGGGAAAGATATGTTTAGTTTTAATTGTCGTGGAGTGAGTGTGATGGGTCATGGTTACAGTTTGTACTGTGTATTTTCTGTAATTTGATGAGCACTTGGATTCACGAGTATGTCTGCTTACCACAGTGAGCCTAGTTTAATATTTCACAACTGTTGATAATATTTCCTTCCTTGACATACAGTGCTCGACAAAAGTATTGCACGCCTATGTCAGGGCGCGCAATACTTTTGGCAAAAAAAGAATCACCCTTTTTTGGGAGAAAAAATTGAGCCAGAAGCTTTGGCTGCTAACATGATGTCACAGCAGCCTGAGGCTTTACTGCGCGTTGGTTGGCTGGCACCTCAGTTGCCTGTGGGCTGCGTGAGAGAGAGGAACCCGGCCGCTCCTCCCTCTCTTGTTGCGCCATTTTTTACGTAGTGACCCGCAGTGCTTTGGCTTTCGCTACTTTATTATGGCCCCTACCCGTGAATTGTCAAGTGAAATAATATCACAGATCATTGCTCTAAAGGAGGCAGGCCACCTCATGTAGGAAATTAGTGATTTGGTTGGTGTGGCCCGGTCAACAGTGTGGAGGTGGTGTGGCCGTTACCGAATGGAAAATAGTGGTGACGTTCCTACAAAGAAACCACGATCTGGTAGGCCCAGGAAAACTTCCCCGAGGTTTGTTGATGTGATAAAACGTGCATTGGAATCTAATCCTCGTGTGAGTGCAAGGAAAATTAAGGAGAGCAACCTGGAAGTGTTTGGCGAGGTTTCAGTAAAAAAAAAATAATAATAATAATTTGGTTTTATGCCAGGTATCTCCTAAGGGCTAAGGCATTGCCCCTGGGTAGAGGACTTTTGGACTGGAGCGTGTAGCATTTTATTACCGGATGCCCTTCCTGATGTCTACCGATGACCATTGGGTGGATTCGATCCTCCGACCCTTCGGTCAGAGCGGAGCGCTCTAACCCACTGAGCCACGGCTGTTTCAGTGTGCACGGTTTCTCGAAGAGTCTATGAACTTGGTTACACAAGTCACAGGCCTGTGAGAAAGCCTCTTCTTACACGTAACCAGCGACATCGTAGGCTTGCCTTTGCTAAGAAGTACCTTACCTGGGGTGAGGACCAATGGTTGTCAGTGTTGTGGTCTGATGAGGTAACGTTTACCGTTACCTGTAATCGAGGAGTGTGTGTGTAACGGCGCAGAGGTAGTGACCTGCATGACCCCCGTTAAGTGGAGAGTACAGTTAAACACCCTGATTCACTAACGGTATGGGGTTGTTTCTCTGGGAAGGGTTTGGGGAAACTTGTTGTGCTTCCCAAGAACTGCAGAGTTAATTAGGACATTTACCTGGAGCTGCTTTGTGATCATTTACCTGAGTCCTTCAAGCTCACAGGTGCATGAGTGTTTCAGCAGGACGGTGCACCTGCTCATAAAGCCAAATCTGTCACCAACTGGCTTTGTTACTGTGAGGACTCCTTCATGAAAGACTGGCCAGGCAATAGCCCAGACCTCAACCTGATAGAAAACCCCTGGTACCTCGTAAAGAAGAATCTCCAAGGGAAGGATGTGAGCTCTCTGCCTAAGCTGGAAGCAGCCATTCGTGAGTCCTGGGCAAGTATATCACCCCAGCACCTAAGGAACCTTGCCCTTTCACTTCCACGATGTCTCAGGTCCATGAAGAAGTGCAAAGGATACCCTACCAAGCATTAAAGGTAATTATAATGCATTATTTACATGTTTTTCCATAGTTGAAAGGTTTGTTTCGTAGGAGGGACGCAGGGCTCGCAATACTTTTGTCGAGCACTGTATTTGCGTCACATGCACTATGTTGCTTGTGTGTTGTTTTTGGTGTACTTATATCATATTGTGACAGATATACTGTATAACGAATTTACTGGGAAAACTTAGTAATCACTAAAATTTATGACACAGCTTATACTCTATTCACTTTAACTTGGCTAGCAGTTGCTGTCTTCAACATGAATAATCAGTTGTAACAGGAAATTAACACTAGAATATAATACTAGTCTTGAAAATATTCTGTGTTAAGGATATAGAGCCATTGAGATACCAGAAATAAGCCACAAAAGGACAAGAATCATGGTCAGATTAAGGTGGAAAGAGTATAGTGAGTTAATGTTTTGCCATGGAGCAATGTGAAATAAGCCAGAAAGGGACAAATATCATGGGCAGGTTAAGGTGAAAAGCATACGGTGACTGAGTAAAGTTATTGTTTTCGTCAGATTCTCCATTCCTGTCTGAGCACCCCTGCCAGCGTGGAGGTGTTGCCCCCACCGGAGGCAGCACCAGGAAGAAGAAGAAACTTAATGAACTAAGGGCTTTTGTGGAGACCAAACTCAGATCCTGCTCAGAGAAAGCCCTGGAGAAGATTGGCCATGAGGAGTCGAGGAGGTCATCTATCTCGGAAGATCAGGTCAGTATTTTCATCATGTCCATTACGTTTTGTCTCTTTTCCTACACAAAGTCTTTTCCTACACAAAGTCACCTCTTACTAAGCCATAAAATACTTGCAGTTCAGTCTCATCAATTCTGTGGAGATTCTTGTCATTTTACGGGGTTTTTCTTGTTGCTCAGTGACAAGAGAAGGAAAATCGCCATCAAGTTAAAGTGGACAAACTGTAATTCATACCTTCCTTCTGTTTCACCTTTTGTAAGTTGATGGTGGTTGTGAGCAGCATAACACTTTCCTTTGTTTTTGTCCTTGTGTCGGATGGTGGTACTGTTGATTGATTTCCTGATCCTTCCATCCTTTTATTTGTAGGTTAATGATGGTTCAGGTGATGGAGACTGATAAATTTCTTAACACATATCTTCCTTCCTTTCTTCCCTTTTTTAGCATGGTGGTGATCATAGTGGTGTTGGTGGTGGAGATGCTGGTTAGTTTCATGATACGTTGCTTCATTTCAGCCCTAAATAGGGTAGTGGTGGTGTCATGGTGTTGGTGGTTGTGGCAGTGGTAAAGGTACTGGTGAATTTCATAACACCTTCCTTCATTTTATTTATTTATTTATTTATTTATTTTTTCCATAGGGTGGTGGTGTTCATGGTGGTGCTGGTGGTGCAGGTACTGTTGAGTTTGGTGGCAGCTCGTGGGGCATTGATGGTGAGAAGTCCCGCCCTCTGTCAGCCCTGGAGAAGTATGTTGAAGATCGCCACCATCCCTGCCCTCCGTCACCCAGGTTTCCCCCAGCTGGCCTCGTCAAAGGGAAGAGTATGCCATCACTAAGGTAAGGCACAGGGGGAGTCATATTCTCGTCAGTTTACAAGGCACTCTTACACCTCTTCCTCTGCCAGTTTACTTCTGTATATGTCATGTTAATATTCTCCTGTATGTATAATATTTTGTTTTTATTATATCGATATGGACTGCATAAATAACACAGAAGGGAATGTAATTGTGCCTTATGCAGGAATAAGCAGGTAAGGAAAAGGTATTAGGGAGCCTCATCTTACTACTTTGACTCCCTTGAATGTTATCAGCACGGTGCTGGAGAGGGACTCCTTCACGTGGTGACATCAGTAAAACAGGGCACCTCTGCTACTAGTTATATAAACATTCATCAACTGCCTCACCATCCCCCAAAAAGAGGATTGTGTATTGTAGTCTACCCAGTTCATGTTCAGATAAGCCTGGGGCCAGGACATCAATAACAACAATGTTGGCATAGGTCCTGCACAAGGGGATATTGATGTGCCACGTGCAGATGTAAATCAGTAGGGATGGGATGGTAGGGAGCCTCCTAAATAGATGAGGATATGACTGGGGGTCTTTCAATGTTTCGTTTTTCATTTCGTTTTTGAAGGCTCCAACATGCTTGCATCCATCAGCCTTGGACACCTAATGGCAGCTCTCCCTGCTGTTGGATCTCTGGCAGCTTCCCTATGTAGTCCCTTATCCCTGAGGTCACACTCAGCAACCTCATTCCAGGTCTTTTTTGGTCTACCTCTTACTACCTTACCCCCAACATTAACACTCTTTCTGCACCTAGTTATCATCCCCCATCCTCTCCACATGCCCAAACCATATCAATTTACCTCTCCTTATCACAACACCAATACACTCCAACCCCATCCTACCTCTCAACCCTTTTATCGTAAACAGAGCACCCCCAGGCCTCGCACTCAGGGATGCACAGCACATCCACCTGATCACTGCCATTTCTGTACATTTGAACCTGTGAATATCCTCTTCCTTTACTGCCCAGGTACCACTACCATACAACATTAAACTCCCAACAAATGTCACATACAAAGATCCATTAGCACTGAGGGAGAGCCCTCTCAAAGTCAGGAGAGGCAACAGCTCCCTGAACTTCTTCCAGCCACTCCTCACTGTATCCACAGAGATTGCTCCTGCCCCACCTCCAACACATAACACGTCTCCCAGATAACAAAACCTTCCACACACTCAAGAGACTCACCAGCAAGTTCAATCCTTTCATGCCTAGCAATCTCCACGTGCTCTTCCCGACACACCGCACACATGACAGCATTATCTCGCAGTCTACCACTCATACCACTACATCTCCTATGCACCTACTTATCACAAACACTTCCTAAGATGAAATTTCTTCCCAAGCCCTTGTGGCAAATCACACATGGCCACTCCCCCTCTTCTTTGACAGTACGGCCCCCAGCCATAGGTACCATCACTTTTGTTTAATCTGCATTTACTCATAAGCCCTTGTGCCCAGTACCATCTCTCCTTTTCCCAAATATTTCCTCCACCTCCCTTTCATTCTCTGCAATCAGCACTAAATCATCAGCATACAACATCTCCAATGGGAGTCCATTTCTGAAGTCACATAAGAGGGCTTCAAGTACCATAATAAACAAGGGGCTCAAGACTGACCCCTGCTGCACACCAACAGTCATGGAAAACTCTTCACTCAAAGAAAGAAGTTGAAGACTGAAGAAGAAGCCAGGTAGAATTAGCAAGGCTTGTGACAATGGCGTATCAGGGATTTAGCCCTTCTCAGGTACTGAAGAGGAATGTCTTCACATGGAATTACCAGTATATCCATTGGCTTCACTCTCCAGCTTTGCAAATGTCCACCTTCCACCCAGTCCCCTAAAAGTAGGGTGGTGGACTGTAGGAGAAGGGTTGCTTCGGCCTACAGTCCACCAGGTTCATATCCAGATGAGCCTGGGGTCACAACAACCCCTTCATTCCAGGCACATATTTTTCATCTTATTCTTGCTACTCTTAGATGCCATTTTTTTTCAGCTTATGAGAGATTTTTCAAGCTTGAGGGATGAGATGTAGAATTAGTCAGTCTTTTCATAGCAGATGTAACCTTAATTAATCACCTCACAAATACAGTTAAATGAAATCCAAGAACAAAGTTGTCTGGTGATGGTGTGACTAAAATGAAAAATGCCAGAGGTGAAGGGAAGCGTAAAAGCTTGCATTGGGGAGAGTTTTCATCTTAGTTGTATTAGATACAAGAAAATAGAGATACCTAGTCAGGTATAAGATGTGACTTATAGGTTCATCATTTTCCAGACTCATAATCTTGGAAATAATTATGTCGGGAAAATAAAAGTTCCCCATAAACTTCATACTGTAGTGAATAAATAACTAGAATTGGTGTAAAGACTAATTCATTTTTCCACAAAAATTTGTAAGGTTAAATCTCATTATTAATTAAATGTCATAAGAGATCATCCTTACCATTTTGAGTCCGAGTTTCTTGTCCCTGACTGGATGTTAAGTTTCACTGTGATGATGTTTTCTTTATTGTAGCTACTATTGGACAATTCTAGGTACCTCAGAAGAGATTTTTTGCATTGTATGAGTTATATATAGCCTTAATTGTTTATTAGGCTATGAGAGGGATTTCTTAAGCTGAATTAAACAAACATAGGATAGCAAGAATATAATGAATATATCCCAGGACTGAAGGGGTTAAAATGGTACTGTAATTTTAGTCTAATAATTCCATGCAGTTCTTCAGAAAGCTTAGAAATTAAGGCGTTAGAACAATGTCAGGATTTAGAGGAAGTAAGAAAATGACATTAACTTCTTCAGCCTGATGATTTAGTGTTTGTTTTGTTGTTGCTACCTTCAGACATTTTTGTTCAGCTTAGAGGAGATTTCTTGTAGTGAAGGGGATAATGAAAGCTATATCTAACCCCACCAGTTATAACAGTCTCCCCTTAGCTGAATAAAATCATTAGAAGGCAATAATAAAATACAAACCTCTTCATCGGGTTGTAGGGGTTTATCCAGGCAACTTGTAAGGTAAACGAGAATGCATGATATTTTTAATGTGATGTATATGCACACATTTATGCTTTATTCATACTCTAAACGTACACCAGGTATACTGTTAAATAACTGACCATTCAAATACATTTGTACATTTTTGAAGTTTGCACAGTTTTTTACTATTTCTAGCTCTACTCCGTCTCCCACATTCTTCAGAATATCTTGATGACATTTTCTCAGCTCCCTTTTGTGATATTGTCTGTGATAGTTTCTGATATGAGTGATGTTGGTAATGGTTTCTCCTGTGTATTGAAGATGATAGCCTTCTCCTAGTTCTCCACATACCTCCTTGACTCCCTTCCCAGTGCACCAATATTACTGTAGTCAATTTGTTTTCACCTGGCACAACTGGACCACTGGTACTGTACAGCTTTAATACTGAGTCAGGATTGCATAAAATTTGATGAGCCTGTTTAACAAAGTAGGAATGAATCTCTTTGGTTACTGGTCAAACTGACTCCACATCATGTACTCTTGGTCATTAGCTGAGCAGAAAAGGGGGTTAGGGATTTTTGTCATGTTAAAACAGACAGGCTACAGTGTGTTTGTCCCTTCAGCACTCTGTCCACAACCTCCCTCACCTTCTTTCCTGTCAGCGTGTCTGTGTGCATGTGGTCACACACCAGTGGTGGGTCCAGGATTTGGTAAAAAGCAAGGTTCAAAACTTTTAACCTCTGTTGCCCATTGGCAACAATGATACACTTAAAATTCATAGTAATTTAAAAAAATACCATATACAGTATACAGGTACATTCATTATTACAGTATTTTAACAGCTATAAACTACAAAACTTCATCCATAGAGTGAAATTCAAATGTAAAAGAATTGTCAGATTTAAAAGAATTTTCTGTACACTTGTTGCAATAAAAATAGTCGAAGATGAAAAATGGGGGAGCAGATTAGACCCTCCCCCAATGGATCCACCACGACACACTCAAGTTCTCCCTCATGTACACATACCTTCAGTAATATGTGTGGGATTTAGTATATTGTACTGTGATTGTCCCAGATGATGAAGTTATTTGAAAGAGAATAGTGTTGCGATACTTAAGGATTGAGGTAAACACTTCTCATTCCTGACCAAAAGTGTTGATTGGTTTTACTGTGATGCTTACGAAGATGATCAATATGTCAGCTGTATTCTGTCCATGCCTATCTATTTGTTATATCATCCAATCCTTTATTGCCCCATTAGGAGCATAGGGACCCAATGGTATGCCATGTGAGGAGTAAACCCTAACCATCTCTTAGATATAAACCCTTATGGTCTGCATCTGGTTAAAGTGCCATGAGCCACTACAGTAGACATTTAGGGATTCGTTTTGTTATTTAGCTGCCACTTATTGTAGTAAATAGTTTCCTGAGCTACAAGTAACTGTTTGGCCTATCACTGAGTATTCCTCGTAAAACCTGTTGATTGGAGGACCTAGCAGCATTGTTTAATACGTAGGGGTAAAGAAGAGAAGATACTGTATGTTAGATTCAGTTATACATTATCAATAGCTAGTAGGTACATATTATGAAGATAGGACTGTGGAGGTAGGATGGCAGTATCTCCATGTATCCCCTTTTTATTTTCCATACATCAAGAAATCATGTAATTGATACCACAAGAGCCATTCTTTTTACAGCTATTGTAATGTGTTACCAAAATCTTAAGTCTGACCCCAACTTCCAAACACAGACTCAAGAAAAACATTTTTACTCCCTGTACATTAGAGACATGTTGTATAAATACATGGAGCGACATGACGGATGTAATAAGATGGTATAATCCATTGCCAGTCACCTGGTTTGGGGTTCCTACATGAATATGTATTTCTCTCATGTAACTTCACCAGTATCTTCCACATTATTGTGCCTTATATTCAGTAGCTCATAGCCCAGTTCTTCTCCTCTGTTCTACTTGAAGATTTAATGTTCATGGCAAAAATATTGGTATATTTTTATCTTTTCCCCTAGAGTTGTGGACATTTTAATTTTTGTCCCCTCCGTAAAAGAGACAGCTCACCTGTTTGGGGTTATTCACACACACATGTTGTGTTCTTCTCTTTAGTATGTATGTTGTTCATCTTACTTGCTCTCATACTCTGATTCTTCAGCTTATCTGTGGCTCTTTGTTGCAGTGTTGTACCACTCACTGTTAAAGGTTTTACAAACATCACTGCTTCTGAACATTTTGAAAACAGTACCTCGTTCCCCCTTGTAAGGTGGGTATGCAAGATATACACTCACCCTTTTTCTGTACAGCTTTATAATGCAGTAGTTGATTAATTTTTCTCACTTACACAACTGATCATTTGTTCCCTGTGATATCCACACCTTACAAGTAGTGTGTCCAGGTATTTCAGAATCAACAGAACTTGAATTTGGCTCAGTTTAGATGGTTCTTTGAGGAACGATTTTCATTAGGTATATCGTTACTGGTTGTGTCTCCTAAGAGAGAAAAAAAAAGGGGGGAGGGGAGGAAAAAGAACAAAAAAGAATACTTTAGAATGTTTCTGCTGAAAGGAAAATTTTTATTAGAAAAATGTCAGAACTGAATGTTTAACATACGTGGTATCACAGAAAAGGGATGATTACATACACCTGAAAATGTCTTCTCTGCTTCTAGCCAACTTCTGTGGTGGTGTGGCAAAGGATTGGCCTATTTGCTAAGGGCTTTTGCCATGTTTATGCAACAGGCTTGGTCATGAATGTTAAGTGTCGAGCAACCATGTTCCCTCCATCCTAGTGAAAACTCTTCTTTCTGAGGCCAGCATTTTAGGTGGCATAGGAGGCTTCAGAGTACCTTTTCCTTGCTGATTTATTTTGCCTATTACACCTTAACATTCCCTTGTATGCTGTTTATATCATTTTAATATCAGCATAGCTTGCATCAGTAACATATAAGAGGATACTGAGGTGTAATATGCAGAGTTAATGCTAAGGAAGAATTGCCACAAGGTCTCCAGTGCCCATTAGAATGCGACCCTAAGTGTTTTTTCTCTCAATGTTCTCTCCCTGTTCTCTCCCTGACTGGACATGCAGCAGCCTCATAGATGAGCTGCCGTGCCTGGGGTAAGTTGCCGCACCAGCTCCTTCTGGCCACAATCTTGCCTAGACATTTCACACACATAGAGCAGTGTTCTTGTAAACTTGGAAGGCTTCCTTGCACCTTTTCCTTAGTGATTTATTTTTGCTTTATACATCTTCTTATTCTTTAATATGTTATTTACATCTTTTCAGTATTAACCTAGGTTGGATAAATAGCATACAAAAATGTATTAGCTCTGTATAGGCAAAAATAAACAGTAAACAAAGGTTGCTGAGAGAGCCTCCAAAGTTAACAAGAATGTTGGATATAGGCATTTTCCATGTTTTATAGACAGGTAATCCTCATTATAATGTGTTCCTAAATACTGCAACTACTGTACAATTGATGCTGTAAAATGGAAGGAGCTGTTAAGCCATCCGTATGGTAAACTGACTAGTAAAGCAGCTGTATAGGCAGTAGTGGAGGTGCTGGAGAGGGATGCCTTCACACAGTGGCACTGATATAACTGGGCAACTCTGCTTCTTAGTGAACTGAATGTGTCTCAACTCCCTCTCAAGAAAGGGGAGTACAGGAAGAGGGCAGAGTCAGCTTGCAGTCCACCATGCTCACATTTAGATGAATCTGTGATTTAAAAAAAACTGCAGGTACAATTAAAATTTTATTAAATGTTTACTGAAATTTATTGGGACTTGGTAAAAACTAAAATTTAAAGAAAGCAACTTATAATGAGGACTTACTGTATTTTGCTAATATTTGCACTGAGAATAATTTTTTTCTCAGTCAAATCACCCCATATTTTGTCAAAAATAAAAACTATATTCTATTTTGCAAATTTAATTGCAAATCACCCATTTATTTTTATCATTATGATTAATCATACTAGGCCTGATTTGATTTGCCAAAATCTGTCAGATTATGGTACATTGACAGTCCGTTATTTTGGTACAGAAACTGCCCCATAATTTTAGGGAAAATTAGGCTGTCAAAAAAAATGTAATGTCATGACATTATCTTTGGTCCTTGGAGGCAACTTCTGTGCTAAGTAATGTTTACACAAATTGCCATTTATCAGCCTTGATTTGCTTTCTTATGTGCATAACTCTTTTCACTTCCTTTCTTATACAGTATAATAGAAATAAATACCATGATGCTTCTCATTCTAGCATGATAACTGCACTGTAGTGTAGTACCGTATTATTAAGCAGTTTTGTTGCCAGTTTGTTGTGTCTTTCTCTAACTGATGCATGTATATGATATTCACAAAATCTGGTATCTATATAATATTGTAATGGTAGGAACATTGATTTATTATTTTTAATACATGTATAAAAAAAGGAGTTTAGATTACATGTATGACTTACATGTACTCATGTTTTAAATATACACTACCATATTTATCCTCATCCAGGTAAGGCTTGCACAGTGTCATAAACAATGATAATTAATTAGTATAACAGTTATTTGTGTAGTGAGGTATACAGTTCTGTTATCTTCTGTGCTAATTGACAGTTAAAATTTCCTATACATGTACCAGTGAAACAGGATATACAGCATTCAGTAGCAGCATTATGTACAGTACAGTGCAATATGTCTGTATACTTTAACAATAGAACATTGAATTTTCTGTGATAGTCCCATCTGACACTGTCAGAGAAATAACAGGGTCTTGTGCAGCCAAAAAAACCATTTCCCTCCATTAGGAGGCAGTAAAGAAAGAGTGACTCTCACTCCCCTTGACTCCCACACACCAGCCTGGTGGTGGTGAATACCATCTGTTCCACCCATGGAGTTGAGGAGTGAGTTACCGAGCTTCATTGTGCTTGTGACATTCAAATGATGTTTACGTAACTGAAGTTTCACACCACAGCAAGGGACACTAACTTGTGTACACCTGTGTGTCCTGGTGGCATCGTGCTAAAATCATTTTTATGTCTGTGTATCTGTTTATGGCCTTGTAAATTGGTGTCAGAGATGAGAAGAGCATGTTATATAACCCTGTGGGTGGAAAACTATTGATTGTGTCCATAGCCTCCTAATGAAAGGGAAAGTTGAGGTTGTTGCTATGAATGAACTTCCATTGCTCTGCCAGTGACCAACACCAGCATTTTGTGAAGGTTGGGAAGACTTGTCTTAGGTCTTGAAATGCTGACTGTGCTAATGTTGTATAATCAGAGAACTTTTCCCAAGGTTTCTGATGAAGTGTCTACACTGTAAACCCACCCAATATATGTTTGGTTACAACCATTGGTGACAACCATGGTTGAGGACCACTGTAATGGTACAGTATCTGTAAGTTACATTGGCTAAGAATACACCAAGACTGTACGGACACATTTACAGAATGCACATAGATATGGTGTCAAAAAAGTCATTGAAAGCAAGATTAAAGAAATGTTGAAAATACTCAAACTAATGTTCAATAAGTCTTTGCAGAAGGATGTACTAATATTGTTACTGGATGTAGATACAGTATATTGGTGAGGGATGAGGTGATGATGTGATGAGATGTAATAGTGGTGTAGAATGTACATGGTGATAACAGTATAAATAATATTTAGTAAATCTTTAAAAAAGGATGTTCTAATATTGTTGCAGTGTTGATGCTTATGAACTATTGTTATTTTTGGGTGTGGTGTAGGTACGTTGGTGAGGGCCGAGGTGATCGCCGTGCCTTCCCCCACATGGTGGGCACAACACACCCCATTATCACTGTCACACAACATACTCCCTCACCCAGTGAACATGGATGGCGAGACCAGGTAAGATATGTTCCCAGTGCTAATATTTCTGTATTTTCCTAGTGATGGCAAGGCAGTAAATCAAGAGTGAGAGTTGTTGAAACAGGTTACCTCAGTTGCACCTGTAGAGTACACATGTAATGAGGAGGAGTAGGCGAGCAAACGAAAGGATTTATTAAGAATATGGTGTAAAGATTGGGAACAGAAAAATAAATAACATTTTTGCCTTACTAGAAAAAAAGTTTTTGTAAGACTAAAATATAATTTTCAGTCATTAGTAAATTTGGAGGCTTCATTCTGGAAGAGACATCAAGCCTTTTATGATGCCACACAGGCATTACAAATGGTAATGGGAGGATTTTTGTCTGCTCAGTTAAATGAATGCTTGATTATGCACCTTTGGTGCATGTATGCACCAGTTTCACTTATGGATGCTGATCTCATCACTGCGACTTGTGTGCATAGCCTTGCATGGTGCAACAAGGAGAAGAAGTGGGACATAACTCATTCAGACAGAGTTTAATGAATTGGTTCCCTCTAGATTCAGTTAGTATGAGTGGAAAATGGTTTTTTGGCCTTGCAAAAACATGTTTTTCACTCTAACATGCCCTTATATGGATGCACCATTCAGAAAGTCCCCAAGATAGATGGAGGGAATGTGAGAATAAGGAGGCCTCAAATGTCATATTGGTATACCTAGACAGAGATTAAGGTTATTCAGTGTCTTTAGCAGGCAGCCAGAAGTAGAAAGGACATTGATATATTCTCTTAGCCTCTGCTTAGCGCAGTTCTGCATAGCCATCAATGGGGCAACTGTCATGATCCCCATTGGCTGTGTCGCATGTCATGCCTTGGAGGAATAAACCAGGGGAGTGGTGTCCATCCATACCAGCTCCTTGTGTGACTGGCCATTCTGTAATAGTATTCTCTCTTTAGTACCATAGTTTAGGGAGGATGGTAGGAAAAAGCTGAGTGCCAGGTGACATGTGTTGGTGATTTAGGAGTTAACCCCTGAGTGGCATTAAATAAGCAGTGCACCTCACCTGCACCTTAAATCTAACTGTTACCCCACCTTCCCTTTCATTTAGGGTTCAAAGAGTGGGAATTAGAAGGAATAACGGTGTACATTAATTATGGTAGCTTACCCCCTTATTTTTACTCTGAATCCTTGCTAACTCTTACCTCCTGACCTGTTCTTGATCCTTTCTTAGGTCACTTCTTGTCCCTGAGGTCCCTTTTCCAGCTGTTGTCCCTTATCTTCTAGTCAATCCTTCCTTTCCCATAGGCATCTCAGAGTGGGAGTGTGGAGGGAACGGTGGTACACCAGCGGCCACCACCTCTGTCACGCTCACAGACTGACTCCAACATCCAGTACTCACACGAGGAAGCCGTGGAGGCACCTGGCTCAGCTCACTACATCACCAGAGATGGTCACATTAATCTCACTGTTTTGCTCAAGGTTATAGTTTTATTCTTGAGTTCTCATTCATCAGTATGTACATGTTCCCCTTAATACAGTAATCATTCCAATATCCGACGTAATAGAGCCATAGGTAGGTCCGGATATTGGTCCTGTCCGGATATTGGGCCCCAGCTTATGGACTTGTACTTATGGACCCTAACTCAGAGAAACACCTATACAACTCCCTCTGGACATGCATAACACCTATTTAAGACCCAAATCACACCAATAAGGCACATAAATGACTGAAATAAATGCAAAAGAAACATAAAATGAGGGTTTAGAAGTAGGTTCATACAATAATAAACATTCTGGTGACTGGCTCCTGGACTGGTACTTATGGACCCTAACCTAGCCTAACTCAGAAAAACACCTTCCTACTGCACATGCCTAGCTCCTAACACCCTATTCACACCAATAAAGGACATTAAAGAGTGAAATGAGGTAAGTATAGTATGGAAAAAAGTACAGTATGAAACATTCTTATGTCCGGATAGTGGGGATGTTCGGATATTGGGCATCTGGATATTAGAGTGATTACTGTACTCTATTGCATTATTTATATTTAAGCTGTTTAATTAAGCTTGAGATTATTAATGGGAATAAGTCCCCAGTTTCTAAGGATCATTTATGAAGTAGTTTTGAGCATTCATTAAGGGTAGTCTTAATGTCTTGTTATTTCAGCAGTAAGGTACACATCAAATGCATCGTACTCTTGAGTTTAATGAAAGACTCAAAAACTATGTCTGGCCAATCCGTTTGTGGCCTCAATTTTTATAATGCAATAGTGATTTTCTTAAACAGTTTTTGCTGTTTTTGTAAACATTCAAAGATAAATCAGCCTTGAGTAGATTTCTTTTAAACAATTTATTTAACATTTTCCCTTTGGCATGCAAAATACCTACTCTGGGCATACAAAAAGCCACACCCACATCCAGGTTCACATTATAACTAGAAGATTATCACTTCTACAGTATGCAATTATGAGGCTAGGAGTTGTTCAGACTGATTCACAATAGGTGGCATTAGTGTAAGTATATATTGTCAGGGATAAAAGTTATCCCAATATTTCATCTGTTATACTTTTCACTTTCCTCAGCTGGCAAATATTCCTCATTTGAGAGTGGCATGATATGATAATCTTCCCTTTGATGATTCTTTTTGATATGTTGCATCTGAAAGGAAAGTGACAGACATACCCCAAGTGTAAAGTGGATGCTGAAGAACAACAGGTGAACTTTTGCCCTGAGTGTACCTGCATAATACACAAGTACAGCTCACTAATTGCTTGCCGAGTATCATATATGACCTCATTGTTAAATTGTTGGTTATGGCTTCTGTTGCCTAGGTTTTATTTTATATTTCATGGAGACATTATGTACTATTGATAACAAAAGTCCTATCACCACTACTGCTTTTCTGTCAGTGGACTTTGAAAATTAGTCTTCTGAATCCAAAGCTTCTGTGATAGAAGCCAAAGCTTCTATCACAGATGACACTGATCTGTGACTGGATGAAAGCACCAGTGTCCATTGCTGTTGATTCACTAGACTGATTTTCAGATTCCATGGAGAAAACAGCAAGAGGGGTAGTAAGACTTTTGTGGCCAATATATTCTCTGCAAGTACATGAATTGCTACTTGACTTACTGACTTGTATGTATAATTCCAGGCCACCCAGTCTGTGGCTCAGCGGGATAGTCATGTGTGTTCACTGCGAGTGTGTGAAGTGTTGTTGCACCTTCTGGACTTCCTGCTGGACCTGGGCATCCTGAATGTCACCAAACGCTGGGAGAAGCTGGACCAGGATGATATGCCGAGTGAGGAAGATACCAAGCCCAATGAGAAAGATAAAGAACACCAGCTTCACTTCATGATGATGGACACAGTTATGAGGTACTACAATACACAGTCATTTAATACAGTGCCAATACAAAATACAACCCATGAGTAATACACTATGCTCACATTGTATTGCAGTCCTATACACCACAACACACATACCTCATGCATCTCAGTTTCACAAAACAGACAATCATTCAGTATAGCTTTTAGCATACTGGTAGCAAGAGATCCTACGAGCAACCAGCAGAAGTGACTGGTTTCCTGCAGTCCACCAGGCTTTTGTCCAAATGGCCCTGGAACTACCTCAGCAGTAATAACAGCACATTACAGTATATATACAACAAAACTTGAAAGTCTGTGAAATGTAAAGGCAGTTATCTACTTGCATTACAGATTTTTGTATCTATGAACAAACCCCATTTTGGCACACAGTGATGATGATGATGATAATAAACTCTTGTCACCTGGGTTGCTAATGTGAGTGCAGCGATAGTCACCATGGCCTGCAGTCTGACAAGTTGTGTACTGTTGATAATCCTCTCTCCATCATACTTTATGTCTCATTGATTTGGGAGTATTAGGTGGCGCTGACCATCATCCATTCCTGTGATGTAGCGCTGCCTACATCTTCCTTCACCGTTATCATTCTTTTTTCTGTGTTTGCCTTCCTGTCCTCCTGTTTCTCTCACCTTTCCTGGCACTTTTCATTACTCTTCTTTTGTTCCTGGTGGCTTTACATTGAGTGACAAGCCAAATGGTTTCTTGTAAGTCAGGAAACCATGTGCAATGCTGGGTGGTAACCGTATAACCAACCCCTATATGTTCCCCATGTGTCAGCAAATGAGTTGGCAGAGGGTGAGTGCCCCTCCCCATAAAACAACTAACTCAAGAGTCAGACAGCCTCCCCTTATGGGATTATGGATTCTGGCTATAGATAGATAGATTTTTGGACCCTACGTCACCCCATCTTTAGTGGGAAAAAGGTGTAGTTGATGTTGATGATGGCTTATTTATTTATTTATGTATTTACTGTACTGCAGGATCTATCGCCACCTGGGATGCCAACATGGGTGCAGTGATGGCCACCGTGGCCCTCCAGCTGACCTACTACGTCACACGGGCCAGGCATTGTTGGCTCGCCTCTACCGCATCCATCAGAGCACCTTCAGGAGGTTCCTTAGGGCCTATGTCAAAGCAAAGCCAATCACAGAGATACTTGAGTTCTTCCATGCCTTCCTTGGCTTCTGTGTTGATCCTGGCTCACTACTGTCACCAATGAGTGAGTCTTAAGTTTTGTTTACAGTCAGATATGAAACTGATTTGTCTTGATATCACTGTACAGTACTGTAAATTGTTCAAAAGAAAATATTACCCCCACATATAATATGAAGAGGGTTCAAGCCAAGGTAAAACTGTTATACCTTCCCAGTAAAGAGCATTTGTATGAAATTATTGTTTTGTACTTCTTTTTATTAGTAATGTATCTTGTGCTATATTTTTCAAGTTCATTTATGATAGTGTCCCTTCATTATATAGAGGTGATCCATTGGTATACTTCTTGTACACAAACTTGGCCTACAATTGCCATCACTCAACGTTGAATGCTGAGTCATAACAAGAGATTAGCAACAGAATATGGTGGCAGCCATTAGCAAGTGCTATGGAAAGGATGTAGGACTAAACCATTATCTTTTCCTGTCTGAGCTACATGAAATACCCAGCCAAAGAATAATAATTTAGGCCAGGTTAAGGTGAAAGAACTATAATATTTGTTTGTTTGCATTACTAATTGATGAATTGGTACAGTTTCTGGTAGTGGTCCAAAGAGGTCTACTTCAAGCAAAGGCCTGGACAACCAGCAGGGAGGTTATGCCACCAACTTCGGAGCATCACTTGGAGGTGCCGGATCTAGGGGCATTGAGGGACAGTTGGTGGCATCTGTCTTTAAGGCTCTTGTTTCACGCTTTGCAAAGTCAAGCAAAGAATTGAAGAGCCCAGAAAATATGGTAAATACTCACTGAAGTACATTATGACCCCTTCAGTTTGAAAATATCTCTTAGTATTTTGTTCTGTCTGAGGTCAGACTATTGTCATGAGCTTAGGAGACCTCTTCATAGTAAATGATTGTATAAATACTATATCTGAGCATTCCAATTCAAAAAGTCTCTCCTAAACTGACTGAAATCATCTGATGGTGACAGGAAGAATAAATGTTATCAGGCTGAAAGGATGCATATTTTCTAAGATCTACTGTGTATTGTTATTGTTTTCTTAATCAGCATTCAGCAAAATATTGATTGTGTTCTGTGAGCATTAACCCGCCCCATCCCGACCACTTTTCCACCACTGACTCCCCCCAATCCCGACCATTTTTGGAAAAAAATTTTTTTGGCTCAAACCTCCGCTTTTTGTGAGAAACATCGAAAATTCATAGAGAAATCGCTCACCTGAGGTTTAAAGTACTTGATACAGGTAGCAGTACCTCCTCACCTTACTGTGTTTTCTATCAGGCTGGCTCCATAGAAAATGAGTTCTGTGGGAGGGTAACCATTCCACACCACTCATAAACGGTAGTTATTTATTTATTTGGTACGAATGTATATGTAGTATGAGAATATATTGGTTTTCACACAGTAATATAGGCAATATAAGCATTGTTTCACTCACCAAACACATCAGCATATCTGACCTTTTTAGGCGACATTACCTGATCATCATTTCTGACTGTTTCTTCCTCTAATGCTATGTAAAGTTTGTCCTTCACATTGTCATTGATTGGGGATTCACTCTGGCCCTGAATTTCGTACTGTGGCACGACGTGTCTTTACTGGCCAGGTCACTGGTAACAGGTGAACTGCCGAGACAGTGGCATGCGGATGGGGGGGAGGTCATGCTGGGTAAGGCATTGTCCCTGCCTGGCATCTTGTAGAGAAATGTGTCCTGTGTATACGTACCAAAAATCACTCACGAAAGTTGAAAATTGTGGAAATTAGGGACCTTGCAATTGATTCGCGTTTATATACATCAACGGGATTGGCTGTGACAAAACGTGTGGACGTTTATTCATGTCAGCGGGACGGGGCGAGTTAAAGCACATACCACCCAACCTTCACATTGTTTATTATAACTTGTATTAGCACTAACTAATAATTGAGATTATGGTGAGCCTTTTTTGTCCAGGCTGTGTACTGTGATGTGAGGCAGCTGCTGGGATACATCCGAGACTGCCATGGAGGGGTGTTCCGGAGGGTAGCTCTCTCAGGTCTTATTGACTCTGCTGACCGCCCTCACAAGCACAGACAGAAGCTTCAGACAACCAGGGTCATAAGGTAGGTTTTTGTTTTTTCAGACTCCAAAGCTTTAGATGAAAAAAAAAAAAAAAAAATTAGGATGATGATATTGATGATGATTACTGTCCTCTCCATCAGACGTGTGACAGTGGAGGAGGATGCCTACCATGACTCTCCTCCCACCACAACAGAGGAGGGAGGGGAAGGAGGCAAAGGAAGGAAGGGCATATTTAAGAAGAAGTCAACATCTTCCTCCATAACCTCGGTCATTAGAAAAGCACCATCTGTCAGCAGTGTTTATGATGACCAGCAAGAGGTGAGAATTACTATAGGTATAACATGTAAAACTGAGTGATTGGCTGATGGATTACAATACAGCGGTGTTTACACAACAAGGTTATTGCTACATACTGTTAGTTGCTTTATCGCATCCTTACAGACTGGCAGTTGTAAAAATTGTATAATATGATGTAACAGCCTAATCACCATTGCCATCCATAGCCTTCAACCAAACAGCATTCTCCATGAACCCCTGCCAGTCATTCATCCAGCAGACACTACCTACATCTTAGAGACATAAGTTCATCTGTGAAGATTACAATGTAGCCAACTCCTTTCTACAAGTACCAAGATCAAGTACAGAACAACTCCCAGACAATCCGCTCCACCCAGACAGAGCACTCTCTCACTACAATCACTGTACCCCAGTGGCGTAGCGTGGGGGGGGCCACAGGGGCGGTTGCCCCGGGCGCAAAATTCTTAGGGGGCAAAATTAAAAAAAAAAAAAAAGTGATAATAAATTAAAAATAGCGTGCCCTACCCCTCATACAGAAAATCTCCCAATGTTTGAACATTCTACACAGTTTTTCAACATGACGGGGCAAATAAACGTTGCCACGTAACATTTACATTATTTTTCTCGCTAATTACAGCCATACTGTCTTCATGTAATCCTTATCGGTGAATTATAATGCTTATTAATTGCGTGATTTCCCGTTTGAAGATACCGGTACTGTAATGTTCCATAACTTGCACAAAAAATCATATTTAAAAAAAATCATTGTTTCACCAAGTTGCAAGGGCGCCTAGATAGCATCGCTCCTCCTCCCCTACGCACCTCGTCTCCATGATGTGTGACACTGATACGTCGAATAATTTTTAAAATCCACCTCAAGCCTAAAGTAATTCTTAAAATGCATATGTATATAGAAGATTTTCTACTCAGAATGACATATTCTTTCACCTCTACAAATATTTGCAGAAACTCGTGTTACACGTTGTATTTACGAAACATGCTGTGGCTTCCGTTATTTGTGCACGTGGCAACAATGCGATCGCTAAATTAAGATCTGTTGAAGTCTCAAAATACCGTCGCCAAGTAATTTTCCCGCCAATTTAGTGTTGCAACACCAACACAGAGTAAAACATGATTTATTTATTTATTTTTTTTTTAATACAAGATCTTGGGTCTTTTACCCCTACCGTGGGTTCTTGGAGATTAATTCGAAAAATCACGTGGATTTTTTTTTTTTTTTTAAGTCCAAATAAATATACACATTAAACCTGGAAACTGTACTTTTTACTTTAATGATTAGTATGAAATGTTTGTCTATAATAACGTGTACGCACCCTGTGAACTGTGTGTACGGATGCAAAAGCGCTTTCCTTTTGATGAGGAAAATGTGCTGGCATTACTCAATAGTTTTTATCCAAAAGTAGCTATGTCTCCCAGAACAAAAGCCATTGCAAAATTGGTGGTACACTTCCCTACTCTCGTAAAGGAGAAATAGCTTGATTCTCTTCAGGAACAGTGGCAAGATCTGTTGCATTCCAAGTCAACTCTTCAGCATCTCAATCAATCAGCAACTTGCATATTTCTGGCATGAAATGCTTGGAATTACTGATGGGAATAATCAGTCTAAATTTCAATGTCTTTCAAGATTAATGTGTGAACTTTTAGTTCTACCACATTCCTCTGCGTTCACCCACACACAGCTGTCAATCGGTTGTTTGCAAAAACAAGCCATCGCTTGACAAGAAATACCGTGCTTTGAATGGATACCATCAAAAGAACTCATCATTGACATGAAAAGTGACAATATTTGCCAGCGTTATGGAGATAAGTGTTGCAGCACACAGCAGGCAACACATATCCTGCCGACGAGACCAAAATTGCCAGTGGCAGAGATGAAAACACAGAGGTTTATGTACAGTAATTCTATCTATCTATCTATCTATTGCCAGACGCCTTAATCCCTTATACGGGGTGGCCACACACAGATCGCCTCCACGTCACCCTGTCCCCCGCCATTTCACTGCCCTGCTCCCAATTCACACCTCCTTCTCTCATATACCTCTGCACTCCATCCCTCCATCTCATCCTTGGCTTTCCTCTCCCTCTTTCCCCCTCCACCTCACTCACATACTCTTCTTGTCAGTCTCTCACTCTCCATCCTCTCCAGATGGCCAAACCACCTCAGTGTGTTTCTCCTAATGCTTCCTATCACATCCACATCCACACCACAACGCTCCTTCACATCCTCATTTGTCAGTCTGTCTCTCCATGTGACTCCACAAGCTCCTCTCAAATAACTCATTTCCACTGCTCTCACTCTTGACATGTGTCCCTCCAACAACGTCCAAGCTTCACTTCCATACGTCAGAGTTGGTAGCACAAAACTGTCATTTAATAACTTTTTCACTTCCATGCTCACTTCCGTGACTTCCCTGTTTCTTATCACTGCCTTCAAGGAACCAGCAACTCTTTCTTCCTTGTTGTACCCTTTCAAGCACTTCACCCTCCAAACTTCCATCCTTACTCATCACACTACCCAAGTTCTTAAACATACTCACATTTTCCATTTCCTCATCATCCAACCTCACTGTACATTCACTGACTTCACCTCTCTCGAAGTCCATCACTTTACTCTTCCCTACATTCAACTTTAAATTCCGTTTCATACTCACTCTCCCAAACTCATCCGCCAAGCCTTGCAGCTCCCCTTCGTCTTCACTTAACAACACAGTATCATCTGCAAACAACAGTACAGGGAGTTTCCAAACACTACCCTCTCTCATTAGGGCTGCTCCAACATCCACTGTCCTACCTTGCATCTCTTTTATAACCCCATCCATATACAGATTGAACAACCATGGGGACATGACACATCCTTGTTTCAGCCCAACCTTCAAATAGAAAAACTCACTCAGTTCACTATCCACATGCACTGCAGCCTTAGCACCTTCATACATACTCTTCACAGCATTCAGCAACTTCCCATCTACTCCATATATTCTTAACACTTTCCACAATCCTTGTCTATCCACCCTGTCATATGCTTTCTCCAAATCCATGAAGGCCACATACAGCTTCTTTCCCATCTCTAGACACTTTTCCACTAAAGATCTAAGAATGAATATCTGATCTACACAACCTCTGCCCTTCCTAAAACCTCCTTGTTCATCTCCGACTAATTCCTCTGCTGTATAAAAACCTAAAAGATGAGTTGAAGGAAATATACTTGTACTTATATGTACATATAAAACTTGTTACGTAAATCTTGGGTTTCTTCCTACGATCTTGGAGATTTTAGGTGAGCCATCTTGTATTTTTCTACTTTCCCCAGTGGCAACCTTGGCTGTAGCCAGTGTGTGCCTGTGCCGATAGGAGTTCGATCGTTTGGTGAATTTTGTTGTTTTGGCTTGTTGACAGATTTTTTTTTTTTCTGTGATCATTGTTTTGCTGACGTGGTTGTCATTTCTTATTCTTTGTTCTTCTGTTTCAACTATGATATATATATATATATATATATATATATATATATATATATATATATATATATATATATATATATATATATATATATATGTAATTTTTTAATGGTTTAAACATATACGAAAGTGAAGAAATGGGTATGCAATGAAGTATTTTCTTAAAATACATGTGCATGGGGGGTAAGGGGTTCAATTACTGGACTGGTGGAAGAGACTCAGGGAGTGCTAACGGGCCACGGGTTATGAGGCGCAATACTTTCCTTGCCCCGGGCGCTGGCAACCCATGCTACGCCACTGCTGTACCCTTACAAGTCTGACAAACCCACAGCCTACCTTCAGCACATGTTCCCTGGAAGTGTTAAGCACAAGTGGCCAACACAATTACAAGCATAATATGAAACAGACAATTATCATCACAAACTGCATGCTGTTACCAGAGCCATGCAGACCTATCTTGATACTCATGTGCTTATAGTTTGTACATAAATAAATACTGATTCCTCTCCTCCAGTGGCTGTTCCTAAACAAATTGACTTCTTTCTTACATGCCCCCATGTATGCTTATACCTAGGTTAACCTCAAACATGTACTATCATGATTAAAATTGTATCAACATTCTACTACCAGCATTGTGTCTTGCCTTCCAAGCTTCTTTTTCCTTTCTGAATGTCAGAGAGTTTCCTATCATCATATACTTTACTTATTGTGTTTTATATGAAAATATTTCATTTAATGCCCTCCATTGCCACACCCAGCAGAGGAGTGTCACTGGAGTTATGATTATTATTATACCATTTTTCACGCTTATACAGGACTCTCCAGGGGGTCAGAGTCCAGTGTCAACGTTGCGTTGGCGTCACCACCCACTGAGTTCCAGGTCAACGGAACATGATCACCTTACGCCTAATGCCCACCCCAAGAACCGCAGGGTGTCTAAGCTGGGTGGGTTCTCAGGCATGTTCTGTTGATTTATTTATTGATTTTTTTTCTAGCCACCTCAGTGCAGTGATGCATTTTATATTTTGCTCTTTCTGTTTTCAGATGGTCTTGTACAGATTAGGAAGGATTTTTCAAATTGGAGGGGTTAGATTTCGCATTCACTACCCACGGCACTTAATGCAATGGTACTGTACAAATCTTTATAAAGTGGTTTAGAAGTGGCAGGAAATAAAAATAAAGTAGCTACATCATTGGATTAAAAGGGCTAATATAGGTCCATTTCTGGTTATAGCTTTGATAGTGCATTCCCTAAGGTCTAACAGTTCTCCTACATGACATACACCTTCACACATCACTACATCAGGTGTGAGGCAGTGAATTACTGTGAGGGCCTAGTTTGTGGGCTGTCTTTTGTGGTGGTAGTGAAGTAAAGGCAAATAAAAAGGGATGATGATGTTTGCAGTAAACTGGCTCCGTGGGCGCAGCATAGAGGAGGAAGGCATCTTGGGGGCCCTGCAGAGTGAGTCAGTGCACCTGCCACCCCAGCTGGCCCGACGACTCTCCCTGACAGCCTCACAGGGCATTGCATATGGACTGGCTGGAGGTTTCACACGTCCACGCCTCGTCACCAAACCAGGGGCAGGGTAAGTGATCTTATAAACAAATGAATAGTAACTTATATATGAGCTAGGCATCATAAGAATGCAAGCTTTTTTCTCTTAGTATTTTTCAGTTGTCACTTATTGTATCTCTTTGTGAATGAAGGTGATGCCATAGTTGTTTAAGCATTGTGGGTCAGTTTTGCCTGCCCAAGTTTGCATACAGAAAAACCAGCTTGTAAAGTTCCGTCTTAATGATTATCAGGGTTTAGTATGGTGTGTTGTTCAGTTGATTAGTCATCTTGGCAAACTCATTTAGTTACATCAAAGATTTGTTATCTGTAAGCATATGCTTAATTAACATTACCTGTGTTGCAATATTTGTAGTAGAGCATTTTCCATGTTAACTGATCAGCACATTGTTGTATAATTATTCTTTCCTTCCAGGCCTATGACTTTAAGATTTTTGCAGGCAAGACAGAGAATGGAAGAGCATATAAGTAAGCTTAGCTTTGGTAAAAGTAAGAAGAAGGACCTCATCTGTGATGAAACCCCAGGTATGAAGTGAACTGTATTAGCTGTAGATCCGTTAAATCCATCAAGTACTGTACAATATGATTCCTCACCTAACACAGTATTTGTTTTGTAATAACTGCTGCTTAGAACAAATATCAGGGAAAACTTAAATTCAGACCTAATTGATTTTCAGATTTAAGCAGAATTCATATTGAAGATGTTAATAAAACATTTTTTTTTTTTTCAAGGCCATGAAAGAAACATTTTTTACTCATAGGGAGTTTTGGAGGCACTCAAGGATGTGGCCTTGAATCAGTAAAGGTTTCTCCACAACCTGCTGTCAGAGGAAAGAATGTGCTTTTTGCCAGAGATTATGTTCTGCATTGTAGAGTCATGTAATTAGTTGTTGCTGCAGTATATTCATACTTAAGTTTACATTCTTGCATACATGTTACCACATTGCTCTCTGTATTTTGTTAAGTTGCATCAGGGTATATTCTTTCTCTAATGATGACTCCACTTTACACTTGGCAGAGTCATAGTGCTGGAGTAAGTGTTTATGAACATACACGTCCTTCTGCATGGTTTGCTGGGTGTATATTTATTATTGTAATTAATCTGGTACTGCAGCACTGCCACGTTTATAAAAAAAATTATGAGGGGAAATGAATAATGTAAGGCATTAGGCAGGTACAGAAGTTTAATATTCACCCCTTCTGCTTACTTTCCTCTCATGGCCTATGGCTGGTATATTGCTTCTTCCATAAATGATGTGTCAGGGAAGAAAGTGATGAACTTGCTCTAAGTGTGAAGTAGTTGCTGTGAAATAGTTGACAGACTTTCCTGGGTATATCTTTGATGTTATGTACCTTATCTCCTCTTTTATGTGCCCTCTTTCACTCTTCCCCTTCTCTCATACCACCCCTTGGTGTGAGCAGATCCAAGCCGACGCAACAGCCTAGACCAAGAGGGTGGTGTGAGGGAGCGCAGTGTGGTGCTGGTGCGGGAGAGGAAGCTGGTGCCAGTGGACTTGGTCAGGACTGGCATGATGCGCTTCTCATTTCTCCTCGAGACATGCCACCCAGGATCCATACCTGACCCTCAACTTATTGCTGCTGTTTTGGATCTGGTAAAATCTGCTTCCTGGCTGTAGTATGCAGTGAGATTTTTAGAGGATATGATACTGCACTGGTGACTGATTCAGAGGAGAGATTGAGACAGTTGGTAGAGGAGTTTGGAAGGGTGTGTGAAAGGAGGAAATTGAAAGTAAATGAGAATAAGAGTAAAGTGATGAAGTGTACGAGGTTGATAGATGGTAGGGGGATGAATATAGTTTTGAATGGTGAGTTGCTTGAGGAGGTAGATTGTTTTAAATATCTAGGGTCACATGTTGCTGTGGATGGAAGAATAGATGCAGAAGTGAAGTTTAGAATAAATGAAGTAGGAAAGGTGCTGGGAGGAATGAAAAAAGTGTTTAAATGTCGTTCGCTTAGAATGGATGTAAAGAGAAGGCTGTATGAGGGTGTTGTGGTATCGACTGCATTATATGGGGCTGAAACATGGAATATGGGTGTAGCAGAGAGGAAAAGTTTGAATGTAATGGAGATGAGGTGTCTGAGGAGTATGTGTGGGGTGACGCGTATGGATCGGGTGCGAAATGATGAAGTGCGAAGGAGAACTGGAGTTGTTCGGGAGATGGCTGGTAGAGTTGAGCAGAGGGTGTTGCGATGGTTTGGGCATATGGAGAGAATGGATAATGAGCGATTGGTGAAAAAGATAACTAGATCTGATGTGAGAGGTGTAAGGCTGAGAGGAAGACCACGAATAGGATGGATGGACAGTGTGAAGAGAGCGCTGGATGCGAGAAGGATGTATGTTGAGCAAGGAAGAGTGGCTGTGCATGACAGAAATAAATAGAGAGAAATTGTGAATGAATAAGTGATGACGCAGCCCTGAGGGGATATTCTCCCGCATTTGGTCTGATCAGCTAGTCAGGTCAGGTGCGGGTAAGGGGATGGGTCTGTTATGATGTGGCAGGGGTAAACCAGTTCTGCTGTCGGGCCCTGCTGCGGATGTCACTGATTGCATGGCGCAGTTGACCCTTGTGCGGTGTGGTGCAGTGAGGATCTGTCCGATATCCCCTTTGGGGCTAAGATGCGAATGAATGTGTTTGAATGGATGAGTAAATGGGGAGTGTGTCGTCTTGTCTCGGCTACCTCCCTTTCCTTGGGGGAAGCAGCCTAGGTATATAGATAGATAGAGATGATTCTATGTATGAGATGGAGTCAGGATTCCAAGGGCTTGAAAGGTGAATTAATTGGCCCATTTAATTTGATTTCCTGATGATAGTTCAGATTGTCAGGTTTTCTGGACCTTAGCTTACCTCATCCCCCCATCCTTGTGTGGGAAAAAGAGTTTGGGATGATGATGATGATGATCATTATGATAAAGTTAACAGGATGGTGCTGATGTATAACTTGATTGTTTATGTACAAGAGTGTACTGATAACTGCTGTGGTATTTCTTGACAGCCTGGAGCACCCGTGGTAGCCCGAGCAGCATTCTTGATGGAGATATCTCATTTTATCCACCGTTGTAATCGTGGTGCATGGCCAGCGTGGATCAAAATGTCCTTACCAATGTACCGGCCATCTGTCCCACATGGCCGCCTCCCACCTGCTGGCGTCAGGAGAATGAATGTTATCCAGCGAGCAGCTGGCAGGATGTTTTATCAGTGGGCAGAGGTAAGAGTGTAGAAGCAAGTTAAGGAAGTTGTCAACTAGAGATACCAGTAGTGATACGGAATATGTTCGTGAAGATACATTATCCAGCCAACAGCTGACAGAATGTGCTGCCAATGGACTGAGTTAACCCCTTCTTTACCGAAAATGTGTTTTGATGTACCCCCGTACATCGCCTGTTAACACCCGTGAGACACCAAAACCGCTACCGTGATACGCTGGTACACCCTTTAGTGAGTGGCAGCTTATGGGCCTCAGGGTAGCCCGGTAAGGCTGTTTTTGAGGACCTTGTGTTACCAACAGCTCTGTGTTTTGACAACAAAGACTGTGACGAAGTTCTGACAAATTCTGACATCATAAGATATGTCATGACTGAGTTGCGGTGGCACCAATGGCTTACTCACTCATTTGTGATGTAACCTCTTTTAGACCAATCATTATTTTATTTATAATTTCTACTACAGATATCGTACTATATTTTCTGCTGACATACGGCAAAATTTACACCCCTTGGCCTGCCTTAGAGACAATCAGTTACCACGCACTTGACCACGAGAGAGGGTGTACAGGATATTTTTCTCTCAGGCATCTCTGGCAGATTCCGATAGTGACGAGTTTATTCCTCATGAGGATACTTAATTAGATGTATCAGATGATGATGCAGCAGTGTCTGATGTGTCAATAGATGACTGTGATCCTGAAAATGATAGCGAGGTTGATGTGAGTGAGGAGGAGGAGGAGATTAGTAGCGAGCTTAGTGACACTGCACTCTTGGCAACAAGTGGGTCAAGGTCGCCATCACCATCACGTTTGTCCACACCCTTGATGCTCAGCTTACAAGGTAAATAAATAAGCCATTCATCTGTGCAGGACATTATTTTCAAGCCAGTTTGTACAGTAGTTACCTGGGTAACTACATCAGCATAAGACATGTAAACTTATGTACCGTAATGATTTATTTTATAATCTTTTTTTATCACCAACATCATGTGCGGTTTATGTGATCATCAGTATACAAACAAATCACAAAGAGTGAATAGTTTTGACATGGAAAAAAATATACACTGCCTCTCACACAACGGGAGCGGGAGCTATCAGGTTGGTATGGGGGGTAAACGTAGTGTTTACATCTGGGGGAGGGGTTGGTAAAGAAGGGGTTAAGGATAAGGATGGAAGTAAAGGAAGTTTTACTGTAGAAAATCAAAGCGAGGTAATGATACATGTTTTTGATGGTACACTACCAAGCTACTGACTGGCAGGATGCTTTACCAGTGGGCCGAGTTTTTTTTCCACCCCATAAGCAGTTCAGTCCTGAATGTTAATGCCAGTACCATTAACCCACTCATGCCCAGGACTGGTAATCTGTTTCACCTAAAGCTGGATTGCATTCTTTTCTCTACTTCAGGCATTGGGTACACGTTTGGAGGAGTTACTAGAGGAGTCTGGACCAAGTGTGGATGAGGTGGTGGCTCCAGTGACTGACAGTGAGGCTCGAAGGGCTTTCAGAGCCAGTGATGAGGAAGAGGATTTCCTGGATGAGGGTACCATATATCACTAATACTTTTTTATTACTGTAAGAGAGAGAGTGAGAGAGAGAGAGAGAGATATGGATGGTGCTGAGGCCAGAGGGAACTGAGTTGGCTGCATGGCTTTATGTGCAGAGGAGTACATAGCAAGAATTTGGCACCCCATTTTAACTGATAGTTGATGGATTATTTCTGTCTCTCAGTTGTGTGTGAAGCACGTCTATTGAATAGGTTATAAAAAAAAATGTCAATGAATAGGTTATAAAAAAAAAGTCAGGATGATTTTTATCATGATGATTTTGAGATTGATGATGACTGATGATGCTAACAGAAGTGTGTGTTTTGACAGTGAGTGTTAACCCAGGTAAAGCTGGATGATGATGATGATGGTGGTGATAATACTGTAATAATAACTAAACTGATTGCTGTGAACCAGGAAGGTTAGAATAGTAGGTGATGATGATGATTTTAAAAGTGTATATTCTTTAGGCAGGTTAGAATGATAATAATGATAATGTTGATAAGTAAATTGTGTTTTTTGTTGCTAGTGAGTGTGAATCCTGGTGGGTCGGACTGCCCCATGGCACTCAAGCTGGTGGCTGTGCAGGTCCTCCTTGAGATCACTGCCTTTCTCCGTGAGACCTACACCTCACTGCCAAAAAACACAAGGTACCAGGAATATTTAAATGTTGAATGGTACAAATTTTATTAGACACATGAGATTTCTCTTTAACCAACAGAGGCCTGCATCTGTTATGAAGAAATTTTCTGGTTTTTGCACTTGATTTAGCATCCAGTCCATAGAAAACATCAGCTGGACCACAGCCAACCCTAGTACAAGCTGTATGGGTATCCTTTTAGAGGAAACATAGCACTACTGTTATATCTATATGTATTTAAGGATGGGAGGTAATGTAACACTGGAAGTAAGGAAATTAATATACATATTACATAGCTACAATTCGTAATGTAGAAGGGTAATGCTTAAATCCAAATTGGCAGCCGCATGTCAGTGCGTGGTGACAGGTCATCGGGCTGGGGTGTACCTGGGGGTGTGCTAGGAGGGGGCCGGGACCACAACAGGCGATGGTCCATGGCTCTGTCCTCTATGGGCTACTCTCACCCCTCTGCACAGAGCCTTCAGAGCATCGGAGAGGCCCATCCAAGTAAGAGTGAGGGCAATAATCTAAAGTAGCATAGGAGGCTTCATAACACCTCTTCTTTTGCATTCCATTTTGCTTATTGCACTTTAACATTCTCTCATATGTTATTCATATAGTTCAGTGTCAAGATAGTTTGCATCAATAACATACAAAGGGAAATTGTTGTGTAATGTGCAGAATATGTCACCAAGGAATGGATGTTACAGAATCTCCAAGATCATTTAAAGTACAACTCCTTAACCCATATATTCATTGGCATAGAAGGCTTCCTAGCTCCCGGAAGAACCACGGTCCATCCTCATTCATATTCTATGAATTAAGCCATAGCTTCAGCCAATCAGGAGAGTACTTCTGAGGAGGATGGGAAAGCTGGTGAAAGGGAGAGCTGGAGCTCCTATTTCATTAGCCTTTAGGTCAAGTTCCAGACCATCCCTCTTCACTGACTTTTCTCAGATTATCACTGACATGGAGAGTGGGTTAGCATACTCCCCTAAGCAAATTTCTCGGCTCGGGGCTGAATGGACAGGGCCTGTGTTCTCTCTTCACCTTTTATTAATTTCTACTTTAAGAAAAGCAGCTTTCAAATGTACATCTTGTATCTTGTTCATGATGGAGAGGTTAAATGCACAAAAAAGGAAAAAATCACTTCTAACTTAAGAGCAACTTTATAACGAACCTTGAGCAGCTTCATATGATGAATAGATGTTAATTTATCAGCCGCTGAATAATGGCACAACTTTTATTGGAGCAGCTTTAAGGAAGGACTAACTGTATGCCCATATTTGGAAACATGTGTATTGGGGAGATTCAGTGCAAAGGATTTTGGCTGGATTTGGACCTTCATGTATTAATTTGGGCAAAAACTGTTGTGTCATCCCAGTAAATAACATCATATATGATTATAATTTCATCTCATCTCATCTCTGCAAGTTTTACCTTGAGAACATGTAGTATTTACTACTAATTATTTACAAATATGTCTCATTATACAGTGTGGCCTGTAAATAGTGCATCACTAAATTTGGCAGTATCTTATGTTTTACGAGGACAGCTCATTCAGCTAATGTGGGTGTGGGTGGTGTGGTTGTGGCATTGGGAGTAGGAAATGAATGAATGATGCAGGGTAGAGACGGTACTGATAATGCTGAGCCATCTCCACGACACAACAGATATTGCCTGACTGAGTGGAAATGAAGCCATATGTATGGGCCACCGAGTATTGTGCAGTATAATTTCATTTAAAGAAAACTAACGCCACTTATTTTTCTCCTGCTAGCTGGCTTTACAGGGGAGCGCAAAATAAGCTTCGCCCTTCATGATCCTGATAATGTAAGCCTGGGAAGCTCCAACACCACAGTAACGGTACAGGTTTGAGTCACACCTTCACAGTACAACCCTCAGGCCCTAGCTAAGCACTGCATCTCTACCTCCCGGGGCGTCCTCTGCCACTCTAGACTCTACCTCTGTCCTCAGTTGAAGTATCGACTCTCTAACCCCAATTCTTGTTGGCCTATGAGACTTTTTAACATTTCTTTCTTAATGATTAGTTAAGAAAATCACACCTTGGTATTAACTCCTTCAGTCCAATTATGCATTTTTCTTATACTTGCTATTTCCAGATCCATTTAATCACCTTATGAGATGCTTTTTACACTGGGGGGGTTAGATAAAACCTTCATTATCCCTTCACTGACAGACATATCCCATCATTTGAATAAAGTCATCGGAAGGTAGGAAGAACGAAATTTAAGACATGTCACCAGATTGAAGGTGTTAATCATAGCCTGATATAAACTGAAATTGTATAGATATCACAAACAGCAGTACTAGCAGACCTGATTCACAAATAAACTGGTAAGGAAGAGGTGCACAAAGTCTTCCTAACCCAACAAGAATACTACCTTCTGTGTCATGCATGTGTCTTTCTTCACTGTACAAGGAGTCCTCATTAAGTCAGGATTATGGCCAAAATCACAACCTGCTCCATACAACTGGTACTCTTAATGAAGGGAAACAGGGAAATCTACTTTTATGTTTTCTTTGTAACTGTACCTGTAAATCTGGAGGAACTAGCTTTTATATTTTCAGACCGAACAGTGAATTGAAGGAAAATAGGAAATCAGCTATTACTTTTTTCATAGCTATGATTGGTACTGTATATTGAGATGAACAGGCCTTTAATCATCTGAATAGGGGGGCTGCCAGAGATCGAGCAACACTGGGGGGTGCCGTTAGGTGACCAAGGCTGATGCAGTTACAATATGTTGGAGCCATTATAAACGATACAGTATGAATGAACAAGTCCTGTAAATTAGGACAAACTGGCTTTTACCTTTTTCATATGACTCGTACTTTAGATTAGAAAAAGTAGAAAATCAGTACTGATATTTTAGTTTGGAATGGAACTTTAATAGGCACATTTTTTTCTGTAATTTATTATCAAGTTACAAGAAAAAATAATGGAGATAAAGGTACCTAAAAATGAGGACTTACTGTACCTGTTTTTGCACTAGTTCAGTGTAATGTTGCATTCTGTTATGCTGTATCATTCATCCTTGTTTCAATATGCTTGGTGAGGAAAATTGGTTGCTGTGTTAAGAGGGAAGCTTTTTCAGATTGTTATGCTGAGATGAGCTTTCCTTTTTATATATTGTTACTCTAGTGAAAAGGTATATGTGAGTGGGTTTCAAGGTGGGAGGAAGCATAGTAGGCCAAGAAGAAGGTGGATAGATATGGTAAGTATGTATGTAAAAAATCAAGCCTTGGAAAATTATGATGCTAGGGACTTGACACTCTGAGTTAGTTGGATGACTTATATACTGATGAACACATGTTAAGCATCTGGCACCCCATTTTTCCTAACTTGATTGCCTATGGATTAACTTAGCCTGCAAAGAGTGTGAAGTGCATATATATATATATATATCGGTCAGGATCACCTGATGGTCGTGATCGTCAGCTTTCACCCTCCCGGAAGGGAGTTGAGAGCTCATATAGTCCGATCTAAGGGCAAGGCTGTGACTTTCACACATGCACACACTCGTCCCCTTGCTCAAGGGGGACAGTAACCACCCACTTCGTCAGTTAAACTTTTCGCGACCTGAGCGAGGCACAAACTCCCGTCTACCAGATGGCAAGCGAGAACGTTACCACTGAGCCAGCGAGCGGTGTGTGTGTGTGTGTGTGTGTGTGTGTGTGTGTGTGTGTGTGTGGTCCATTTCACTGGGCATAATGTTGATAGTTCTCCTTGTGTCATACTTTCTCTTTCCTTGCTTTCTGGAACCTATCTGATCCCATTCTTAGGTGGGGTAAGAGAGATTAGGATGATGGTGATGATGATGATGACAGAAAAGGACAGATGTTAGGGAGACCAATCATTATTAAAACAAGGATTTTTTGTTGTTATATTTTCCCCTAGTTGTGTTGTATGTATGATGTGTTAATGTGCATGGTTGAATGTTGGTCTTGTAGATGTGCATGTGTTTTAATATTTATTGTTTGAATGCTGTATACAGTGCTATATGTAATGTAGAACCATTATTCAGCATGATGAATTTCTTACTTTGCAGTGTTGATATTTTCATTCATTATTGATTTTTGAGTAGTTTCATAGTGCTAACAGTTTTTTACATAGAAAACTAGTTGCATATGGGTGATTTACTTATTTCCTAACACCAAGCAAGAATGAATATACAGCAGTGCAGTAACATAACACTTTGTCAGACTAATGCTTGCAGAACCTTTCCCTCACAGAGACATTGTATAGTTTGAGATAACTTTTCCTTTCACATATAATCATGTCTAGAGGAGGTGTTGCTGAATTTTAGAGTAATTGGTTAGTTCCAAGTGATAGTAATGGTGTAATAGTAATGGGATCTACCTTTTGGTATATAATAGTATTTTTCCACAAGCCCAGCAGCTCATCATAAACCATTGAAACTAGAACATTAATATTCCTTGAGGTATATATTCTTCCCTTTTGACACCATCTTTGAAGCTACAATTTTTCAAGCATAGCAAAGTTAAATCATGTCTGGCCTTGATTTTTGGGTGTGTTGAGAAATATCTCTTATTCTCAATACAGGAATGAGTAATGGGAGTTTGAGGGAAAAATGTACCTGTCCTCGCATGTTGGGTCACCCTAAGGGAATTCCTCATTTAATCCGTTTCCACTTAAAATGTTATGTAATCAGTATGGGAACATTTTAACTCACCATTATTCATTAGCACAGTAACTGGTTAGGATATGTAGTGAAGGATGAAAGTTGATACAGTACAACACACAGGCATTTATCTCACTGTGTTATATAGTTCTTTAAATTGCTAATAAATTTGAGCATTCAGTCCATACAGATACTCTTAGTCACAACACTAGACACATTATGAGCCATGTTTGGAGTTTTGAATATGACTTTTTGATATTTGAGTATCTTTCATGCAGTACATAGCCCTCACATAAAGCAATTTCCATTCAACATGGTTTTTTTTAGGAACATATGTATTGCATTAAGTACACTGAGTGAAAGGAAGCTGTGTTGGGCTTACTGTACTCTGTCCCTTATTGTTTGAACATTTTAAGAGTCTTCTGATATGGTAATAAACTCTCATGCTATCTTGTGAGAATGGTGGATTTCAGTACAGTATTGTGTAAAAAGTAATAAATTAAATCGAACAGATGGTCACACAAGCAGTAGAAGGGGGCATACTAGCTTGTATATATAATCTAGTCTTTTACTGTTTTTCACATTTGCATTTTTCACAGTGTCAGCAGTATAATAATACTCATTGGGCTTTCCATATCATAGAATGCTCTGCTGTTGATGCTGTATTAATTCTTTCTGAATGCTTTATTCTTTTACTATACTTGTTGTAATGCCAGTTTTTGAAAATTTGTTTTTATAGTTATTTGACGCAGAATTTTTATGCTGCCAGTTTGTCAGTACATGATTTATTACTTCATAATTGTTGTAGATTACAAAATTGCACCAGTACTCTAGCAGTGCCTGTGAATTGGGATTCTCTCGTTTTCATCCCAAAATACTTTATTCATTTATTCTGCTGCATTTTTACTGAGGTCTTGAGGTACATTTTTGTGATATCCCATTGTAAACAGTGTACAGTAGAAGGGATGATTGCCATATGTCATATAGAAGTATTGGTAGAATACCACAAATGCTCTTTCAAACTTTTAGTGCAATCCCGGTGTTTGGAAGTTTCCAGTAACTGGCAGCTACATTATGCCATCACCATTGTAAATATTAATTGTACACTTTAGAGGTATCATTCTGTATCAGGTACACTTGCAATTTCTAGTTTGTGTTAACTCTCTACCCTTACCATTTGCTAGAGAGGAGTACCCCTGGTGATACATCAAATGAAGACCTAATGTCCATTGTTTAAGTGGTAATTTGAAGCTTTACTAGACTGTATGAGGAATGATTCATGATGACATTGTTACTTGTGCAGTCTAGAAAGGCTTTAAACTACCACTAACAGGTCTTTGTTTGCGGTGGAACCCTGGATATGACTTTCTTTCACCCACAGGTAAAGATAAAGTTTGACCAGAATTAATAGCTTATGAGTATAACCACACACCCAGTGGTAACTGGTAGGTGTTTAATCATGAGTCATACTTTTGAACTTTAGTCCACTTAAGCATGCATAGATGCTGTATATAGTAATACAGCTATTTCTTTTTCCTTCTTTTCTGCTAATGCTGACACCTCTTACAAATGTTGTATATATAGGAAGGAACTCATTTAAAAATACACTCCATAATAGTACGATGAAATAGTAAAGAGGGCTCTTATAAATACTGAGTGTTTTTAATGCAGTGATTCTTTGGGTAGCAGATACAACTAGTTTTCCTGTTTTTATTCTGTCCCTAAAAGTACCTGTAGATCTCATTCACAAAAAAAGGTTGTTATATAATTTTTATATTATTTCAAAATCAGTTTTCATTAGCTCAATAATGCATTAAATATTAAGTACTTAGTAAGAAATGCATCAAAAGTAAAGCTGAGACACATTGCTGTTTTGGTGAGGTAAGTTAACAAATTGAAGAGTCAGTGTTGAGATGTGAATGAGTGAGTGAAAGAGTTTTGTCTAAAAAGTGAAGGAAATGCTTTATGACCTACAGTGATGTTATTAAAAACAAATTCTTGCCTTAAACATTACCTGATAATAGTTCACTAATATCAGTTAAGTTGCTGTTGTTGTGGCCCAAGGTTCATCAGGATGTGAACCCAGTGAACTGCAGAAACCAGCCATTTAAGTTAGGTTCTTCTAGTAATCTTATTTTGATGCTAACTTGTAGGATTGTCTGTGTGGTGAGATGCTGGAGGTGAGTAAAGTGTGTTGTAGTTTGAGGGTCTGCTTTACAGTGTGGACACTGTGGATCATTTGTATTTCAAGTTCTGGAGTTTGTGATATAACCAAATGGGCAACAGTGGCCTTCAGTTGAAAACTGCACAGGACCAGCCAGTATTGCCAGGTGAGTGGTAGCATTTGAAGTAGATGTCAATAACCAGCATGAGTTGGGCACTTACACATAGCTGTGGTGGCAGAGTGGGCAGTACTATGAGGATGACCGTCGCAGAGCTGTCCAGTCCAGCCGCAGTCACCACTTATTCAAGAAAAGTGGCAGCCACAACTCGTCCTTCAAGCGGCGATCCTTCAAACTCAGCAGGCGCAAGGAACCCGACTCTGATTGTGAGTGTTGGGAGGGGCCAAGAGAATCCCTTGCCTAACTTATAGTAATAGTATTGTATTGGTTGCAACCCTAGACTCTCTGGATGTGATCACAGTGGACTGCAGGATATTGGCCTGAGGTGTAGATTATCTCCTTTTACTGTATGATCAAAATATGCTTGAAAGATGATCATTGAATTCCTACCTTCCTTACCAGAATGAATGAATGCTGTTCTCCAAATGGCTTATTCTGGTAATTTGAAAATTAGTAAGTTACTAATGATTGACCCTCACAGGTAAAACACGAAATGTTCTTTGCACGGACCACCAGGAGTGGATTTGTGTTCTCTTGGATAAGAAATCATTATTTATAGTGACTAAAGATATCTAAAGGGATCTGCAGTGCAAAATTTATTTTTGTGAGAAGCTCCTCTTGACATTACTCGTTTTTTAATTTTGCAACATATTTTAAAAGTTTCTTGTCATTGCATTTTTGTAAGCTGGGTATGTTTACATTTAAACTGTGAGCTGCAGACTAGATCATGTTCAGTGGCTTTTGCCAGGTAATGTGAAACCTATCTTGAAAATTAATTTTGGGAAATTTATTTTTTCTACATATTCTATTTAGTGATAAGAATAATGTTAGGCCATTTTGTAATGAGGGATGCTATAATGAAATTTGAAGATATATGATTCATGGGAGGATGAAGTTAACCCTGATTTTTGGGGAAATCCAATTCTTCTACATCCTGTTTATAGTGATGATAATACTGTACTAGACTGGTATGTATTGAGAGTTGTCATAATTAAGTTAGAGGGAATATGAGTCATAGGAAAATGAAGCTTACCTTATGTGACTCATGCAGCCATCAAGAGATCAGACAGTGTTCGGTCGAGGCGGAAAGTGTCAGCTGTCAGTGAGCGCTCAGACACATCAGAGCACCTGGAACAAGAGGTAGGAGTTGAATTGGGTTCTTTACTGTGATGTCATTAATTACACAGTGAAACCCCTTCAGTCTGAGGATATTCTGCAGTTTATTCTTGCTACCTGCAGGCAATTTACAGTATCCTCGTCCTCATCCCAGCCTTCTTCCCAGCCAAGGATGGAGGAAAGTAGGATCCAGAGATCAAGAAGTTTTACTGACATAAGAAGAGCCTTTATTAGTGAAAGAGCTCATGAGAACTCTGTCTTACCCCTCTAAATAAAAAAAGTCTGTTTTATTCTAAACAGAATCTTGAGAAAGCAAGAATTAATAATATAATACTTTACATTAATGGATTGAAGGGGGTAATGGTAAACTATAACTGCTGAATAAATAAATGTCCAATTGTGCATCACAGTTGTTTGTTGTATGGCATGGTGATGTAATGAAACACTAAAGATGATGTTGAGCATGTCCTTTCATGGAAGGAAAGAGCATCAAGCAGACCTAATGCGGTCATGTGATCTGCATTATAAAATGAGTACATTATGTGTTCACTGTTTGTGGAAGAAAATAAAAGTACTCTTCTACCCCTTCCTCCTATCTCCAGCCTTCAGTTAAATGTATCACAGAAGAGTAAGTCCTTGTTATATGTTAGAGATATGTTTTTTTTTTTTTTTTTTTTTTTTTTTTTTTTGTATAATTAATTCTGTAAATTTGATGAAACAAGCTGATCCATTTTATAGCTAAGTAGTGGAACTTTATTCCTTTCATGGTGAAGGCAACTCTGGCATTTTTTTCAGCTAATGCCAGACAGTTTTATTGAGCTGAGAGTGAGTCATAGGAGCCTGAGTCTTGATAGGCAATGCATTTTGTTATTTACTGTGGACTTAGTTAATAAACAGTCCTTAAAGATGCAGCTTATAACAAGGACTACTGCATAATAAACAAGGACTTAATATGTAATAAAATAACGATAAAAATACCAGGAGTTGCACGGAACTAGTTTAACGAGTCTTGTCTCTCAGTTGTACCAGGTGTCTGGTGAGGAGTCTCCAGGAGTTATGAGCAATGAAGACCTGCCGGACAGCCCCACGGATGGAGACTTGGATGAGGAGAGTCTTACTTCAAATATGCCATGGCTTAAGGTACAATAGTTTCTTTATTGACTCATTCTTTATTGTTCCATCAGTGAGGTTTGGAATTAGGCTGCTTATTTCATTCTCATTTTTACCTTGGTCCTCCTTGTTACTTCAGTTCTTTTTGTTGCATCATCGTTTATTGCACCATCAGGAGCATAAAGTTTCGGGCTAGGATATGTACTCTATTCTCCCTTTTGCTCTATCTTCTATAACCCAATTAGGAGTGTAAGGGCTTGGTGGCTACTCTGTTTGGAGATTTAAGGTGAGAATGGTATAATGTGAACAGTTACCTCCAGCCATCACTAAGATTTAAGCCCATTTGAGCCACATCCATCTGGAGCTGGATAACGCACTAGACCATCAGGTGTCAGGTGAGAAGTTTCCAAAGGTTATGAGCAATGAAGACCTGGCTAAGAATTCCATTATGCAGAATTTGATGGGGAGAGCTTTACTTGCAATATCCCATGGTTCAAAGCATTGTATTTTCCTTATTGCATCATTCTTTTGATGCTTTATTGCCCTTAGTTGTTTATTTAGCCCATATATCCTAGGGATTTTTTTATCACTATTCTTTTCATTGTCTGATCATTTTATTCAGCCTAGGAGAGACTTTAAACTGGAGGGGCTAAATATAGCCATAATAAACCATTTCAATATGGTAGACCTTTCTTGTGCTAAGTCAGATTGTGTACTGGTACCAAGAGTAAACTGAAAATACATTATTTGAATGATGGAGTGAAGTTAACGTCCATTATCCATTTAATATTCTCATCTTTGTGCTTCTTTTGACAGGTGGTGGTACATATCTCAACATTCTCATTTCTTTCTTTTGCTTTGACATGTAAAGATGATGTTCCCTGTACAGTATCACCAGAACCCATTATTCCTCTTATCACTGTCATTTGTGTAACAGGTTGTGGTGCAGATGTCATCCCTGTACAACATGACCTGCACCCACCAGACCTTCTGCCACCCTCATTGCTACAGGAGAAACATGCGTGCGTGTAGGAGGCTCATGCATGCCGTCAGGAAGGTAAATACAGGCACTCCTCCAGGCAGCAAAGAGTTAACAGATGAATATACTTTGTTGCCTTTAATTGGACAAAAAATTGCCATCTTTCTACCTTCATTGTCGAGGTGGTACAAGAGATTAACACTTAATTATAGTGCAAGTCATGAAGAAGTTCTCCGAAAAGGCTGCAAGGCTGTACAGTTGTCTTATTCTAATGGAAAGTAGGATGCAGAAGGATGAAAATTCTCTTCCAGATTAAAGTGAATGAAAAATGTAATTGGTTTTGAGTGAAAATTCATTGTACAGTATGTTTGAGTTATTTGACTATAGTATTGTCCTTGTCAGGGAGTACATTATTTATTTATTTTTTTAGATGTATGGAGAGGAATTTGAAGAGCAAGAGGAGGAAACCATAACCATTGGAAATGGAGAACAAGAAAGCAAGAAGGAGAAAAAACAAGGAAGAAAGGCTTCTGAGCAAGGCCATGGCTCTCCACTCAAGAGGAAGGAAAGCTTTGCTCGCCGAGACAAGTATGTTAACTCCCTCTTGGTCGCATCATCTCTGGTGTTCTTTGATACTGTATCTGTATGCATTATTTTATTACGTCCATGCCATTCAAGTGTATTCCTTTAGTAACAGAAATGTAATTATGACACATTAAGAATGAAGGACTGACACGGATTGTGTGAGTGAGGTTGTTAGGAATGAGGGGAAAGAGAAGCCTGAGGTGAATGAAGGCTTTGGATGAAGAGGTACGTGAGAGAGGAGGTGTTTGAGTTGGAGAAAAGGCAGCCTGATGTTTAAGGACAGGATGGCATGGAGGCAAATCATTTGTAGTCACCCCTTATGGGATTAAGACATCAGGCAATAAATGGGTAGATAGAATAGTAGATAGGAGTTTAACATAATATAAATCTGTTTATCCACTGTGTATGTAAAGTTGCGAGCCATTATTTCTGCTCACCCCATACCCATACCCTTGGCTGAAGGAGCGTCAGGAAAGTGTCAACCTCCCATATTAACACTAGACAGCAGATATTTATTCGTTGTAAAGTCTTGACTGTCTTATCCTTCCAGTCAGGGTAGGAGCACAGTGTGTTCAGAAACTATGGCTGATGAGAGTGCTTCCCTAGTTTACATAATATTCATTTGCTGCAGGATTGACCGCAGTGTAGACATTTCTGCTGTGTTGTCTCGTCTTGGCCACCACCAAGGGTCAGCCGTCCACCTCTCGAAGGACACCATTGACACTGATGGTAGTGTTTGTGCCACACCATGCTATGTCACTGTTCTGCACCCTGTATCTCCAGTGTATCATCGCCCGTCTGACCATTATCACATCATACCATGCCATCCCTTTACTTTCCTTAAGTACCCAGCATGACATATCTTACCGTTCACACCGTACCATATTACATCTTGCCAGTCCAGATCAAATCACAACCCACAATGCACCATGTGATGTCATAATGTTCTGTCTTGTACAAAAGAATATATTCTCATTGGGTATGGTAACTTTAGCCTTGCCTTGATGCATTTCAAAATGGTATAGCAATGAATATGAAGTAATTCAGAGCAATTAATGCACGTTGAATAAGTAAAAGTAGTTAAGTAAGGTAAAGCAGTTTTTGAAAATATTATTCTTTCTCATCCTTGCAGGTGATGGGAAGGAAATTGCAAAAGACAGCACTAACAAAGAAGAAGAAAAGAAGAAACAGAAAAAAGGAGACTCACTAATAATACGATACATGAAAACTCAGGTACGTAATGAGAGAATGTAGATGTATTGCTCAGGTGTTGTAATCGCTCCATACTCATCTAGACATAGGCCAGTGGACTGCAGGCTAAAGTTGCCCTTCTCCTTCATTCCACCACCCTCGTTTTGAAGGATAGGGAAGAAGTTGATGGGCATGTGTTCAACTTGGCAAAGGAGGCATCCGTTTCTAACATCATTACTCTTAGTAGAAACGTTATTACAGATAGTTCTCCCAGTTTATAAGGAGATATTAATGCAGTACTACATTTCACGAGGATAAATGCACCCAGATCCCTCTGTGTGTTTGGGCACAATATATGTAATACAGTATTTTTGAGAAAATTGAGCCTATTGTATTGTGTAGGTGTTAATAGAAAGTGTTAGAACTTTCATTTACTGACATGGATGTAAGTGTGCAGTTTATTCTAGAATTAGAAGCCTGAAAGTGGTAACTCACTAATGGTAGGGCCAACTTTAGTTTACCATTCCAGTTAACACCAGGTGATTTTATTCAGTTAAGAGTGAGACACAGGAGCCTGAGAGTTAAAATAAGAGCTTTTCTAATATGCTTTTTGGTACAGGTGATGGGTCTGAGCCATGCCCCGCTGTCAGTGGTGGTGAAGGCAGTGGCGGTAATGAGTGAAGACCTTCTGCTGGATGCTGTTCCCCAGGCATGGGAACTTCTCTTGGAGCATGATAATGAGGTCAGCATCTCTACATGGGTGGCATATTGTGTAGTTAGGAATCTTACTGGCACCTCTTTGTAAGCAGTATATTTTGCCTATTCCATCCCTCCTTCATTCAGTCACATATTGCCTCATATAAACAGGAACATAGGGGCCTCAACAATATGCTATAGTTTTTCTTTTGTTGTCATTGTTGTGGCTCTAGGCTTTTCTAGACATGAGCCTAGTGGACTGCAGGCTGAAGTTACCCTTCTGCTGTAGTCCACTATCCTTGTTGTGGGGACAAGGAGGGAGTTTTGGCACATTTATAAGCAAAGTAAGTCCAAGGTGCCTTGACGTTGTTGCAAATTCTATCACACATCAGCTATTTCTCTTTTCCCAACAGTTTCCAGTAACTGTTGGGAAGCAAGTATTGTAGCTGGTTTTTGCACTTGGTTTAGCTTCCAGTTCATAGATGATGTGAACTATACCATGGCCACTGTCCTTATGGGGGATTTATTAAGAGGAAGTGTGTCATCATTTACCCTGGTTGGTTGTGACTCTGATTGTGTATGTAGTCACAGAGGTGTTGTTTCAGTAAGTTATGCATCCCTCATATCTGTAGTCCATTATCAGATTAGACATACAGTTGGCCAGGCCATGACTCATACCCTTCCAACCTGCTCATAGTCCCACACTCTAACTCCATCGTCTGTGACTATAATTCTATTTTGGAATGAATTATAGTTACATGGGATAAATTTAAAGTCTAAGGACCATGGGAACATGTGTGGAAGGGTTTGAATCATGACTGAGTGTAAGTCTAATTTGCAATGGACTATGATTTTATTTGTACTGTATTTATATATGTGTTATGGTGCAGGTATCAGCAACGGCAGCGGTGGTGTTTATTTTAGCAGGGGTGAGAGTCCCAGTACATACATCAGATATCATGACCCGGGAACTCACCCACTCAGACCCCAACACCAGACTTAATGCCATTCTGAGGTGAGCACCCATTTTCATACTAGTAATCAGCTCTTTTGAAATGTACCAGAACTCTTTGGTAGACCTAAATATTTCCATAAGGTAGTGTTTGGTTGATTCTGATTATATCACTACCACACATTAGATACAAAAAATTTATGAGTGATCTAACTGTTCTTAATACTGGTTGTCATATTCAGGTTCCAAGTGCTATGGCAGTCCCGGTACCAGGCCTGGCCCCGCATGGAGGAGGGTGCCCAGCTGACATTCAAGGTGCCACCTCATGGTATAGAGTTTACGCTGCCTTCTCCCAAGATTGGTGTGGAGTCTCTGCCAGTAGTGGACCCTCCTTGGATGCCACATTTCAAGACCAATGTGGATGAAGTCACAGTCAACACTATCCAACATGTAAGAGACCCATATTTTAGTTGTTGATACAGTATATATGTTGTTGTTATTGTTGTTGTGGCTCTAGGCTTATGTGAACGTGAACTTGGAGAACTGCGGTCTGGTGTAGCCTTTCTTCTGCAGAGGATAGGGAAAGAGTTGAGGGATGTTTGTATAACTGCTGCCCAGTTATATCAGTGCCACAGCATGTAGATATCCCTGTCCAGCATTGGTGCTGCATAGATGGGGGTTTATATTATCAACCCATCTGTGCCATGTGATGCGCCGGTACTTTTATGTCTTGCTCATTGAGCACATTGCATCTTATCAAGGACCAGAAAAGTGTGATGAGGGTTAGGCTAAAGGACACATGAGTGCTTGGCTGATATTTCTCTGACATTAATGTGATATTCTTTTGAGGGGCCATTAGATAGTAAGGGAACCCATTCTAGGTCCAGTCAGAACTACTGGACATAGCTAATCTGACACTGAACCCTGAGAGGCCAGTAAATGCAAGACTTTGGGAATGATTTCAAATGAATTTTGCAAGCACTGCAGAGTTAAAATCATTTGCTCCTCAACTCACTGCTGTGTTCAAGTAAATCCCTCGCCCTCACTGTACTTGTGTGTGGTGATAAAATGCATAGGCCTGGGTTACAGCATGATATCCCTCCATGATCTCATCGAGAAATAGGTTCATGACTTTGCCAAAATTCACATTATAATAAGTTCTTCCACTAAATTCTTCCTCACGTCCCCGTCTGAATGTTATGTGACATACCGTGTATATAAATTCCTGTGCATAATTTTGTGACATGAAAGTACTAGCAACAGTTCAGAAATGTATCATATCTCAGCATAAGCAGCTAAATGTCATTCATATATTTTAAACCGTACTAGTAACAATTTTTTCATATACTGTGAATCCAGAAAGTTGTAACAGATGTTGCTTGGTTGTAAAATGAGACTTATATTGATGCTAATGCTATATTAATACTTTTGGAATGCTATTTAGATGGTGTGACTTGTTTTGGCTTATGTCTCTTGCCAGAGGTCCTTTGTGACGGCAACAAGAACAAGACGTAAGCTGCAGGCAGAAATGGTGCGTTCAGCTCTGGAAGCAGAGGAAAAGAAACGCCGCATTGAGTGTGAGAACTTCCTGCTGACAACTGTGCCTGTGACCATCCAAGCTGCATACGAGCCGGCCCTACATCACGTTACTGCTGATGATCATGAGGAAGGCATGTATACTCAACTTTTTTTTTTTTTTTTTTTTTTTTTCATTTAGTGTACTTGGTAATGTGGAGAGAATTGAGGCTGGGAGATAGACCAAGAGCGTGTAGTGTATGTGCGTAAGGCTTAAGGGATGAGGGAGAAGAGGAGACTGAGGATGAGATGGAGGGATGGGATGGAGAAGTGTATGAGGGAAAGGATGTGAATTGGAGGGAAGGCAGCCTGATGGCAGAGAACAGGGTGACGGAGGCAGTTCATTTGTGGCCACCCTCTGCAGAATTAAGGCATATGGCTATAGATAGATGAATACATAGTTATTTGTTATAGAGTAGCCACTGGGAGGTAATTAGCTGGTTTTGGTACTTGGGAAGAGGTTGTATAGATCAGATATTCATTCTTAGATCTTTAGTGGAAAAGTTTCTAGAGAAGGGAAAGAAGTTGTTTGCGGCTTTCATGGATTTGGAGAAAGCATATGACAGGGTGGATAGACAAAGATTGTGGAAAGTGTTAAGAATATATGGAGTAGATGGGAAGTTGTTGAATGCTGTGAAGAGTATGTACGATGGTGCGAAGGCTGCAGTGCGTGTGGATGGTGAACTAAGTGAATTTTTCTCTTTGAAAGTTGGTTTGAAACAGGGATGTGTCATGTCTCCATGGTTGTTCAATCTGTACATGGATGGGGTAATAAATTTGGTACAAGGTAGGGTAGTGGATGTTGGAATGGCCCTGGTGAGAGAGGATAGTGTTTGGAAACTCCCTGTACTGTTGTTTGCAGATGATACTGTGTTGTTGAGTGAAGACGAAGGGGAGCTGCAAGGCTTGGTGGATGAGTTTGAGAGAGTGTGTAAGAAACGGAATCTAAAGGTGAATGTAGGGAAGAGTAAAGTGATAGTCTTTGAGAGAGGTGAAGTTAGTGAATGTACAGCGAGGTTGGATGGTAAGGAATTGGAAAATGTGAGTACGTTTAAGTACTTGGGTAGTGTGATGAGTAAGGATGGAGGTTTGGAGGGTGAAGTGCTTGAAAGGGTACAGCAGGGAAGAAAGGTTGCTGGTTCTTTGAAAGCAGTGATAAGAAACAGGGAAGTGAGCATGGAAGTGAAAATGTTACTACATGACAGTATTGTGATACCAACTCTAACGTACGGAAGTGAAGCTTGGACATTGTTGGAAGGACACAAGTCAAGAGTGAGAGCAGTGGAAATGAGTTATTTAAGAGGAGCCTGTGGAGTCACGTGGAGAGACAGGCTGACGAATGAGGATATAAAGGAGCGTTGTGGTGTGGATGTGGATGTGATAGGAAGCGTTATGAGGAACACACTGAGGTGGTTTGGCCATTTGGAGAGGATGGAGGGTGAAAGACTGACGAAGAGAGTGTATGTGAGTGAGGTGGAGGGGGGAAGAGGGAGGGGGAGGCCGAGGATGAGGTGGAGGGATGGGGTGGAGAGGTATATGAGAGAGGGGGGTGTGAGTTGGGAGCAGGGCAGTGAAGTGGCGGGGGACAGGGCGACTTGGAGGCGATTCGTTTGTGGCCACCCCAAACGTTATTGAGGCGTCTGGCAATAGATAGATAGATAGGTACTTGGTTTAGCTTTCAGTCCATAGAAAACTTCAGCTGTACCATGACCAAGCTCAATATGGGGATTTCATACGAGAAGCACAGTGTCATTTTTATGTATGTATGTTCGTATAGTAATGTGATATTCATACCTTAGGAAGATACATGATTCTGTGATTGTATTTTGTTGTTAGGTGAGGAGACAGAGGCTGATGTTGGTCGTGGAGGTCACCATGTATCAGTTGCACAGCAGCTGTTCCCATCATGCCTGTGCTCAGCAGTGCTCACCATTATACACCTTCTGGATGACCCAGCTGTCACTCCAGATGGCATTGCAGTCTATGAAGCAGCACAGCAGGTAGTACAGTAATAATAGTAGCATGATCTGAAGTGGAATATATAACATAGTTGTTACTTTACTATTGACTTTGCATAAATTGCTTTGATTAAAATTATGAATGATGTGATGCTGTTATTGTTGTCCCCCCAAGTTCATCTGAAAATAAACCCAGTGGACTGAAGGCTGAAATTGTCCTCCTGCAATCTACCATCCACCTATGGGGGGATATGAAGGGAGTTAAGGGATGTTTTTTTTAAGCAGGCAGTGGATGTGCCTGATCATATTGGTGCCATCACATGAAGGCATCCCACTGTAGCACTATGAATGATATGATTGTGAGAAATTAGAAATCAGAATTCAGTACAGGTATGTTAATGTATTATTTTATTAATCATACTCTTTTCTGTTTCCAAGGTTATCTGGTCATGCCTGGTGGAGGACTCAGCGCTGTTCCTGAGATTCTTCCTGGAGAAGTTAACTCGAGAACGTCAGGATGTGATGATCAGGCTGCTACGCCGCCTTATACGATTCATACCACGCCTCCCATCACAGGTCTGTATGCATCTAGTTCTCCTAGTTTGATGATGATGATGATGGATTTTAGTAATGGACTGTGCATAATTTTTAATCCAATTATCATCAGGAATATACTCAAGTCTGTACACAATTTTATGCTTGCTGGTAATCTTCAAGATTAAGTTCCTCCCTACTTTTGTGGCTTTGTACAGTTCCTTGTTCAGTATTACAGTAAGGCACCAGGTTTCACACCTAATAGGGACCGTGAAAAATGCCGCCAAAGTTGATTCCACCAAAGTTGGGGCATTGACCTTATGGGAAATAAGCTAATAGGGACCAGGCCTATAAGAAAACTCACCCCCCAAGTGTATTTCCTACTTTAAATACATCCTAAAGTTACCTGAAATGTTGCTGTTAACACATTAAATCATAAAGTAACATTAAATTAACAATAAAACTTAAAAACATCATAAAATACACCTGCGATAGTCACTCTTGCCCTTCCCTTCACTGCCTGCTGTTCCAGGTTCACACCATCTTATTCCATTTCCTCCATCACCCGGTCCACCTCCGGCTCCATTTGAAGCACAAGATGATGTATTTCTGTCAGTTACTAATCAAAGATGCAAGAGTGTAACACTCAACTTGCGGACACACTGAACACATACGAGAAACAGGCTGAAATAGTGGTGCTGGTGTCACCAGGGTGAAAATCTGAAACTTGTGCTGCCGGAGGGCACGAGAGTGCATTTTTTTTAGTCATGAATGTGCAATCACGGGAATATTTGATGGCTGCCGCCAAAGTGCGATTTCATTAATCTGGATGCCTCAAAACTTGGTGCCTTACTGCATACTCTTTTCATTTAAACATGGCCTGAAAGTGCCATCTCCCTATCTTGAGTGCCGAATTGTGAAAACAGATTAATACTGGAGTATGGTGCTAGTCATGAAGAAGTGCTGTGGAAAAGGGGGGTAACCAATAGTACAGTATTGTCTGTTCTGGTACTGAGCTGTGGTAGGTGAAACAAGCTACAACAATATGAAAATTTGGCCCAAGTTAAAGTAAAAAGAGTGTGGTTAATATTGCTATATCTGTGTCATAGACAACCTTTAATTTCTTTGAACAGGCGGCCTTTGCGCTGTACAACTACATGGTCGGGTACGTAATGTTCTACGTGAGAAGTCCACAGGAGGCATCACAGGACCACATAGCATCTGCACTTTCTGTACTTTGGATGGTATGGCTCACTCACTCTCACTGCTGTTGTTTCTTGATCATATACCTTCATTGCAGTGTTATAATATATGAGTGTTCTATACAGATCTCATGAAAAATAGAAAATTCTAATTTGGTGCTTTAGTTAAATTTTATAATTATTTTTTACCAGTGAGCCCACAGTAAATTACAGAAATTTGCCTGTTATAATGTACAGTACAGTCATCCCTTAACATTCGCTTTTTTACATACACGGTTTTAAATATCCGTGGGTGGATATAACATATGGTTTTAAATATCCGCAGGTGTTTACAGTACCGGGGCCGGATTCACTAAAGCATTTTATCTCATTGAACTCTGCTGACACTGTTCACTGCAAATGTAACATTATCCCAGGCACAGTTCATGGCTGTTTTAGTGATGGCATTATCCAGTGAATCAAATATAACACTTTCTTTTGGCTACTTCATTTATTAACCCTTTAACCGCGGGTATTGTTTTGGTCTGACTGTCCTCTCTCGCGGGGGTTTCAGCCAAATGTAAACAAACCTTTAAACCTTAATAACTCTGCACAGAATAAAGCTAGAGAAAAAAATAAGGTACCATTAGAAAGTACTAACCTTCAGCTTTCCATTGATGTAGGTTTCATGACTTTGTTGACTTTCACAGGACAGGGAGAGCCGTTAGAAGTGAGGGGTGTGAAATAACTATTTTACGCCCCACACACCAGTACCAAATGCCAACCACTCTCTCATAATAGTAATATAAACATATATGAACACTGTACATACGATAAACACCCACTCTGTGTTCACTGAGGTAGGTAAAAGGCACTTCCTTGCGGCTGCGCCCGCTCTTCACTGCGGCTGCGCCTCACTTCACTGCGGCGGCACCCGCTCACTGACGTTTCATGTGATCTTTTCATTCTTTCTAACTTCTAATATTATTTTACATATAATCTGGGCAATATACATTATATTTACAATGCACTTATTACTATATTGCGTCACTGGCGCATCACAGAATTACATAAGTGCCGCAGAATTCCACAAGTGCCGCAGATTCTCTTATTACAATATCACTTATTATACTGGCCAATATTTCCTTTTTTTTCTAGGCAAAATATCCCTTATTACTACATTATCCATTATACAATTATTGGCAAAGCACGTCATTGTCGCATCACTATATATCACTGTCACTTTCAGTATTTACTCAGAGAGTGGTACTCGGCAAAGCACGGAGTTACACATAGAGTGACTTGGCATTCCAGGCACTGGTGTGTGCTCATTTTTCTCGTCTGAGGCCTCCGTGTGGTGGTAGAACATACTCTGCAGCGGCCCTGTGACAACCTGCCGCCTGCTGTAAGAGGCAATTTCACAAGCTGGTGCCGGCTCATGTAATTGCGGCACTCAAGACGGTCAGGTTGTGTGTCAGAGTGTCGCTTCGGGATCAATGCCGTCACCTGACCAAATCGTGCAAGTAGCTGCTGCACGACAGTCTTGGAAAACTGTCTCAGTGATGGTTGCCTTATGCCCCCGACTTGTGTCTTGTAGAGAATGAAGGCGTTGAGCATGCACATATCGAGCATGTGCAGGCAAGCCTTCCTGTACCATCGGGTGTTTCTCCTGAGACAGTCGATTTCGCCAATCATCATATCAGACTTATCAACAAGTCTCATATTTACATTATAATCAATGACGGCATCAGGCTTCATGATTGGCTCTCCCGTCCTGTAGCTGACCTTCCCAGTTCTCTGCAATTCCCCCTTGTGGATGGTGCTGATCATATTCACGACCTTCTTGTCATGCCACCTGATCGCAAGAAGCTTGTCTGACTTCTTCAGGTGAACATCTCCCCTGGATGATGATGATGCTTCGGGGAAACTAGGCCACTCTTTCCTATAGCTCCGGACAGTGCCAACAGTGCCAATGCAGTGTTCAGCAAGGTATTTGGAGATTTTCATTGCTGTGTAGTAATTGTCTGTGTACAGCACATGATTACCACCAAAATACCTCTCCATCAGCACTTTTACAACAGAGCCAGAGAAGCCAAGGGGGTCTTTCCTGTTCACATCCATTGTGCTAGCAGAGTAGATGACAAAATCCAGGATATACCCCATCTCACAGTCACACAGCACAAAGAACTTTATCCCAAAGCGGTGGCGTGTGCTGGGGATGTACTGCATGAATTTGAGACGTCCTCTGAACAGTACCAGGGATTCGTCTATGACGACTTTCTGCATAGGCCGGAAAAATCGCATAAATCGATCCCTAATCCTGTTGAGAAAATCCCTCACTTTCCACAAAGGGTCAGTTTGGGACGCGTTTGCATTGTCAGCGAAGTGCAGGTATCCAAGCAGCTGTCGGAACCGATCCCGTGACATATACTTCCCGAATATTGGGATAGTAGTTATGTCATCCACGAGCCAGTACTCCTCCAACTCATGTCTCTTTATATGGGGCATCAAAAACATTAGTGCAAAGAACACATACAGCTCTCTGATCCCGACAGGCAACCACGACACTTGCTTTGGTGAGCCAATAGGTCCCAGCCCTTCTGCTGCACACTGAGCTGCATACCTATTGGTCTCATCGCTGACATGCTGCACGATTTCATCATCCATGAAGGCCAGGAAGTAGTCAACAAAGTCATCTCCTGCATTGCATGGGAAGACAGGCTGTATTCCAGCATTTGTCATATCAAACGGCGGATTGTGTGGCTGAAAATCTGCACCGTCAGACCAAACAAATGCATCCACTTGCCCTGTGCGTGGTTCAGTGGCAGGGGCAGGTTGCATTGCACTCGTTTCCCCGTGAGAAGGAGCTGAGGTGGAGGCAATGGGTGAGGCAGGAGGTGAGGCAGGAGGCAAGCGGGAGGGGGGTGAGGCAGGAGGCAACGGGGAGGGGGGTGAGTGCGGGGGCAGTGAGTGGGGGGGTGGCGAGGGTGAGGGAGCTGAGCGGGGGGCAGGCGGGGGGTTTCTGACCTGGTGCGTGGTGAAACTTGACCCTTTCTACCCCGCTTATCACCTCGCTTATCTCCTCGCTTATCGCCCAGCTTTGCCCTCCAACTGCCACGCATCCCCTTTGTTCTAGGCCTGCCTGCACGGCCTGCACGGCCTGCCTTCCCTCGCTTTGCAGGCTTTGGTAATTCGTACTCCTCAGATGATGTAGACTGAGGAGAGGGCACGACAGATGATGATGATGATGATGTGAGGGCAATAGGGCTAGGGGAACGGGAAATTGATGGGAAATGCTTACTAGGGCCTGGTGTGGGAGACGTGAGCCTGCGCTTCACTCCCTTCCCACGTGCAATACCAGATTTGCCCATAGGAGCCTTTCCTTTCCCAGAGTAAGTTGGGGGTGGTGGGGGGGAACAACACGATCACTTTCATCACTGTCACTATCAATGGAAAATGGTTCACCACCAATCACTGCCAAATCATCACTGCTTGCTGTGAGTGTGTCACTTTCACTGCCACAATCAAGAGTAGTACTTACAGTTTTGTCCAGCTCAGTTCTAATTTCAGGAGTGCTCAACCCCTTCTGCCTCGCCGTCGGCAGTTCCTTTACCGGTGTAGAGGTAGAGGGAACACTAGCACTAATCATTGTAGAGGAGGAAGCGAGCGACGATGAGTCGGGACGGAGCGCCATTATCACGCACAGAGCTGGACAGATACTGACTGATGCGGATCAGGGCAGGGGTGGGGGGGGCCCCCTTGGGGTTGGAGGAGGGAGGTGTGGGATGGCTGGCGTGAAAGAACTCGACAGCTATTCTTGCGTGAGACAATTTGCACGCCGGGAAAACGCGCGGTGTTCAAAATATTCGCGATCATTCCAGAATGACACCCGCGGTTTGGTCCAGTTTTGTCACTGTCATTCTGGAATGACACCCGCGGTTAAAGGGTTAAGGCCATTAATTCATCAAGGGAAAAGTTAGGATGGGCTGGGAGTACAGTATTTCCTTTCTTCCATGTACCCTCGATGAGCTGGTCTAAACCGGTTAGCTTCCCTCCCCCCCCCTCCCTCTCTTGTAAATAATATGAAGCGATACACACCCAAATCACACTGAAATCATACGAGAGTGGCTGAAAGTGTTATTTTATATTATACTGTGAATTACTGTGATAAAATACAAGTGATTTAGTGATATTTTTGCGATAATCAGAGAAGTCATGATGCTAAGCTCATTAGTTAGCGATTATTTTTGTGGTTGCAAATTGTGCAGCTGTGCTATGAAATGGCTCATGACATTACATCAGTAAGCTTTATAAAAGTAAGTGGTAATAAAAGTCATTCATGAAGTTTGATAAAGTTTGTATTGATTTTCCTCACATCATTACTGTTTTGCTAGAGTTTAACTTACGTAAACACTGGAATATCGTAACAAAATCATAGGAGACTGGCAAGAAGTGTTTTATTTTTATTATTATTGCAATTACTGTGATGAGGTAACATGGCTGTAACCCTATTTTGCATGAAAAAAATCTTGTGGTTTGGTGGAAATTTCCACGTCTCTGGGCTATTTCCTGCGTCAGACAGTCAAAACACACCTTGTATTCTCTCAGATCGTTCTCCATACTTGGTGTGCTTACAGACATGCAGTTTGTTGCAAATGATAGTAGAAAGATTGACATTTGTCTGACAAAAATTTCAGCTCTCAAGATTAGTGATAAGTGGGTTATAACACGAATTGAAAACACACAACTTTTTTCCTATTTCTCCGCAGTGAGAACAAGTCAGTACATTGTTATCACAGCCGCTGCAGCCAAAGGGTTAAGGGGAGTCCAGGGGTGTTTTTAAGGGGGGCAGCAAATATCCGCGGATTTTTAACATATGCGGGTGGCTCTGTTACCCAACCCCCATGGATGTTAAGGGAGCACTGTAGTTCCATATCTTTGTATGCAACTGATTTGTCATATTCCCCCAGTTTTTCATATCTTTTGTTTGGAGAAAATTTCAGAATTTGTAATAACCATTACTTATATTGAGGTCCAGTAATATATGTATCATCCAGCATCTCATGGCTTTTTCATATGCTATTTCCTTTAAGGTGGTACCAAGCATACAGGGAATCCTCTTCAAGGATATCAAGCAGATCTTCCGCAAGGAACAGTGTGACTCGGCTCTCCTGGTGACTGCCAATGTTCCCTCTGCCAAAAAAATCATTGTGTATGGTCCTGGGGGCTTGGATGCTGGTGGTATTCCTTCTCAGGTTTGTATTGTATTTTATCGTTATGTATCATATCATTTATAAAGACTCCAGTATGCTTGCATGCATCGACCTTGATCACATAATGGCAGCTCTCCATGCTGTTTGGTCTCTGGCAACCTCCCTGTTCAGTCCCTTGTATGTAGTCTTTTTTTCTAACTTACAGTAGTGACATAATACAGTATTTTAAATGTGTCATATCATAGTCAAAAGTTCAACAACATATCCCTACTGGCTGTGGTGAAGTAAGATGTAACATGAAAAATTTATGTTTGGAACAGATAGTAATACGAAGTGCAGAACAGAAAAATTATTGGGCGAGGAATGAGAACGTTTATTAAATGTAATGCAGGCAATGAATGGTCAGAGAACTTTGCTCAGGACAGTACGGAGTGTTAGTTAAACCGAAGTCATATGGTTTTGCATTCATAAATATTATTGGCATCATATTTGTTACTATAACTGAGATAATTGTCAGGAAAATGTTACCGACCGTTACCTTTAGTTTTAATCAGGACAGAGCATGAAGCATTACAGCTGAGTTTCATGACATTAACCCAGTTAACCAGAGGATGTCATATTTATTTCATCCCTTCTGCTACAAGATGATAAAATGCAACATAGGGACAGTTCTCTAGAAAGGTGTTGTGAGCATTACCTATCCAATTCAGTTAGCCTCTCTTAAGCGGAAAAAACTGTTTTGAAATAACAAAAATGAAATTAAATGCCATCTTTTCTGACTGAATGGGTTAAAAGATATGTTTCATAAATTTCTACTCTGTTGAAAAATAATTTTAATGTATATAATTTCTTCCTATCTGTCTGTATGTTTAATAGTCATGTGCTTTAATCCTGGTGAAGGGGGACAGAAACAGTCATTTCCATGCCATCTTGTCTTCTACCACCAGGCTGCCCTCCTTCCTACTCATACCACCCTCATTCATATAGTTCTCCACTCCATTCTTCCACCTTATCCTCAATCTCCCTCTTCCTGAAAACTATATAGCCAAGGTAATATAGGGTTATTTCTTCTTCCCAGTTCCCCATACAAGAGGACACTCAGTTCTGTCAGATCCTTCAGGAGAGTTTGGATTTCTTTGGCATCCCTGAAAATGAACACAAGTACTATTTTCTCGTGGATCACAAGACTAGTGAGTATGTGTGTCTTGATTGGTGGTCTAATGGTTAGGAAATGCCTGTTGGAGTGTCTGCTTTATATTTTGTTAATCCACTAAGAGGTAATTGGAGGCTTTTGATCATGTACTGCCAAAAAGGGAAGTAGTCAGGTCATCTAATCTTGAATATACTGGTCCCTATACCTCCAAGGGGGTACAATGAGATTGACTGTTTGAGGATAGCCTAATATGCTGTGTTGTTCAGACAGACCACATCCACAACTTGCAGTCTTATCCACCAAAAGTCAGTCAGTCAGTCTGTAAGTCACTTCAGATAACACCATGCATCCGCATACCTCTTAAAGAAGCTCCATTTATAGGTTGACCATGGTGCAACTGATGTTTTGTATTAGGTGAAAGTCTGTTCTAAGCTAAATAAAATTATCAGAAGACAGGAAGAATAAGATAAAGAGCTCATACTGTGGCTGAAGGGATTCATTGGCTGTAATATTCTCACACAGATCAAATCCACAACCTGCAGTCGTATGTGCGCGACTTTTACTTCTTCAAGCGTGCACAGTACCCACAGTTGTTGATGGTGCACATGGAGCCAGATGCCGCCTACGATGCCTTACAAAGACAAGCTTTCACCCTCAAGTTACTCGAGATAGGGAAGGTCCTTATGTCATGGTCTATCCTTAAGCGTCCTGACCAGGTAAGTGTACTGGGATAAACCATTGCTCTTATATGTTTAACACCTTGTGATGTGATACTTCTACTGTAAATGGATTACAGTAGTAGTAGGAGTAGTTGTAACAGTAGTAGTAGGAGTAGTTGTAACTGTAGTAGTAGTAGCACAGTATAGTACTGTAGTAGTAGTAGCAAGGGTGCTGGAAGTGGGGGGCAAGTGGCAGTTACACCTACTGAATTTTTTCAGAACTCTTCCACACACTTACTTCAGCTGACTCTGTGGTTTCTACCTAATGTTTTTCTATGTCCATCACACAGGTGGCTCAGCGTGTATTCTTCCTGCATGAAGAGCTGACCAAACTGCCATCATTTCCACGCAAAGCCTTAGAGGCTGACTTTAACCTGTACAAGGGAGGAGCCATGGGCAAGGTGAGTGTCATGTGGCAGAGTTGGATCCAGGTAGTAATATTGTTACAGCCATTTAAGGCTGCCTGATTTTAATAGATCTTAACCAGAAATTTCTCAGTATTGCTAGATTATGAATTTCCACTATTTGACAATAATATATATACTGCACATAGAAGGCCTTCACTAAGCTGTTGTGCAGTACAGTATATAGTACAGTATGTGAATGTACCATTACAGTCAATGTTCACTGAGACTTCCCTGCCGTCTGAGGCAATGTAAGCTGTTATATGAAAAATTTTTGTTTGTGGGATGGATAGCAATCTGAATTACACAGTAGAAAAGTATGTGAAGGAAGGATACTCTGCTGTTTGAAGGAAGAATTGAAATATGTTTGTAAGCATAATACTGGCAGGGTTTCTTTGGTGAACATTTACTCCTGATGATACACACAGCATCTCAAATAGATGCCATGTAGACAAGTAATCTCACATTGTGGATGTGTATTATTGGTTTTATAGGAACTGCGAGGGCTAGACCAACTGCACAAGTATATGTGGGTACATCTGGTGACTCGAATGTTTGAGGGCATGGCTGGCAACCTGACCTACACCACTGATCTCCATCTCTTCCTTAATGTTATCAATGGGGCCTTCCTCCTCCACTGTGAAGACTCCTCTATGCTGAGACTCTGTATGGCCTCTTATATCAATGCTGCACACCACTTCAAGAACTTCTTCTCCACCAATGGGTGAGAAAAATAATCTTTCACTTAAAAACCATGAGTAGGATTCAGCAGAAAAATCTACTACATTGGGGGGCTTTTACAACTCAGCAAACATTTTGTACTTATTGTAGCTATATTTTAATGATATGTAGAATATAATATGGTATAAACTTATCTAGTCTGTGATTTTTTTCCATATGTTACCCATACCATAAGAGTATTATGTGGAAAAATAGCATAGGGATATGTGTGTATAATGCATGATTGATGTTGTGTACTTTTATTTGCTTTTTCTTTATTTTAAGTATAAATCTGGCAGTCTGACCAGTTGAATAATTGATCAGCAAGAAAAAGTATTTAATACTGACCTTCACACACATTCAGTATAGCCAACTACCCTAATGTTTCTGTCAGTGTTCAAGACATCAGTGACCCTGGAGGAAGGTTATCATACCTTGTAAGCCAGTCTAACTAGGAGAAGAAGTGCTGTGCCCAGACCTCAGATCTGTGAATGTTGGATGAGTCTTCCTGTCACCATTTCTAATCATTTATAGTTTCTTGTCATTTATAAAGGCTTCAACAGAGAAAGGATATAGCACTTCCTAGCCTTTTTCATTTTCATACAGATATCTACACATCATGCCAACAATACTACGTGTGTACAGCAACTACCAGAGCAACAAGATGGTGGTGGCAGTGGTGGAGTTCATAGTGAAGCAGCTATACATTCTTCACCGCAAGCCATTTGTGCTCCAAATGCTGGGTTCAGTGGCATCCATTCTTGATATGGATGATACGGCTGTGTATGGGGATGCCAATAAGGTCAGTAGCAAATCTATGTAATGAGAAAAGAACAGGGGGAAGTGTGAGCTATTGGTGGTACAAGTAGAAAGGTGGAAAAACAGATGTATGATGGAATGAGAGAATGAACATGGGCAGGTGGTGGTCAAGTGAGAGGTAGTCTGTTGTCTGAAAGTACCCTACCAGTGGGCTCTTCTGTGTTGAATAAAATCATATGGAAATAGTTAGAATAAAATGTAAAATACCATACATCATGGGATTGAAGAGATTATCCACTCTTCTGTGATGATATAATTTTTTTTATGTTCTTGTCACCTACTAATTATTTTGCGTAACACGAGAGATATCAAACTGGAGGGTTTGAAGTAATGTTAACCCTTTTTGTCCCCTTAAGCATGAGAGATCTTTCCTAAATAGAATCATATAATCTGGAGGTAGCATCATGAGACAGAAAGAATTAACAGTCCACTTCTAATGTTTAACCCCTTCAGTCCAATGCCATATATTTTATTTTATATTATTTTCTGTCATATGATTTCATTTACCTGCTACCAGACTTTTTAAATTGGAGGATTCAGGTATAGTCTTTATCAACCACTTCAGCAGTAGAGGTCCTTCCTTGTCTGACTAAAATCTTCAGATAGTAGCGAGACTAAGCTATTGACGCCATGGTTTTTCAGAAGGACTCCCCATGTTTAGGTCTGCCCTGATACAGCTGATGTTTGATATGGACTGGAAGCTAAACCATGTGCGACAAGCAATTACTGGAAATATTTAGGAAAAAAGAAATTTGTGATGTGTATCAAGATTTGTAAGACTGTGAGCAAATAATTTTGGACTTTGATTTTTTACTTGTGGCTGAATTTCCTACTTAGTTAAAATATCCAAAAATATATTTCAGATTCAGCCAACAAGAGTGTTTGACATCCTCCTGTCTCTAGAACGCCATCATGATGATCCCCTGCACATCCTTGACCTCGTCACCATTGACAAGCCTCTCAAGTACAGTAATTCCTAATTTAACATGTTTTTCACTATATAGCTGTTAGTGTAGGAATGCTTTTCAGACAGCATGCTATTGTTTATTTTTAACAGTCAGGGTGTACAGTGGAGGGCCAGGGTTGATATAAGTCATTCTGGCATTTGTCTCAGTATATCACTTATTTGAATGCCATGGCAGAGGCTGTTCCAGTTGCCCCAGGAGGAGGTTCCACTTATATAGGTGCCTGACTGATGGTTCTTATTTTAGTCTTTCTTCTTGTACGAGCAGTATGCATCACCTCAGCTTTGGAAAAGGGATATGTACAAAAGTTTATATGAATTACACTTCTAGAGCTCGCACTTAGAGAGTTTTATTCCAAAATTCACCAGTTCACAGTAGGAGTTATATTTAAAAAGTTGTAATATTTTTTTAAACGTATCCCATACTTAATAATAAAGACTGCTTGTATACTGTAGGCCTATGTGTGTGATAGATAATGATTTTTTTTTTTTCTTTCCCTCAGAGCACTTGATTTCTGCTACCACGAGGAGTCCGAATCAGTGACTCTGCTGGAGGCTGTGGACATGTGTGTGACTGTGGTGGCCTATTCTGCAGACTCCAAAAGAGGACATCAGATGCTGGTATGGTCAACAGTGATCATATTTTTTTACTGATTTTTACTGTGATGAAGGGGAGATTCTCAGTTATATTTTGGTCAAATTTTCGATTTTCGAGTTTTGAACTATCTATCAAGTTTAATTCCTGTATTTCCATATCCTACCATCAAAATAGCCGAAATAAAACTCCAAATACTGTATTTTATTTAGATTTTTAAAGTTATTCTCTGACAGTGTCTCTCCCGGTGTGCATCAGGTAAGACCTGAAAAAATATAAGCAATCCTGTGGCTAGAAGGCAATTTGGAATGTCAGTTTATTCAGAGATTAGTGTGTTATTTTCGCTGACATATTTAGCTAAATCCTCCATAAAAATGCCATATATATATATATATATATATATATATGTATGCATAAGTTGTTTTAGTCTTCATTTGCAATCATATGATGTGAGCAAAAAAATATCACACAGCAGGCGACTGATATGGACAGCTTCCATATTTTACCTAATTCCCCCCAAAACCTCATGTAGAGCAGTTTTCTCTAATGCTTAGTGTTCAGAGAATGGGAATACTCTGTTCAGTGATTGGCTGACTGATGGATATCCTAAGTTCTCACTGGCTGAGAGAGAGAGAGAGAGAGAGAGAGCTTGGAGAGGGGAGAGACAGGAAGAGAGAGAGAGTTTAACTTGGAGAAATTCACTGTTTAGGACTCACATTGAAGCTGTCCAAATATGGTACAATTATTCCCAATAGTTTCAGAAATACAAAGGTTTTTCTGTGCTTATTTTTTAGTCTCAGTTTCTCACAATTTAAATGTTCTTGCAGAAAAAATTAGTTGTACGGTAAGTTTTGTGGTGAATTTACAAAGCTTGTATATAAACTTACTCAACAGGCTTATCTGCCATGTTGGTAGAATGCATTTATAGAAATACACAAGATTATCATTTTTTTCTGAATATTTTATAAAAGCTCTTTTACTTTCCCAGAAAATATTCACCAAAAATATTTATATTCTCTGATGTCAGTTATGTTTCTACCAAATATTGAAAATGAGTTGATTATGAAAATGCCACAAAAAATCACTGAATCTAAGACAATATAAGAGATACAACTCAGGTACATGTTCACCTATAAAATACTGCCTGAGAATCTCCCTGATGGGTTTTAACTTTTTTTTTTTCCTTCTTCTTCTTTTTCTTCTTTCTTTATGGTGGCCTAGTCTGCAGTCTCCAAAATAGGACATCAGACATTGGTAAGGTCAGCAGTGCTCACAGTTTTATTCATTTTTACCATTGCAAAGGTGAGGTTTTTAACAATGGAGCCAGAATTCCAGGGGCTTGAATGTTGAGCAAATGGGAGTTCAGTTTTGCATGCTTTTTTTTTTTTTCTTTCTTTTTCTTTTTTTTTTTAAGACTCTACCTCACCTTACCTTGGCATGGGAAAGGTGATCTGGATGATGATAATGATATGAATTTGTTTTAGTATTTTACCTGATGGTTAATATTGTCGTCATATTTTTACCTTCATAGATAGGTGGCATTTTTTTTTTTTTTTTAATGCAAAGAAGAAGGAACCAAAGGCTGCAAGCCCACAATTGTTGTTCCTTCCAAGAGAAAAACAAAATACCAGAGAGAGCCAAATTCAAGATCCGATCATTTTGAGATGCCTGGACACACTGCGTTTGAAAGACTGGAGATCATACGAAGCAGGAAATACAGACAGAGGTAGACAGTTCCAGAGTTGACCTGTTGCATAAATGAAGGACTGTGAGTAACGGTTAACTCTTGCATTAGAGAGTTGGACAGAAAAGGGATGAGAGTTTGCTGCATAGGTGTTGACGTTTATGCCTGTCAAGTAGAGTTAGGATTCTGTTGCTTGAACGGTGAGTGAATGAGGGTGCATCCCATTATTAATTAGGGAAACTTTTAATATTTATAGTTCTTTGTCAGTTTTTATTTTTCATGCTCCCAGGACCCTACCACACCCTATACTTCTGTGAAAAAAGCTATTTAGATGATGATTATGATGGTAAATTTGTATATATTTATTTTTTCCCAGATGTTTTATGTGACATTTGACATTCTCTTTGTATTTTAATTTTCATACGTGATCATTCAGGTGAAGGGTACTTTCTTGTATGTGATTCAGCAAAAGGGTGTAAATGTTCACTTTACCAACAGATCATCCTGGAGGCCATCTTGGGGCAGGTTTTGCGGCACCTCCAAGCCACTGCTGGCCGTGATCTGCGACAGGAGAAGGAGACCATCCACCATATTGCTGTGGCCATGAAAACACTGATCACCAACTGTGAACCCCTTGCCAAGTATGTGATATCATTTAATCACTTTATCATTGCATTTTGTGCCGGAAAGGGATGCGTTCATGTGGTGGCATTGGTAAAACCATCTAGATCCTCTGCCTAGTTATATAAATATCTCTCAAAACCCTCACTGTTTCCTAGAAGGAAGTGGACTAAAGAAGGGCAGCTTTAGTCTGCAGTCCATTGGGTTCATGGTCAGATGAACATGGGGCCACAACAACAATATCAAGAATAATTGCTTGCATGGTAGCAAATTATTTGCATTGCTATTTGGATACAAGTTTTATTGAACATGCACACACAAGAGAGAGCAAAAGAGAGAGTGGTTCACATATTGCACATTTTCTTTCCAGAAACTACACAGGTCCTCAGAAGGCAGCAGGTGATGGCAAAGGATCAAGCCGAGTGACGTATTCCAAGGCCTCCAAGGTGTACAACCCAGCCATTGAGGTGGACGATGATTCCCACTCAAAATATGTCAGTGATACCAAGCGCTACCAGACATATGAACGTGATATTGAGGACTCAGAGGCAAGTATTATATATATATTGCTGGTATTATAGTTTGTATTTATAAACCTTGACTTGGATGCTGCTATTTGTGTCTGATGCTCTGTTCTTGTAGGTTTTAGAAAGAAGCTGAACCTTTGTGTCATGCTGATTTATTCATTTTGTTTATACTGTCTCTAGATGATTATGCTTTGCTTTGGAGGGACCATTTGTAGTGATGGGTTAGGCACAGTTTCCTTTATCTGCCTACAAACTGATGTCTTTCCATAAGCTGCATAAAACTGAAGGTACCAAGATTAAGATAAAAATTATTTCATTGGACATAAATTGTATGTGTGCCTGTGTATGCGATGTGATGCAGGGGCTGAGTTTTGACATGTGGCAGATATATGACACTGCCTTGTGGTCCCTACCTCACCCCATTTTTAGGTAGGAAGAAGACATACAATGATGGTGTTGATGAGGATAAAGATGATAGATTAGAACAATGATAATGCTGATGAGTACTAACTGAAGGTATATGTCCACAGGCAATGAGATATGACTTTCGGCAACCACGTGACACCCTGCTTCATGTTGTGGCAGAGTTCCTTACCACATGTTCCAACAGGCTGGCAGAGATCAACAAGAAGGCTGGCCAGGAGAGCAAGCATTCAGACCTTCTGGATACCAAGTGTCATTTGGTAAGAATTATGATATTATATTACTCACTTTGTACTAAAACTTACAGTACTGTATTATGTTGCTCACTAACACCTCATACTAAACTGTGATGTTATGTTACTCACTAACACTTCATACTAAGAATTGTGATATTATGTTACTCACTAACACTTCATACTAAGAATTGTGATACGGTATTATGTTGCTCACTAACACTTTGCACTAAGAATTATGATACTGTATTATGTTGCTCTCAGACCATTCTTACTAGCTTTTGATAAGTATCCAGTACAGTAGTAGGTTATGTAAGAAAGCAGATGTGAAAGTTTGTGAAGCTGAGGAAATCACTGGAAATCAAGTTAGTTGAATGATTTTTGTACAGAATGCCATATGACAGTAGTTTGACACTCTTTTTGTAAGTTTGTAGTTTGCAGATTGAATATATATAAGGTATTTGTATCTGAAGTGCATTTGTAAAAAAAAAGAAAAAAAAAAAACCCCCCCTCCCCCCAAAAAAAAAGAGTGTGTGCAGTTGATTAGGCCCGTGAGGTGGAGCCAGGATGCTTGATTGATATGTGAGCGAGTGTCTGACCTGTTTTACTGGACATATTGTTGGTTAGTTCTCCCTCTATCATGTTTTTTTCTTTTCTTGTTTTCTGTACTCTACCTCATCCCATCATTGGGTGGGAAAAAGAGGTTGGGATGATGAGGATGAAGAGTGATATTAATTTTCCATTCTTTGCCCACAGTGTTTAGTGAAGGTTGTGGATTCGTTATTTGTTTTTACTCCCCCACAGCGTTTGGCCGAGGTTGCTCACAGCCTGCTCAAGGTGTCCCCGTATGACCCTCTGACTATGGGGTGTCGGGGCCTCCAGCGCTACATGAATGAGATCCTGCCACACCCAGACTGGTCACATGAAGACCTCAGACCAGCCCTTGTTAACATACTCAGGAGACTTGACAAGATGTTCAACAAAATTGCCAAGAAGCATTCCATAAGGGTAGGAGCAATGACTCATCAGAAATTTTTATGTAAACCCCTCTTTATGATGGTGTACTTTTCATAATAACTTGTGGTCATTCAGAAAAATTCTTTAAAGGTTTGGATAATGATCATTTTGTAATCTTTACTTCAGTGTTTGCTCTACACTGGTATTAGTTTCATTTTAATCCCTGGCTACCTTATGGCACTGTTGGAGATAAAATACTTTGCCCCTTCTATTCCATCTCCAATTTGTTGCTTTTGAACAAGATATTCAACAAAATTGGTAAGGGTTCGAACAATGACATCAGTAATTTACATATTAACCCCTTTACTATGATGATTTATAGTTCATTTAACTCACTTGCAGACCTACCACTGTGTTGACAAAAATGCTCTGCCTTCTCGAGAGTTGTATAACCATTTTTACTTGCTTATTTGTACATTGATTTATTTATTATCATTTTATTTTCAGCGTTCTACTGATTGGGGTGCAGCTGGCAATCTGTTGAAGGGTGTTTACAGTACTCTCTCAAAGTACCCCTACATTGCTCACCTGCCTCACCTCAAGATGGTTGTGCAAGTTTGTCAGGTAAGGTCCTACATTGCTGCAACTTAGAATCATATTGTTTTTAAAGGCTCCAACATGCATGCATCCGTCAGCCATGGTCATCTAATGGCAGCTTCGCTATTCAGTCCCATATCTTTGAGGTCCCTTATGATTTCAGTAAATATTTATGCAGCACCGTAATTCAGATGGATCAAGTATACATAAAGAAATAAAAGAAAACAATAAGCTACCCTTAATTAGTTTATGTTCATTGCCTCATACTTTTCCTTAGTACTCTGTAGCCAGAGAAAATGTTTAGTACTTATAACTACTTGTACCTCAAGTAAATAGTGTATGTTATGCTAGTGCATAGTCTCTTCACCATGCTTATTCTTTGGTGTATCAGTAAGCAAGAACTGAATTGGTAGACTGCCAGAGATCGAGCAGTGTGGAGAGCTACCATTAGGTGACGAAGACCGATGCATGCAAGCGTGTTGGGGCCTTTATAAATGATACTGGTTGAAAATACATATATACATGGCATATTTTAAGTATCCATGAAATGGTAGGCCAGTTAGGGGATAGTGTGGAGGTTTCTCTCAGTTGTCATTGCTCACCATATTACCTATTTCCTTACCATGCACATGCTGTCCTTTTTTAGTCATTAATCCTGGGAGAGCGTGTGAGTGAGGGTGAAGGCCACAGTGTTGCTGGGTGGACACACTCACCTCCACCTCACTTCTGCTCCATGGTGGTCAAGATCATTGCCATGCAGATTCTGGCACTGGGGGTTAGTCACTCAAACTTTACTGGTTTTACCTTGACATTCCACAGTCCCTCACCAGTCCACTGACTCCCCAAAATCTGTCATCACTTTATATTTACCTCTTATAATCCCTCACCACTTTTATGAATCCTGCAATCCCTCACCACTTCATTATAACTCCTCACAATCTCTCACCACTGATTCTCACTGTCCCTCACTGCTTCATTATAACTCCCCACAATCTCCCACCAGTGACTCACAATCCCTCGTCACTGACTCACAATCCCTCACTATATCTAGGACTCACAATCCCTTACCACTGACTCACAATCTCTCAACACATCTGACTTTGATTGAGTCATTATTCACCCCTCCCCTTAGCTTTGATATTTTTGTTGTTGTTTTTTTCCAACTCCTGGCATAGACTTGACAGCTCATTCCCTGAAACTCAGCAGTCCTCCAAAATGTCACACACCTTCACATGTCATAAATTCAGCACAAGTACCCACTGTTTATTTTAATTACATTTTAAGGCTGTCTCACTGAGGACTGGTGTGATGGTAGTAGTGGAGGGATGTTTTTATGAAATGTCAGTGAGTCTTGTGGAATGTCAAACATCTGTTTTAATGAGATGCAAACTATGAAACTGTTCTCTGCCCCAGTTTGGGCTTGAGCTTGTTTCTCTGCAGATAATAGATGACTTTTCTAATCACTCAGCTGTATTTTATGGTGATCTGTTTACATAATCATCTCAAATCTTGAGATTTTCTTTTTATATCTTACCCCATGATCATAACCATAACAATATTATCATTAATATTCTACTGGCCCATAACTTTGTTTTCATTTCTGATGTCATATTCAGTCACCATAACCAGACTCCAGCCAGTGAAAACTCATTCACACATCCATCACCACAGATCTTGATTTTCATGTTTTTCTTTGTACTGTATAATATTCAAGTTCTCTTTTCTATAATTTCTTCAGATCATGGCATTTATATGAGGTTTGTTTCACTTCATGTATTGAATTGTACATTTGTATTGACATAGTGAGTACAGTTTATTTTTCACCAATGCACAGCCACCAGTAACCTCAGCATTCTCTTACAGATGTTCAGCGATGTAACAGGGGTGAGCAAAACAGTTAGCTAAGGGGGAGTTTTATAGCCGTATTTTATATTACTTATGACTTACCTTCCCTCTCAGATTTCACCATTAGCCTCTCTGAAGCAGATCCCTTGGGTTCCCACACCACATGACCCTGCCTGGCAAATGGAATATGGAAGATTTCAGTTATTATTATTTTCTTAAGCATTTAGAATTATTAAGTACTGTATTGTATGTTTGTGATAATACTGTACAGTGGAACATTTTAGAATGCATGAAATTTCATGTTGCACTTTTTGCCACCTTTGTGTACTTGTGTTTTATATTAAATTTCATTCAATTTAGCTAAAGAAATGCAGTTTCTGGCAGGACATTTTCCTTAGCTGATTATAATTACTTAGTGTAGCCCTGCAAAAACACAATATTTTAAATATCATGTTGAGGTTAACGAAGACAGGATTTACCCTTTTGAGATCGGGGTGCTTCCCTCTACTGAATAATATAGTTTGGTGATCAAAAATACTGCCTGAAACTCTCTTGTTGTCTGTGTGATGTCTTTACTTCATACCAGTACTCCTGTGGGTAAGGTGTCAACATATCTGGGAGGTAGTCTTGTAGAAAAAACACCAGTGCTGATTATACTATCAGGAATAGTCTTGTTGACCATATGAACACTTCCATATTCCATTTATTGGAACTTTTTAGAAAATTTATGAAATATTGCAGCTCTCCAGTACTGTAGTGTAGAGTTGTGAACTTTACTGACCTTTACATTTACATGTGTGATGCATAGCTCCATGGTTGCAGTTCTTTAATGCCTTGTCTTCTTGGTACAGTAGTAGGAGAGGACTTCATACCCAGCCTTTTATACCATCACAAGCAAAAGTTTGCTGACAGTTGCCAGCAATTTGTGTCCTGCCTTTCACATTTCTCATTCTTCCCTGAATAGCAGCAAGTGTCGTTTCTTAAACTCTTTTGCTATGTGCTTCATTTTGCTAATTCCTTCCTTTTTCCATGTTGGCAAGAAAGTGTCAGTGAACTTTTGATGGCGATGGTACCTCCCTTCTGCACCTTATCTAGTGTATGCCTTCACTTCTGTACTCATTCACAGGGATATAATCTCTTGAAATTTAGCTCTTTCTCCTTTGCAAATTCTTACAGTGGGAACATTCAGATTCTTTTTTTATTGTCCCTTTTCACTGTTTTTACTGAGCATGGAAACAATCATTTTCATTTAATTTTTTTTCATTGTTGATTACATTGTCTGGTATAAAAAAAACTTATTTATAAATGTTACTGATGTAGATTATTCTGAATTAATGAATTACTTCTCTAAAAATATTTTTTGCTTTTGTGAGGCTTAAGGGAATTTGGTAGGTACAGTGTCAGTATGTTATGTTATGTTTAAAGATCATGAACTGCATTAGCATGTGTAGGTCTTTTCACTCAATGGCAGCTCTTCATGTGTCACGGTCTTGAACCATTTCCATTCTCAGACTCCTGTCTCGAAGTTCTCCATATAGAATCTCGTCTCAAATCTTATACGTTTTACATCTGGACATTCTTCTTTGTACTTTCATTAGTGTGACGCTCCTATCAACCTCCCCTTTCCTCTCAACATGCTGAAACCATCTTAACTTGCAAGATCTTATCACTTCTCCAATATCTATCTATCTATCTATTGCCAGACGCCATAATCCCTTAAGGGGTGGCCATTTGACTTTGAGTTATTGGTTTTATGGGGAGGGGCACTAACCCTCCACCAACCCACTTGTTGACACATAGGGAGCACTTATGGGTTAGTTATATGGTTACCACCCAGCATTGTAAATGGTTTCTTGGCTTACAGGAAACCATTTGGCTTGTCACTCAATGTAAAGCCACCTGTAAAGGAAAGAAAAGCAATAAGAAGTGACAGGAGAGATGGGAGATATAGGAAGAGAGGAGGGCAGGCACAGAAAAAGAATGATAAAGGATAAGGAAGAAGTAGGCAGCACTACATCAAGTGAGTGGATGTTGGTAAATTTCTCTCATACCATGCTACAGAACTAAGAAAAACTCTGGGATAGGTAGGTGTGCTATATAAGAGGGGAAAGGCAGCTATTAGAGAATTGAGACAGAGTAGACAGTAGTGGTAATGGTTATATTATTCAGTTCAGGGCACTGGGGACTAGGATGGATATGGTAAATCAGTGTGAGAAATCAAGGTAGGGAGAGTGATGAGGCGAGGAAACTGACAAGGGATTTAACTAGTAGGATGAATTTTGGATGGAGGAGTGCATAACAAAGGTTTGACACCACTTTTGAGAGAGAGAGAGAGAGAGAGAGAGAGAAATTGGGCTTCTGTGTGTGTGTGTGTGTGTGTGTGTGTGTGTGTGTGTGTGTGTGTGTGTGTGTGTGCGTGTCTGTGCTTTATAAGTAGAAGCTTTCAACAAAAAGAAAATGGCCTTTTGTCATCGCAAACACCAGTTTGGCTGTTTGCATTTTCATGTAGTCTGATGTTTCATGATTTGATTATCTTCTGTCATAAGCAGAGCAGTAGGACACATTTATTACTTTACCAAACTTCTTCCAAAGGTAAGGAAAAATTGTTTTATAATTAGATTTTCAGTTCATGGAAATCTTTCTTGGTCATTTTGTATTAGCTCATAGATGCTTTCACTTTTACTTGGAACTTCCTGAGTGCAGTTTTTATTCAGTGCACACTACTATATTTCCCCTTTAGTGCAGTATTAATTGCTCCCTATTCTTCATTTTATAAAGCCAAATGCTAATTAGAAAGCATGCATTTTTTCTCAAATATCCATCTTTTATTTCCTACTCTGCTGTTTCAATCAGAGTGATGATTTTGTAAAGTCTAATTTTCTCAGGTTCATTTTATTATTGTCTTTGTGTTGCAGTTTTAATTTATTATGCTTATAATTGCTGTGTGTATAACATGGACTGTATTTATCGAGTCTTTATGTGAAGGAAGATAAAAGAAATGTGTAAATAGTGCAATGTTGGGGAATGAGTGAATGGCACATTTTAGAGAACTGAAGTGATTTAAGCTCTCAGGACTCACAGATAAAAAGTATTGTGAAAACTGGGTGATGTGATAGGTCTTTGGAGGAAAGACGTAGTGTATGACAGTGGGAAATTCAAGATAGTGGACATGATTGATGCAGCAAAAGCATTATGGATGAGTTAACTTGGCATTTATTTCCATTTCTTTGGGAGTTATTTGGTACTACAAGAATGTTTTTATTAGGACACCAAAACTTATAAAACTGCTGGACCCTTATAGTGGCACAGGCTTACCCACTTTTGCTTTTAGTCTCTGAGTTATCCATTTTAACCAGGAGTCACTCACCGTAGCCATGAGAGAACTGGGCCAGATGGGACCCCCCAGGACAGCTCCAGTTGTTTTCCCTGTGTCTAACTGGATCCTTAGTGATGTTCTCCAGGGATGTCAGCCATATTCACAGTCTTCAGAATTTTTATAAATCCTTTACTCAAAGATTTTTTTTTATGAACACAAAGTAAAAAAGAAAACTTCAGTGCCACCTTAGCCCTTTTTTTTTCCTTTTTATGCCATGAGCCTCCATTTTTCATTAAACAGCTTCAGTGTTCCAGTTCATATTAGCATATAGACAAGAGGAAGGCAGTGGTAAATGTTAGGTGATGATGGTAAAATCCATTGTTGTTCCCAAGATCAGAAGTGGTAGGATCAAGAGGCTTTTGAAAATTTGAATTTTTTAGGAACTGAAATTCTCGACCATTATCATCAGTCATCAGTATAGACATCTACCTGCAGGCATTCCCTTCAGTAATCACTTTATTCATGCTCTGATTTGTAATCCTACAGTCTGGCAAATGTTGGAAAGTATAGCCAATATTGGCATTGGGTGTAGCTCCCAGTTCATAGAAAACCCCTCAGTATCATGGACCTCTTTATGGGGATTGCTGTAATAGGAAGTGTGGGATTATTTGAAAAATTTTGATTGATTCATTGATTGATGATGTACTGTGATAGAGGCATGGAGACATATATGGGAAAGCTGAAGAGGAGGTGGATGGATTGTGTGAATGAGGATTTGAGAGGGAAAGAGTTGATGAGGAAATAGGTGCAGGACCAAGTAGTATGGCAAAGATTGACCAAACACACTGATCTCATATAGAAATGGGAAAAGATGAAAGGTAAAGAAGAGGGAGACTGCAGCATAATGATGTGAGACTTATGATAGGATGCTGGTAGACTGATGCCATATTGTGCTACAGGTAACATACTCCCTGGAGCAGATATGTGGTGGCTCATCTCTCTTCCCCACCACTGACAAGACCGAGAATATGATCATGAATCTTCTGCTGCCACTCTGCCTGCGAGTTGGGTGTGGACGTAAAGGTATGCTGTGAAATCTTTATTAGGTTGTTAATTTAATCTCATCTCTATAATTATGTACTTTTGATTTTGGTCTTGCTAACTCCAGATGAATTTTTTTCACCTTAGGATTGACTTACTGAACTGGAAGGGGTTAGATACAACCTTCATTAAGTACCCCACTGTAAGACCAAGTGAAATAAAATTTTTGTTAAAAGTAATAAAATACCTGTATATGTTGTTAGAGGGAAAATTTGTTCCTAGTATTACAGTACTAGAATATGGTGCTAATCATGAGGAAGTGCTATGGAAGGGATATAGAGCCACTGAGCTATAACAGCGGATAATGTAGAACATAGCGCTAGTCAGGGAGAAGTGCTATGGATATGATTTAAAACTGTATTATTGTCTTATTCAGCCACTGAACTATATTAAATAGGCTGTAAATGAACAAAAGGCTCCCCCAATTATGGGGAATGAACTGTAGTAATTAGGTCTTATACACCCACAACCAGATGCCCCCAGGATGCGTCAGGCAGATATCAGCTTTGCTCTGACTGTGGTACTACATGCCATGAACCCCCCACTGGCCAAGGTCGCCCCATTACACGGCCCTCAGACAAAGACTATGCCGACCTCCGACCCTCGCTCTCAGTCATGGTCGCATCAGCAGCTTGACCCTCGCGCTTATCCGAAAGTCAAGCCAACCATCCTCCGCATTGCTTTTCTTGGTAAGTTGTGTTATGCTGCAATATATGTACAGGAGGAAAAGATATAGCTTTGGGAAATGATAGATGAGGGGATCCTAAGCAAAAAATGCTATACCAACATAGGTCCAAATCTCAGCATTTATAGAACTACAGTTACTATGATTTTATGGAGGAATTCATGAGGAAGTTTATTTTGCCCGTAAGATCATAAAAATTATGCTTCAGCCTGCAGTCAGTTAGGTTCACATCCACGTGAGCCTGGGATAACGGCAAATAAGATTATATGAATAAATATGGCATAATTTTCCAGGTCTGAAAGTGATGATGGTGTGCTTTGAGAAACACTTGTCTCAGGACTGGCACCGAGTACTGCACTGCCTCCGGGACATGGACACACGGGGTGAAGGCGGCATTGCACTGTGGGACTTCCTTGATTTTGTGGTCACCTTCCGCACTCCACTTTTTATACAAATGCGACCATTCATTCTCAAAAAGGTAATTCATGTCTAACTGCTTCATTTATTTTATGTAATATGTAGTAGTACTGAGTGTGAAAAGCTTCCGTTAAATATTTGTGAGTTAAATTTGAAGCAAAACCATGTCTTATAACGATTTTACCTGTAGTTCATAACTACATCTAACCATATTTAGTTTGTTTTAACTGATGGAACTGGACCACACCCAGAACTTGAACTGAGTGAACCTTAGTTATAAAGTAGGAATGAGTCTCCCTGGTTACTTTTCCAGTCCACCCTGCAGACTTACACACACTGCCATTTTTTGAACTGAAAGGGATTAGGGATCTTTGTTAGGTCAGAAAAAATGCACAGTGATAAACCAAATGATATGTGGTGATGCAGGTGCAGATTCCTTGTGCTGAGGAAACCCATGAGACCTTCAGACTGTTGGTGCGAGAACACGTACATGGCCGGGCCCTGCCCCCACCACGTTGCCGGGGTTCACTGCTCCTTGACTTGGCACATCAGGTCAAACAGCTGAAGGAGGAAATCATCTCTGCCAAAATATCGGGTGAGTTCACGTACTCACAGGTTTAGGTATTTTTGCTTGTGCTTTCTTGCCTTTATATAGCTGATGAGTGCTTTGTGTGTGTATGTGTGTGTGTGCACGCGTGCACACAGGCGAGCTAAATGTGTGCCTTTCATTATTGAGAAACTAGACTGAAAGAGTGTAGTATAATGCATAAATTATCTCCCATTCTTGTTGAATTTTTAGTTCAATTCTCTTGACTAGGAGAGTGTATATGAGTGAGGTAGAAGGATAAACCAAGGATAAGGTGGAAAGATGGGATGGAGAAATATATGAACACAGATGGTTTTAAGTTGGCATGAGGGCAGCCTGATGGCATAGGACAGGGTGACAGGGAGGTATTTAGTTTGTGGCCACCCCTTCCAGGGTTAAGATATCTGCCTGTAGATAGATAATCCTCTTGAACTTGTATTTATGTATGTATATGCAGGAGAGCAAGACATACGCCCTTCACCCTTGGAGATCCAGAGTGAAGTATCCCAAGTGTCTCGTCGTCAGCGTCTCTCCTATGCTGGGCCACCCTCGGACTGCCCACCCAGGCCCCTTAACTCACCCCCACACCGATCCAAAGGTGAGGCCTTGTGTGTTATTTATGTATTGATGCACACTTACTTTGTCTTCACCTCGTTCCTATAATACATGGGATTTATGCTGTAACTTGTTGTCCAGCTGATTGGTTAAATGTTACTGATATTCATAAGTGGCTTTTGATGTGAACAAATTTACGGCTATTATGAAATCTCACAGCCTACTGTATAACTGATGTGCAACATTGATTCATGAATTTATATTGGATGTACTTGGCATCCACGAGCAGTATATGAAGAAATTATCATACTCTCAAGTAGAATTAGCATTATGCACTGGCTTCTGCATGTTAATGTTATTTGTATGGAAAAAAATATATATTTACAGTAGTATGAAAGTGTCTGCACATTTATGCATATACATGTATATTTTACTTGTTCAAGCTGGGTGGTTCAGCTTGCCATTATAAGCATTTTCAATTCTAGCCACTGTACTCTCAGCTTGTTGTGTTGATGATGGGGCCTCAGTCTGTTCTGATGTTTTTACCTCTGCTTGACTTGTATTGGTTAGGACCTGCACTGTGGCCATTTTTTATCAGGTTATTAATTGTTGCACTGGTGATTTGGTGTTGGTGTGCCCTGGGCCTGTAGTTTGTCATCTTGGGAGACTTTTTAACTCCTCTTTCTTTTGCAGTTTAACAATATTACATTTTGGTATTCTCTCTTATGGTATTTAAACTGCATGAATAACTTAGGAGAGAATATGAATGTGCCATATGCAGAAATAAACTGGTAAGGAAGAGGTATTAGGAACCATCCTCAACTGATAAGAATATGGGTCGAGTGTGTACCTGTTTCTGGTGTCTCGTGCGCTTCCTTTGGTTGAGAGGCTGATATGGCAGTGTTGCTTATGTCACTGTGGGAGGTGTTTTATGGTTTCTTTCATCAGTGACATGCCGGCATTTTGAATGCATAATCTATTCATTGCTGCTTTAAATGTAAGTGGTGTATAGTTTGCTATAGGTTTTTAATGTTGTCAGAATACTTTTTTTTTTTTTGTCATTGCCACTTTGTTTCTTTATCCAGGAGAATGAATCGGATTTGCAAGAAAGCATCTGGCATTTTTTTCAGACAGTGTATGCATCGTCTTTACCTGTTGCTGAGCATGATAAGCTCTGCTTGAAAATTATTAGCGTATCATAGGATCACAAACATACCATGAATTACCTGTTGCTTTTTTGTGGTGCTTTCATTCATGAATTTGTTATCATTATATAATTCATGTTTGTTAATAAAATATGTACTGTTCTGTTCTCTGGAAACTTAACTTGTACATAGATGTGAAGCGAGCAGTTATTATAGGCAGGTTTTCAGTACAGTTCTAAGATGCAGACAGTAATGCTGGAAAATGTAGTTCAAGAAAAAATGCATCATACTGGAAATATGTTCATGATGAATGAATGACCATACTTGAATTTCAGTATCGGTTCTGATGTACTGAATAATGTGGGTTAGTCCCTGATGATTTAGGCAAATTAACAAAATATACTTATTTAGTAAATTGTTGCAGTTAACCATACCTGTTGCTATCTTTGATGAAGGTACCTGTACTTAGCGACAGTACAGTTTAGTGATTTTCTTCAACAAGAACAAATTTTTTTTCTCTCTCTGTCCATTATTCAACCCAGTATAGCCCATTTTCTCCTACTGAAAGAGATGGGTACAACCATTAAGACAAGGGATCACCTCTCACTCTCTCTGCAACCTCTTCTGGCATTTTGTGGGAGTTAGGGAAACAGCTCTGAGGCTTAAGAAGGTTAAGGCAAGGATGTTCATGATTCATTGGATGTTGTAAAGAACAGTGCCCTTTGAAAACTTTGTAATGGAATGACTGCACTTTAAGTATCCCATTATATAGGGGGTTCCCACCATGCAGTGATATCCTTGCATATGAATCACCACAGTATCATGGACACTGTTAGGAGAGATATTTTGTATGTCTTTGTGTTCACAAAAGGCAGCATGGGGAGGAGTAGGAACATTGTTCCTCTGTTGGTTATAAAACATTGGTTGTCCCCATCTCTCTCATGTGAGAGAAAAATGAGCTCTCAGTCTTGGATTTTTTTTTTTTTTTTTTTTTCACTCTACTGTCATTGTATGGAGACAAATGACCAGCAGTCAGCAGGCTTCAGCTTGCTAGGGGGTTTGTTGCTGTGACAAATACTCAGGTTGCTCTTTTAAGGCACACAAGCACCTGTGATGCTAAGATGACAGCCACTGAGAGGAATTGGAAGGAAGCTCATCACAGAAAGTACAAGAAAAGGGAGACTATAAAACTGCTTAGTATGTAAATATTTACACAAGAAGAGTATCGCATCATGACACTCCTTATGCAGGGATGTCCTTGCATAGTAGGATCATTCAGGGATGTCCTTGCATAGTAGGATCCAACCATATTAAGTGCAACATCATATTATAAAAACTGGGATTGATTTCTCTCCCTGTACAGCTTTCAGTGGATTTGTGAACACCTGAGCCTCAGGCTTTTTAAGTTGATATGTCACTTTCATCTCCACAAAAAGTTAGTGGTGGTTGCAGAGAGGGGTAACCTCTCTTAACGGGTGTCTTCTTTGAATGAAGACAGAGAGATGAAAACATGTTGCCTGTGATACAGTTTGTAACTTTCAGTGTAAACCAAGTGGCTTACAGTAGAAAATATTAAGTCTCTGTTTATATCATCTTTTATTATTCTAAGTACTGTACAAATACTTATACAAATACTTATACACAGTCATTTATATAAGATTATTCTATTGTATGATACAGCCTTACATATTGAGGTATTGCACAAAATAGCTGCAAGTTATTTTCCAAATTCTTTATTCATTCCAGCTGAACGTTACAATAGATATGCTCTGAATTATTCCCCTACATATTCCCTCCCCTCAAGTTGGCCTGTTGCTTTTATCTCATCCCAAAAATGCTCAGCTATAAAAGTAAGTACAGTAGCATGTGCACTATATCATGCCATCCCTTGTTTGCTGCTAATGCCAAGAGTCAGTTATGGCGACACCACTTGGAGAAAATTGACTTTCAAAGTAAGTTACGCCCCTCCACATTCAATAATATGAGCTGTGTTTAGCAAATCTAGTTTCCCCCATTCAGCAAGTAAGTTTTACCACCACATTCAGTAATTCATGCCATCTATAGAAGACCTAGTCTCTCCTTTCAGTAACTAAACTTTGCCTCTCCACATTCAGTAACTTACGCTGTGTTTAGCAAATTTAGTTCCTCCTTTTGGATCCATCCCCAGCGTGCATAGATGCTAGTGGCAAACATCCCCTCTCCCATCCAATATCTAGCCCTTAACCCATCCAGTCTAGTGACATTTTTTGTTTTATTCAATCAAACTATCAGGCAGCATTATCCAACTTGGGAAGGACCTCTGGTAGTGAAGAGGTTAATAAAGTTTATGTTTAACCTCTCCATTTGAAATGTCTCTCCTAAGCTGGATAAAATTGATGAGATAGCAAGAATACAGTATATGTCATCAGATTGAAGGAGTTAATTGATGTACTAAGAATGACAGGAATAGCGTATTAGGATTCTAATGATTATTATTTCTTGTCTTAGTTTCTTCTAAATTAACAGAGAACAGGTTCATAATCATATCCATAAGATTAAGTCATTGGAATTAATATATTTAAAGAAACTGAATAATATGTATGTTGTGACTGTAATTAGTCAAGTGAATATGCCCACACAAAATAGTGAATTACTGTAGTGTTCATGTTATATTCCAGCGTTAAATTATATCAGCTTCATATTAAGTGCATCCTTCATTGAGAGTCTTTGCTCGTGTTCATCCAGACAAACTTACAAGATACTTTCTCAGAGAATATTGTAGGAGTTATGGTAATGTTTATGAAAGCATTAAAGTCAAAATAATGCAGAATCAAGGCAGATGACTTGCAGCAAGATTATTAGCACCACTCAGATAATTTCTCAGTTAGTGTGTCTGTTGTGTCTCACCTACTCATTTCCTTAACACACAGTGCAGCCAGAAAAGCTACCAAGTCTTTTAGCTTCATGATCATTGTATGTGTATGACTATGCAGTTTTCCACAAGATTGAATTACAGTTTTAAAGAGGATATTTTAGGAGGTATAGTTTTTAAAAGACATAGACCTGCATTCCTGCTGTATCAGTTTGGTCATAACGTGGAGTGTATATGTATTAGTATATAGAGATAAGATCACCACTTGTTATGCCATAATACTGTAATGAATGAAGAACTAAAGGCAAATGACAAAATGCTGTGCTTGCAGCTTATAGGAAGGACCAAAAACAGTGCACCATATTCCAGTGAAAATTTAAGAAAAATTTTTACATGACATTGTTGTGTTTATAATAATTCATCTTTTATGTTGCATAGCCACTAATACTGTGTTCATTGCAGGTGTAAGGAATTGATTATTTCATCTCTTACTGTGTATTTCTTTTACTATTGTTTATAGGTGTTGTTGGGAGGGTGGTGTCAAGGAGTGTGGTGATCAGACATTGTCTTCTTGTCCATCATCACAAGTAAAGTCCATTCTGAATTACACCCGGCCACAACTTGCACTTTCCACAACTGCTCACACTTCCTTACTTTTATGCCATCACCTGGAGAAGTAGTTCATTCATTTATAATTGTTTATCATTCATTCTTTGTTAGAAATGCTCGACAGAGACACCTTCACTTGATGGCACCTAGACAACCAGGTGGCTGTGCTTCATGGCTATACAAACATCCCTCAATCCCCTCACTGTTCCCCAAAGTGGGGATGGTGGATTGCCAGAGAAGAGCAACTTTAGTGTGCAGTCCACTGGGTTCACATTCTGATGAGCCAGGGGTTGCAGCTACTATTACAGTACTACTAGTTAGAGGTGATGGAATGAATTTTGAGTGAGGGAGTATGGACAGATGTGGGAGGATGTGTCATAGCTGAGTGTAATTTTAATTTGAAATAGACTTTACGTCATGTTTTTTGAAGTCTTGTAAAATTGGGATGTTGTATCTGGGTGATTTCTTTATTTTTTAAACATCTGTATTGTTCTTTCAGAAAAAAAAAAAAAATCATTGTTACAGCAGGAGTTGTAAGATTTTACCAAATAGCAGAAGGACTGTCTTATTTCCTTGATTCTTTCCTTCCATTGCTTTTTATTCTGCATTTAATGTAATTCTGATTATCTTGGTAGTATTCTGACTTCTGGATACAAGGTAACTCAGAGATGAAAAACTGTGTAACTATAATAAATAAGAGAAGGATTAATCAAAATACTGTACTGTAATATATTATTGCTCATTTAAGTTCAACTTAATAAGAGTTGTGTAATGTCTATTCAGTAATTAACAGTTTTGATTTGAATACAGTATATGTTTAGTTTTCTGCATTACATTCAGAAACTCAGATATAAAGGGAAGGAATTAGAGGGTATACTTTTTTCTGCTTCACCACTGCCACAAGAAACTCAGCTGCTAGTATCATTAAGTCTCCCCTTCCTCCTGCTTCTCCTTCTGGTGCCCTTATAGCTTCCCCCTTGCCTCATTGTGCTTTGGCACCCCCCTTTTTTACCTTCCTAGAGCTCTTGTATGGTCATATGCCAGAGTTTTTGCCCACTTTCCATCCCTATCACTGGCTGGAGGCTAGTTGTATCCAAAGCTTCACACTGAACTGGGACCTAATGTAGAATGTTAAGGTGGTGAATGTAAGCTTTTTCAAATTACATGAGCACCCATTCATGACTGAGCTTTAAAATACCACCTTAACAATGGACAACAGGTCTTTGTTTGATGTGAAATTCTGGGTACAACTTCTTTTTAATCAGTGGTAAGGGGAGAGGGCAAGCAGAAAATATTTCGGTATTTCTAGGTTTAGAGACTTTGTAATGCATCTTCCTTAGCTGTATATTCTGCACATTACACCTCAGTAACCTCTTGTATGTTATTGATGCTAACTATGTCAGTGATAAAGCAGTATAAATAACATGCAGGAGAGTGTTAAGGTGTGCTAGGCAAAATAAACCATTAAGGAGGTGCTGTGAAATCTCAAAGCCACTAACAGCCCTATGGTTCATAAGTTCCCCATTCTTCACCTCTTGGATGCTTTGGTACCCCCTTCCTTACCCCTCTAGTTCCCCTGTATCCCCCCATTTGTAATCTATGATACTTTGTTACCTCCATTTTCTACCCTTTGATATTGTAGTACTTATGCTTTAGTACTCTGTCTATTACCTCCAGTCCCCTTGTACCCCATCTGCAATTTCTCATGTGTTTTGGTGCTCTCCTTCCTACACAGTGGTGCCTTGGTACCCTCTCTCTTTTTACTCCTTGATGCTTTGAAAATTCCTCCCCTGCTTCCCAGTACCCCTCTCCCTCTTTCATGCTTGTTACTTTAGTTCAACACACCCCTGTTGGCCAGTGCCCCTGTGAATGCCTGCTGGTCTGGCACTCTTGTTCTTTACCCCTGCTAACCCAGTGCCTGTCTTCTAACCCCCACTCCATTGTTAATTTGGTGTCATCTCCCTTTCCAATGCTGACCCCAAATCCCCTCCCCTTGCTGACTCAGTACCTTCTCCTGAACCCCTGCTGGCTCAGTAACCCTTTCAGCATCTCTACTGACTCAGTATCCCCTCCTGAACCCTTGCTGTCTCCCTCATGAATTTCTGGTAGCTCATTATCCCCTCTTGAGCCCCTGCCCACCTGGTATCCCCACCTGAACCCTTGCTGACCCTGTGCCTCCTTTTGAATCTCTGCTGACTCAGATCCCCCCTTGACTCCACGTACCTCCCCTGTGATGCTATGGTGACATGGTATATCTTCATGAATTACTGTTGACCAAGTGTCCCTTCCTGAACTCATACTGGTTCATTATCCCTTCTTGAACCCCTGTTAGTCTAGTTCCCCCTGCTGACTTATTCCCTTCATGAGCCCTTGTCAACCTAATACCCCCTAAGTATCCCCTCCTGACCCCTTGCTGCTGATCTGATATCCCCTCCTGACCCTCTGCTGCCCTGGATCCCCCCCTGTGCCCATGCTGACCTGACCTTCTCCCGGGGTGCTGTCAGGGTCAGTGTCGAGCAGCAGCACTGGCTGCTCCCTGGCGCTGCACCGTGACCTGTCTGTGAGATCTGAGCCTCGCCCCGCCCCCCCTCCCTCCCAAGACCCCCAGACTCCCGTCACCCCCACGGCTGATCAGACTAGGCGCACCTCTTATGCTTGGGATGGTCTGCCTCTTGGGAAAGGTACTGTAAAGGCACTCACACTCCATGTAGTGGATTGTACTACCTGGCTCGTGTGTCCTGCTCTGCACAGTTGGCCAAATACATGTTCAGGCTTTTGATTACAGTTGGCCCTCCTTATTTGCAGCTTTAGTTATCCATGGGTTAATAAAACAGCTCAAAATACACCTTTGATAGACTGTATTTTGAAATGGCTGAACACCCTGTGTTGTTAATTCAAAATACAATTTAAACAAGTATACTTTAGTATCTCATGATGTACTGGAGCATTACAGAGGGTTTGTAGGCAGTCAGATACAGTAAACTCCCAACTATCCTGCATAATAGAGCCAAAGGCCTGCCGGATACTCTAATATTGCCAGGTTATGCAAAAGCCCCCCCTGGGGCCCCTAACCCCCCAACTCTATAACACTTATCCACTGTCTGACCCCTACAAAATGCCTTAAAATATCAAAAAACCACTAATAGATGTTCCTAGTAATAAAATACTGTAATGTACTGTTCAGTGCTGTAATTTTATGCACAGAAGCAATTTCATGCTGACGATGGGGATGATATCAAAGCCGCCCAGCTGGGAGACCCATTTTTCTTTTACCAGACAGTAATGATAAACACACATTTTGTAAACACTAAATTGTCAAAAAATGAGCTAAAATATGTTTCTAATATTGAAACATTGTATGTAATGTAAAGTTCACTAATTTTTTGTACAGAAACACATTTCTTTCATGTTGATGGTGGTGATGATGAAGATGGAGGTGGTGATGTAAAGACATTATTGGAGAGTACTGTACAATAACACCCAAAACAAATAATTAAAACATAAAAAAAAATCAGTAAAATTAAGCATGTTTCACTGTACTGTACTGTACTGTGTACACCATACTGTACTTTCATCAATCAAAATTCTAGCAGATGACTCGACCACACAGAATGAAACAAAACACGTCTCGTAGTAGCAAAGACAAACTTCACTTGGGAAGAAACAGTTGTCTAAATGATTTTATGTGTTAACTATTTTTGTGTTAACTATGCCTTTGTAGCATGATTATTTTGCTTAGTACTGTATAATAACACATTTTCATCAACTCTTCTTGTTTAGTAACACAATTTAATCGGCCTTTCTTTCCAATACACTTTTATCAATGCCTTAGCAGAATCTAACAAGTCACTTGTACAGTACAGTAATGTACACTTGAGAACACTGTAAGTTGAACTTGCCAGAGAGGAGAAGAGATGAGGAGGCAGCAGTACAACTTGTCAGAGAGCCGCAGCAGCACTAGAGGGCCAGCCAGGTTTTAGAGGGAAACCCATTGCAACGTTAACATTTAACAATAATAATGAGTTGGAAGAGACAGAGAGTGCAATGTAGGCACGTTTATATATCGGCATCATAGCGCCAGAGGAATACAATGGAGAGTGACAGAACATCCACTTTCCTGCTGCCAGTCAATGAAAACTTTACATTAGAATTCTCCATCCCCTGCCTTATCCAGAGAAAACTCTTCTATTCCCTACCATTGCATCTTCCCACCAGCACCTTGTGATTTGCTAGGCCCACCAACCATCAACCTTCTCTCCCTCTCTCGCTTTCATACTACAGTACAGTATAACCCCATTCTTTTTGTGTACTGTATTTCTTTATTTTCTTTTTTTGTACTTATGGCTGGATGTTTGATGACAACAACTGACTCATGCAGGATAACAATGTACTTTTAGCCAGAAGAAAGGGTCCTTCATGCTGGATAGTGTCAAACATTTTATGCTTACTGCCAGGCACAACGTTAATTTAGCCATTGGCTATGCTGGATAATGTCGTATGGTGCGTAGTGCCGAGACGGATAATCGGGAGTTTACTGTAGTTAAATTATGACTGCAGAGGCTGTTTTAGGGAAGTGCCAGTTATACATGAACTTTGCCTTTTGCAGGGGTCTTATGTATTCCTCTCAAATATGAAGGGACTACTGTATCTAATACAGAATGATGTGAATGGAGTTGAGCTGAAATGTTGCTCTCAAGCTCTCTACTGTTCATTGTAAATCCTTGTCAGTGTTGATGACAGATACAAAAGCTTTTGGCCAACTGTAGATAGGAATTTGATGTTTAGACTTGGCCAGTACAGTAGCTGACCTGATCTGTGGACCTGGTGACTTATACCTGACCAGGTTAATCTGACTTGTAAACTGGTGTACCAGACCTGCCCAGTACCGTACAGTAATAAACATGACCTTCTGTTATGCTGCAGATTTTTTTTTTTTTTAATGGGATGGGGGCCACTCACAGCTTTAATACTAAGTCATGGGTGTATGAAATATGATAAACCTTAGTAATGGGGTAGAAATGAGTCTCCTTGGTTACCAGGTGAAATTACAGTATCCTCCAGTCTGCCTATGTTTCACCACAACTTTAAGTACTGATTCATGAGTGCGTGAAATTCAGCAAACCTTAATGTGGTAGGATAATGTCTCCTTGGTTACTAGGAAAATATATCCTCCAATCTGGCTACATTTGGCCATGAGCTAAGCCAAGAAAAGGCTATGGCTCTTTGTCAGGTGAAAACAAAGCAACTAGATGTGAGCAGACTGACCCAACCTGTGAATTTGGTGACCTGGATCTGATGACTGAACTGACATATAACAGTTTTTCCAGACTGATAAAGTTCCATAACCTCTTTCAGCTCAGTTGTTGGTCTGATGTAGTCAGATTGGAGGGTTGAATTAACAGTTAACTGAGGAGATTCATTCCTGTATCATAACAAGGGCTCGTTGAATTTCATGCAACAGTCTATTCAAGTTGCTGGAGTGGCCCAGCACTGTTAGATGAATATAAACTAACTACAATGGCTTACTTGACCTGTTGACTAGGTGCACTACACCTGACTTAACCTAGAGTGCCAGACTTGACCCGTTAACCTGGTATGCATGACTTTGGACCTGGTATGGTAATAAAGTAGTAGTGGTTGTAGCCCTAGGTTCATCTGATATGTGAACCCAGTGGAGTGTAGGCTAAAATTGCCGACCTCATGAAATCCACCATTCTCCTTTTGAGGGATTGGAAGGGAGTTGAAAGATGTTTTTGTAACCAGGCATTGGAGTCACATGGTTATATTAGTGTCACCACATTAAAGCGTTGGACCGAGTATGCTAGATCACATCAGGGTGCAGGAGAGGGATGCTACATGTGGTGGCACTTATTTATCTGTGTGTTGGAGCTGCCCAGTTGTGCAAATATCCTCGACTCCTTCCTTCTCCTCCAAAAGGAGGATGGTGGGCTGCAGGAAAGAAGCCATTTTAACCTGCAGTCAACTGGGTTTACATTTCTTGTGAACCTGAAGTTACAACCTGCCACTATTACTACTACCTGTTAACCTGGGAATGTATTTATAAACTTTTGTAAGCTGAAATTTTCCAAAGATTGCCTTCACCCAGAGCTACCAAACACTTCATCAGTGACTACAGTATATATTTAAATTTCTGTTGTGAGACCATTGACCATATTAGCATATAGTCTATAGTTTGAGTTGCTTTACTTGATGGCACCTCTCCATATCTTCCAGTTATGAACCATTCCCCCTCAGATAAATAAATAAATGCATAAAAATAAATAATAAATAATTGTTATACTGTATAACTGTTTTGGAGAGCCCTTTGTCCAGTAATACGGTAAATATCCTTTATAAATACCTGTACTTTTAGACTCAACCTATAGACCCAACCTATTTGACCCGATGTGATAAACTAGAGTGACTGCTGAAGTCATGATTGGAGGTGACAACGCTGATGACCAGCCGAGCCTGAGTGTAATGTCCTGTGGCGTGCTGAGAACTCTGTACTGTAGATCTGAGCTTGACCATGGTGGTTTAAGGAGGCAGAATTGTAACCTGTTAGGACTGAATTGAGGTGTGATGTGGTAGATATGTAGGGGGAGCATGTAAATGTTTAATGTGATGGGTAATGACAGTATATGTGTACTTACTTAAATGTACTGTAAATGCAATCAGTTTGCATTAGATTATCTTTTTATAGCAAATCATTCTTTCTACAAAAGGCCTCTTTCAAACAGTTTCATAAATCACAACCAATGAAAATTGATATAATTCTGTTAATCAGTAAACTCATTTCCTTCTTAAAACATGATGATGGCATATTAAATATAGCTCATCAGTATTGTTAATTCACATTCTGTGTAATTAACAGACTCTAATTATTGTAGCTTAGTACAAGGGATTATTTCCTAGAAGATAGGTAAAAATGATGTGTATATTGTACATTGGTAACCCAGTTTTGTGTACCTAGCAATAACTTTTTGAGTCAGTTTGATGAACTTATTATATACTGAAAAGATATTAAGTTATATTGTTTTTTTTTATTCAGTTGATGTTAGAAATGTACAAAGATGTTAGCTACTCATGTGTATGAAGGCTGCATGTTCAAACTACATAGATAAGCAGTTCACAGAGCAGCACAGCTGACAGCCCCACTGTAACTGTGGTAAGTCCTTTAAAAAGCTTACTCTGTGTCCTTCCTGTCTGCTATTGCATGCTAATTTGTCCATAGTATTTCCCAGAACTTCAGTGTCTGTGTACATTTTCATAACATTGGCCTCTTTATGACACTGCCTAACATAACAGATGCTTCATGTGTTACGTCACAGTGTTTTGTACCGTCCGTTGTTGTGTAAATGTTGTCTCATGTCTTGTGTCTGCCTTCTTTTCTCTTTGTGCCAACAGATTTACTGTATGAAATTCAGTTTTAACTTCTAATTTCCTTCTGCCTCCCAGACTTGGAAAATATAAATAGCTTAGAATTATTGCATGCTTGAGGAACTATTAATTTCAAGTAGTTTTAGCCTGTTAATATTCTCATAGATACAGTAAGCATTTTCTGATGTAACAGAGCTGGAAGTGGCTCTTATATATATACAGTATTTAATGTTGCTTTGCCTGCCAACTTAATGCATTGCCAGTTATGTCCTTTATACAGAAATAATGGTTATCCAGAATACATGATGTAATAGGTAGAATATAAAAGCAGTAGACTGGTATGATATAAACTGTGTATATATAAATCTTCCCTTTTGTATATCCACTAAGTAACCTTCAAAAAAAAAAAAAAAAAATACTGCCCTCATTGTAATTCTAGCATCCTCTGACTCCAGTTAAACATGGATGAATGTCTCGCTGTGTCCTAAAGTTAATGCATTGTAGCTGTTGTACTTGGCTTTGCTCTGACTCGTACTTGGCTTCCTTCTGGAATGTAGAGTAATTCTGAAACTTTTGTGGTTCTATGAAAATTCCTGATCTTGTATATCTTCTGTACTGTTTTTGTGCTTCTTTGATAAGCCTAGCCACAAGGCCAACGTACCACAGCAAATGTACTTAGCTTGTACATTGCGGATGGTGCACTGAATCATCTCTCATTGACACATGCTGCACACAGACGTGCTAGATCAAATGAAATATTTTGGTTTGAAGCCTTCTCATTTTAATAAGAAAAATCAAACAGTATATAAGTTATTCAGTCTCAGCCTAACTTTTAATAGCTGTTGATATAAATAAACAGCAACACTGATGTACCTCCAGAATTTTCATGTAAATGTTCTCTGTCTCAGGTGAGGAATATTAGTACTGTCACAAATGCAGCCAATTTGAAGTATGCTCACATATACAGGAGAGAAAACAAGTTTTTGTAAAATAAAAAAAAAACACGTTTTACAGATAGTGAATCAATATCCAAGCACCCTTCTCAGCTTTGTGAGTCTAGGATAATTTCTCCAGTCAGCATTTCTAATGTCTCTTTGGTATTGAATGTCGCTTGAAGTCTTTTTCTGAAGAATTCCTCCAAGTGAAGGAGTATAGAATAAAATATATATTCTTGCATAATTGAGGGCTTTTGCTGTTATCAAGTAAAATTTTGAAGGACTTTTGTCTGGAAGTATCCTTCCTGTAATAATACAGGATATGTTGGTTCAGAATCAGCTGCTTTTGTAAATACTGATGATTTCTTGATAATTACCGAGACACTTTCAGGTACCAGTGTTCCTTATATGAAAATACTGAGTTTATGGATCAGAGTATTGGATATCCATCCTCTGTTTAAAGGTATTTATAAAATCAGTACTACCTGCTCCAGCTCAATAATAGTAAAAAGAAAGTTGTACAATTATAAGTTAATTAATTTAAAAACTTAGGGGTAATATGTCAGGTATTTAAATACTGTGAATTGCTGCACAGTATACATTATAGAAAGAGTATTAAGTGCAGTGTGTGGCATGTTGTTTTGAGAGTGATAATGATGTCACCTGGCTGGTTGTGTGGTTGACTGTGACTGATGAGTGTCCCCGACTGTCCCTCTCCCACACACCCGCTGCCGCCTCTCTTAACTGCTGGGCTGCGGTCACTCTTCTCTCCATCCCCGGGCTTGGCTTGTGTGGCCTGACTGGGTGTGGCTCGTTCCATTAGGCTCTCTACGGCCCTCCCCACACGCCACCGCCTCGGAGCCTCGCCTCTACCGCAAGACCTTTCTTCTCCGCAAGCGAGGCTCCCAGCCCAAGCTGCAGGCAAGCAGTGTGCCAGCCATCCCTGGTAAGTGTGGCATAGGCTCAGATGTCATGGTAAGTGCTAAATGTCACCCTCACATGACTAACTTAGACACATTATACCTCACTTTAATGCACTAATCCATATATGGGGTGGCCTATTTATAACACTCCACTTCTATTCCACCAGGCACTTTCTTGTGTTTTGTGGGGACGGCTCATTCTTGTCAGTATCTTTCCTACATCATTCATTCACATCTTACTGCATATGCCACAGTCATACCCACGTTAGCCAACTGATCCATCCCTGCAACACATAAGATAATGTCAGTTGAGTTTATAGTGAAGTGTTATTTACAGATTACCCTGTATGTCCTGCTAAAAGGCATGGAGTTCCTGGTAAGTGTCACATATACCCCATTTAAACCTCAACCAATTTAGGCACATATTTCACTTTACTGCACTATATTTCTTACTAGTTTGAAATGCACTTACAGCCAATTTTATATGCCATCACCCTATTGCTAAAGACATTGATGCAAAACACCATATCAGAAAATTTGATATCCATGACTAATGCAAAGATTTCATAGCTGGTATCTCATGTTCCTCCTACTTCTAATTCTAACTTATTTGATTGTAATGCTTGCATAATGTGTTGTAGCCATCGTAAATAAAACCCTCTTGTAGGATCAGTTTAAAATTGAATTGCTGGTATTAGCTAACCTTACAGCATCAGCAGCTTCATACCACTCATTGGTGGTGGAGAGGGGTGCCTTCATGTGGTGGCACTGATATAACTGGGTGGTTCAAATGCCTGGTTATACAAATGTCCTTCATGTAGTTCCCTTTCCCCCAGAAGGAGGACGATGAACTGCGGTCCGCTGGGTTTAAATTTCAGATGAACCTGGGGCTACGGTTACTACTACAACTCCTACTGTTGCTATTGTCACGCATTGTTGAATACCAAACCTCTTCCTTTCATTCTAAGTGTTGGGTAATATGGGAATGTGATGTTAATTGTCTATTTGGTCAGTGTTTTGTTTCACCTCGCCGCCATTGAAACTCACCACCTGTTTTGGGGTATACGATGACTCACCATTTATTGTTGATGTGTAGGACTGAAAATGTACTGCTTGGTGTTTGAAGACAAGAGTGTTTGCTGTGCTTCCACCTGCTGTTGCTTTGTCCCTAACTTCACTGTAAAGGGATGACATTCTAAGGTCCTCATGGAAGTGGCATAAGAGGCTTCATAACACCTCTTCCTTAGGGGTTTATTTCTTGTTTTACACCTTAGCACTTTTTTCTTGTGCTGCTTATGCTGTTTTTAATATCAATGTGGAGCTTGAGAGGGGAGCCTTCACTTGGTGGCACTGATATAACTGGGCAGTGGAGCTGCCCAGTTATACAAGCATCTCTCAGCCCCCCCCCCATCCCGAAAAGGATGATAGTGGATGGACTGCAGGAAGAGGACAGCTTCAGCCTGCAGTCCATTGGGTTCACATATCTGATGAGCCTTGGGTTGCAGCTACTGCTACTACTTATTATCAACACAGTTGCATTCATCAACATACAGGAGGATATCAAAGGGTAATGTGGGGAATAAATAACCAAGGAAGAGGTGTTTTAAAATCTCCATTGCTTCATATAATACAAACCTAAACCACCTGTGCCAAAGGTTGAGCCATTTGTCTAATATTACTCATGCTTTTAATTCATATTCCAGGCTGTGTTATTCATGGTCCACTCTACTATCGTAAGTACAGTGGGAAATAACGACAAAGATCTCTATGGTGCTTGATGTATAGATGGAGAAAATCATAACTTAGATGATGATGATGATAATGATGTTTAGATACCGGTAGTAATATTCCACAAATATAGAACCTAAAATTTGACTTAGAAGATGATGATGATGCTGCCTAGATGCCATAATCAGTAATATCCCACTAGTATGGGGCATAAGATTTGATTTAGATAATGATGATGATGATTAAATTCCATAGTCAGTTATATCTGATTAGTATGAAGCATGAGATTAACTTCTGCCATATTTGAGAATAAGCCAAATATATAGTGTTAGGCAAATCCCGAGTACTGTATTTATTATCATATCACATACACATGCACTAGTTTATCTTCAGTGCAGTCTCAAAATACTGTAGTTTTTTTTTTTTTTAGCTTAATCCAGTTAAGTAGTCACTTATTGTATTCCTTAAATAGATCTTGCATTAATTTTCAGTATGCTTCCTTTAAAAACAGCCCTGCAATCATTGCTATAGATAACGATATAGGATGTGGACAGTACATTTTAAAAACTCTTATGTTAGTGATTTATATCAGATTTATCCATAGTGTCAGAGAAAAACAATCGGGAATAGGACTGTAGATCCAGGAAATTTGATATCCTAACCCCATCTTTAGTAAGCTTGAAAAGTTAATGCAGTGTAGCCGTACTGTGCCCTTGCAGTGTTTGTACATAGCATACACCGTAGATAATTTTAAAACTCAGGGTCTGTAAGTTCTAAAGGAGTTGGGATAAATGATTCTTAATAAAGTTTATGAGATTGTGGGGAGATTAGTTTGTTGAGCGGAGCAAGGAATGTGTGCGGTAGGGGCAGTTATAGAGGGAGTGTGTAGCATAAAAATGTAAGTGAGAATGGAGTGGGTTAACAGAGAGTATGGGGTATGTAGATCAGATATTTAAGAGGAAGGCGTTAGTTAAAAGATTTATAACAAAAAATAAGAAGCCATATGTTGCATTTATAGATTGAAGAAATCATGTGACAGGGTGGGTTGGAAGGGTTTATGGAGCGTGTTAAGCACACAGTATATTAACCCCTTAAACGCAGCCGTGTACAGTCGTTCCACCCCGAGTGGCGGGGTTGTATCGCGATCTGAGTACCTGTAGGAAAATATTCGCCAAAAATCAGAGATTAACCCTAGAACATTATACTTGGTATGGCAGATAGTACTTACATTCAGCTTTCTCCAGAGACAGGTATTGAGCCTTCGTGGACTACCCAAGGACTTGTGGAGACTTGCAAAGTTGGGTAACCAAATCTTCACTTTCACACCTCCAGCAACCCGGTTTCCCCTCTACCACAGCCTCATTCTGTCACAGTAAACTTTATACTACAACGTAAAGGTAGTTAGGAATCCGTATTTGTACAATAAGCACTGAAAATAAGGCTAAAATCAACGGAGCGTACGGCCGACATGCACTGTGGCGGCGGTCTTCCCGTCACTCAACAAACATTTCCATTTTCACAGCTAAAAACATGTATACTACATTATTTTCAATCATATTACTTCCCAAAAGATCACCACGGCGCGCTTTTTATTCTGCCTTACGCCCGCCACTTTATTCTCATTCCTGTCGGCCGCTTGCACTGACTGGGAAGAGCTAGAACCCGCCATAATGTCACTTTGAAAGCCTGCAGTAAACTGACGCTAAACAGGGGCAAACGGTGAGAAAAAAAGCTAGTGTTACAACTGGGGAAACAAGCGTTTCCTAGTAGCATAAACTGCTTGTGAGAGGAGATCGCAGATTTACAGTTCTGAGCGCTCAGAGCGCTGCCATGTATCACAGCCAGGCTGGCCGGGCCGTGGTGGGGGGGGGGACGGGGGGAAAACGCAATATTTGGCAACAACTGAGGTCAGTAGTACAAAGATAAAGTATGCTAGTTGTAGCTAGAGGGTGGTGGTACTGATAGACAATACCAGCTGGAGCCTGCTTGCCCGCGGTTATTCAAAATTTACTAGAATTGCAAATGCGACGCTCCGCCATTATGTCCTTTTTGCCGAGTGTCGCAAACACGACGATCCGCGTTTAAGGGGTTAATGTAGGACAGAGCATATTAAGGACAGCTACGTCCATTTTTTATAGTTGTAGTGCATGTGCAGAAGTGAGGAAGAAGCTTCGTAATCTGTTTAATACTGTATTAATGTACTGTAACTGTTAGATAGGGATGGATCATGTCACCATAGTTGCTCATTACATATATGGATGGAGTAATAAGCAAGTTGTAAGTGAGGACAGCAGGTATAGAGGCAAAATTAAAGTTTACTGGTAATATATGGAACAGATAACCTGCCTGTATGCTGATGATGCTGTTTTAATGGTAGAAAGTGAGAGTGATCCGCAGAAAACGATGAATGAGTTTGATAGAGTTTGTACAAAAAGAAAACTGAATGTGAAAGTAAAGAAAAGCAAAATAACACTATGCGAAAAGAAAAAATATGACATGATAGATTTTGGCAGGCAGTGTAGGATAGAAAGAGGAAGCACTATGAAATGATGGCCAAAGATAAGAGGAGAATTATTCAAAGAGGTTGGTAGTTTTAAATATCTATGTGTTGTTGTGTAAGTATGGCAAAATGGAGTGTGAGGTTAAGGAAAAGAGTAATTGGAGAACTTGGCAATGTTTTTAAAAGTAATCTAGGTGGTTAGTACAGAATATAAAAATACCCTGTGTGAAAGTGTTTTCCTGCAGACACTACTGTACAGGAGTGAAGTCTGGTTAGTGAGCGAGAGAGAACTTGCTAGGTTGCAGGTTATAGAAATAACCCTTTTCAGAATAGTGATAAGCATAAGCAGGGTGGTATTTTAGGTAAGAGGAAAATTTATTAGTATTCTGGAATGGAAGAAAGAGCAATAGGAATTATATGTGGAAACTTATTAGTATTCTGGAATAGAAGGAAGAGCAATAGGAATGAGATGTGCAATTACAGAATTCAATTAAGAAAAAAAAGGTAACATTCAGATGATATGGGCATATACAAAGATCGGGTGTTATAGAAAGATTGTGAGAGTAAGATTGATTATAATGTTGGCAGAGACAAACATTATGTGGTATGGATGAAGAGAGCAGTATACAGGTGTTGCTAAGATGAGGAATGAACGAGGAGTATTAGAGAGAAGTATACGGTATCAGGATACAGTAGCATGGAAGTGGTTCTAAGACTATACTCTGTTGAGATATACCTGGAAGGATGAAAGTGTTGGGAACTATAATGAGAGAGATTGTTTGGTGAATATACTACATAATTGAAACTGTTATACCATAAACATTAGAACATTTTTTCCAGACTCAGCTGAGGTTTCCCACAAAAATGAGCCGTGACCCAATAACGTGTTTTGATTGCAGGATAAAATTATGAAGTGTAATGTATGTTTAGGTATCATTGCCATCTCCAGCACTGAGGTTACATCCATTTTCAGAGTTAAATGAATCTAATTTATTACTTTTACTAGCAGACGAAGATGTAATTTCATTTTTGTGTACCGTAAGACAGTATTTGTTTCAGCTGGTGTAATTGTATGTGTCTGATGACTACTATTGTCTGTGTGGTGCAGCTTGGGGCTGGTGTTGTTAATCTCTTCAAGAACATGATGTATTTTGTATTGTCTTGTTACTGCCAGACAGTTGTATTCAACTTAGGAGAGCTCTCTGTTGAGGAAGGGTTCATAAAAGCTGTATCTATCCCCTCTAGGGTTAAATGTCTCTCCTAAGCTGAATAAAATTGTTTGGAGAGAACAAGAATGTATATCTAAAATACTTAATTGAACTGAAGGGGATAATGATTGGTTTGCCCTTGACTGGTGTAGCTGGTGGTATGAGTGAAACTGGTGTGCTTAGTAGTGTGGTTTATTTGTTGTTATACGTTTTTGGATACACTAAATATTTTTTCTTAATAACAAGATGTTCTCAATTAGATGTCATCATCATACCTTGATAGATGTGGTTGAATTATGTGAGTACAGTATTAAGGGGGGATAGACAAGAGATGTTCTATATGGAGGTGAGAGGCATATATGTGTGAGAGCTGTTAATACCAAGTTGAGAGGTGTAAGAGTGGGCATCAGAGATAAATAGATGTGAGATGAGTGATTAGGGGTGTGTGATGGGTGCAGATGTGTAGTGTGGGTGTGGGGTGTGGGTTAGATAAGACTTTAACAGATGGTATGGCCTGCAGGTGAGGACAGCACTGTATCAACACCCACCAGCCCAGGGGAGACGGGTATGGGGACGGGGGGCAGCCAGGAGAGCGTGAGGAGTGGAGTGCGGCCACGACTGCAGCGACAGATGGCACAGTCTCGTAAAACATTCAGGTTCCGCAAGAGTAAACATGGTCATGGAGAGGTAGGAGGCTGGGCTTGTTGGGGTATAACCTATTTCTATTTTGTTTGCAGTGATTCTTTGCTCTACTTTGTTCACCTTAACTTGGCAGAGAGTATAGAAATATTGCTGCATGTTTCCCATAGCTCAGTAATTTTATTCAGCTGAGAGATATCAGATCCTGAAAATGTTAATATTATCACCATTAACTCCTTAATGATCAGAACATTTTCAGTAATAATTTTTCCTGGTAATGTTAGTCAGTTTATTCAGATGAGAGTAATTCATGAGAGCCTGGATGTTTAGTAGGCCACCAAAACATTACCTTATTGTGTACCAGGGTGGACAGGAGAGGCAGCCTCAAGTGGCCCATATCGATGTGGAACCAACACGTGTTCCCCCTGTCAGTGGCACCCCTATTGTGAGTGGAGAGGACCCCGCACTTAGGGAGCTGTCTGTCCCACTCATGCCAGAAGATGAATTCTCATCTCAAAACCAGACTGCCAAGAGGGAGAAGCCCAAGTGAGTTCACCTTTTACTCTCTTCTACCAACAGTAGAGCCACATTAATTAATATTGATATATTTCTTTATGATTAACAACAAAACTGAATGGTTGCCTTTGAACCCAGTGATCAGACCCTTCAGACTTTCAGGATATTATGTAAGAATGAAAACCTGATTGCTTTAGGTGTTTTTTTCTGTCACCCTTTAATCAGTTTTGCCCACTTGTGTTCTCCAGCCTCTTACATCTTGTGGGTGGCTCCAGTTAATTCGCAGTGGTAAAAAGTTATTTTTGACTACACTGAATTCCTGTTGTGTATTTTAGACCTATGAAAATGATTGTGAATGGATTACCTGTGACTGTATGAATCACTAATCTTGTTTGAGTTTTGGGGTCACCAGGCAGCTTAACCCCTTCAGAGTGATGCTGTATATATTTCATTCTTGTTATATCCAGATGATTTTCTTTAATTCAGGGAAGACTTTGAACTCTGGGGATTAGATATAGCATTTGTTACACATTGTCTCCTTTAATATGAACAAAATTATCTGTAGGCAGCAAGAAGGAAGTGGAAAAATACAACGTTGGATGGAAGGGGATAATATTGTACTAACACTGCATTTCTTTTTTATGACCCGTTTACCTTCTTTTCACAGCATTAAGTTAATCCAACCTAATATGTCTTTTCTTTGACTGCATATTTAATCTTCATCACACAGGGTTAATTTCTGAAGGAACTTATTTATCATCTTTTTATTTTATAGATTTCTTTTATTTCAGCCAAATACTTCTTTTCTGTGAGTGTTTATGTTCTTTGTACAGAGTCCAACCTGAGGGAGAGAGTGTGAGTGAGATCAGCTACATGGAGACCTCAAACATCTCTGGCTACCGGGAGGGCTTTGGAGGTTTTGACATGAGCCTGCAGGAGCTGGAGCGTCTTGAGATGCAGGTGAGCTACTCTTACATGAAAGATGGGTTTGGATTCCATTGGCTTGACTGGTGAGTGGGTGAGTGTGTGGCCCATTTCATTGGGTATGCATGTTGATTTGGTCCCTCAGTAAAAAATAAAGAAATAAATAAAAAATAAAGCTGGGATTATGATGATGATGATGATGATGTCACCCCTCAGGTACGGACTGGCAAGTACAAGGAGCCTCTGGTTGGGCCTGCTCCACCACCAACCAGAAAGATCTCTGTGGTAGAGACTCGTTTCCACGCCCCACCACACCTGCACCATGGTCCCACTCCCTCACACCAAGCACCTCCACCCACGCACCACGCACCCCTCCCCATGCACCAGGAACAAAGGGTGAGTTATCTAGCCATTTGTGTTCTTAATTACTGTATCCTACATGTAGTAACACTGTGCACTGTGGGTATAACTGCTGCTGTGTCCACCTGGAAGCCAAACCTCCTCATATGTCCTTGCACCTTGCCTTGGAAAGTACCCTGGTCTGATGCTGGTGAACCACTGCCTATCACAGGGGAGCACTGGATCCCTACACAGTGTATGTACTGTACTGTATCTGTAGGATGGCCCCACACTATTTGCTTACTGGTGGTTTACAGGCCTACTTGGCCAGGCAGACTGGAAGAAGATACATTATTCATGTCCTGATTTGGACCAGAAGAGGGTCTAAGACAGGTTGAAACTGCTTTATTTCACTGAACAATATTTTCATACGTGGTATCATTCTTTCATTTGCAAAATTCACAACACTGTGAAATCAAGATGCAATACTGTTATATCATTTGTCGCAAGAACAGTGATGCAGGTAACCTCATCAGTCTGGTGCCATAATTTCTGTTTTCATCTTTCTGTATCCAGATGATTTTATTCAGCATAGAATAAAAGTGTTTGAGTTAGGTATAGCCTTTATAAATGCCATCACTCATAGGGTGCTCTTCCAAACCGAAAAAAAAAGAAAAGTAAACGGGAGAAGGCAGGAATAAGCCATACAAATGCATCATTGGACTGAAGGGTTTAATGTAATGTTGTTGATAATGGTGGCTTTATAGTGTGTTTCTTCTCACCTAACAAAGATCCCTAATCCTTTTCTCTTCAGTTGGTGGCCAAGTGCAGTCAGATTGGAGAATTGTTTGACTAGTAAGAGTAAGGTTGAGACTTATTCCAAAACTAAGACTGATTGAAATTCATACAACCATGGCTTGTTATAGTATTGAAGTTGTGGGAGTAGCCCAGTTCTGAAATATGACGACAAACTTACTACAGTATCCCTTCCCTGTTGCAGGATGAGGTTGGAGATCCTGCCCCAGTGTCAGTAAATGGCCCACCTCGTGGACCCAGTACCACCTCCACTGCAGTACCACACCCGTCTCATCCACCTCGCCCATCACACCCAACAACCACCTCTCATCCACCACACTCCTCCATTCTGGTCACTCACGATGGACACGGACATCATTCCTCGCACCCACACCACACTGTTCACTTCTCGGATGTTCCGGTTGATGCCCCGGAAGGAAGATCGCTCACCCCCAGGCCTCCTCACCCACATACCATTTCCCAAACTCCTCCCATTTATCCCTCATCAATTTCTGCCACCTTATATCACCATCCTGTTAGGTCATCACAGCCTATATACTCCAATGTGCATGCCCAGGTTAGACCCACTGTTTCCCATCACATCCAGACCAGTCACACATCTTATGCAGGGGATGCAGTTCATAGTTCCATAGTCAGCGAGTCCAGTCACTCAGAAAGGGTGGACACGGAGGAACCAGAACCAGAATTTGATCACACAGTTAAGTCAGGATATGGCGTGCATGAAACCCCTTCATATGTTCAGTCTGCAGTCAGTCATGGACTTAGTGCCCAGCAAGTGGTTCATCCTCCACGCTCGGTACATGATCACCCTCCCCAGCGCAGCCACACACACCGTCACTCTGCCACACACCATCAGCATCACCATGACCATCATCATCATCATCATCCTCAAGAGCAGTACTCTGACCAGCAGTATTTAGAGCATCGTTATGTGGAGGACCATCACTATCACCACCCAGAAACTCAGCGTCACCACCACCACCCTGAAAGTCATCATTACCATCACGCAGCTCATCATCACCATCCAGAAAGTCATCACTATCATCAACCAGACAGTCACCATCATCAGCACTCAGTGAGTCACCAGCAAGAAGATACAGACACACACTACCATCACAGAGGTCAGACCACTCAATATCAACCATCAGAGAGAACAGGATATTCTAGCCAGCCAACCGTATGGAGACATTCTTGGACTGAAGGGGAGGCCAGGGAGTCTCGTATGTGGAGTGGGCAGGAGGAAAGGCCCCAGAGAGGTGTGTGGCAGCAGCTCCAGGATAGAACCAGGAGACAGGACTGGGAAAGACAGCATGGAGACAGACCTGATGAAGGAATGAGCACAGGAGAGCTGACGTCACTGCTGAGGCGTCTTGACCGTCGCACTCCTTCAGAACAGTCACTTCTGGTGGCAGAGAGGGATGAAGATACTCTCATTTAAGTCATCATTGAAACCTTGTCCGTATGATACAAATACAGTAAGTCCTGGTGCTAGAGAGGAATGCCTTCATGTGATGGCACTGATATAACTGGATGGCTCCACTGCCCAGTTATACTAATGTCCCACAGCTCCTTTACTATCCCTTGAAAGGGGGATAGTGGTCTGCAGGAAGAGGGCAACATCAGCCTGCTGTCCACTTGGTTCACATTTCAAATGAGCCTTGGGCCACAAAAACAACAACAGTAAGCTCTCATTGTATGCTTGGGATGTGTTTCAGAATATCACAACTTCTTTTTTATAACCTATACTATAAGCTGGAGGATATTGTTAAGTCAGCCTTATCAGAGTAATAGAATGTTTATAGTCAGTCTTATGCAATCACCTGCAAATTTAGTTGTGAAAAGGACACTAAAAAAGGCAGCATACAGTGGGCACGTACTGTACTGATGCTTCCCAATAAACACAGAACACAGCTCATGAACATTCCACTGTACCATCTTTGTAATGCAGCTCCCCACACCACTATCCACTCATGTAAGTCACTCTGATAACACAGACAGTGCTTGAGCATAACGTCAACAAAAGATCTCCTAAAGCACCTGATCTAAGTGACTGGTTTCCTGCAGTCCTCCAAGTTCATGTCCAGAAGAGTTTGGTGCATATCAGTGTGTTTCCCATAAAAAATGATGCTTAATTCCACCAGTACATACTGAGAATGCTAGCTCTATTCCTAATATTATTCAGGAGTTCTATGATACAAAGAATGACGTAATCAAATGTAACTGATACTGTACTTGAGAGATGCATTGATATAAGTTTATTTTTAAAAATGTAAAATTTTTATGAATGATATATGTATATTATATAACATTAGCCTCTTAGGCAGTTTGTTAATGTATTATAATAGCCATCTCAAGTGAGGAAATTGAGAATCAAAACTTATAGAATGCATGCAGTATTTCAGTTAATGAGCAGTATGCCGTTTAGTAGTATTAAAAGTTTATTAAAAACTCAGTTCAAGGAACACATTTAGCAGTAAGTACATGATTAAATATTAACTGATTTTTATTGCTGCTGGTGTTGTAACTGCTCCATATGAATACAAAGCTTATTGATGAGGGTACCTAGCAAGTACTGTATTGTATTTACAGATTTCATCCAGATCTTTTTCTTTGTGGCAGAAGTTCATTCTGTTTGAGCTATTAGCATTGTACTGAGTAATACCATAACCTTAACACAAGAGTTAATACATTCCAGTCAAAGCTTCCTTTTCCAGTGTGTGGCACCAGTAATTAGAGTACTGTAATTTGAAGTTTTTACCCCTGACTAGTCACAGTTTTTCTTTTTCTTGTTTTCCTTTTTTTTTTTTTTAAATCTTATACGGGATGTAGAATAAATCCAAGAATTTCAGTGTCATTAAAATCATACAAAAATGAGTTTTTAGCCAACAGGTTGATTGAATGAATTTTAAGTTAATGTACTGAAAAGCAGGCATTATATAGATAACAGCTCAGTTCATGTATTGTATGTGTAATCCAGCATAACCCTGTTCCAAAAACATAACTCTGAATTAGTGAAATAATTACAGATTAAGAAAAATTCAAACAGGAAAAAAATAACTTCCACAGGTCTGTGAAATCTCATCCATTTATCTTGTAACTTTTTTTTCTTTTTTCATAGTGCTTTTTGACTGAATAATATTCCTTTGTTGCTAGATTGTAAGTCAGCAAAAGGAGTTCAGGGTTTGGTGGTCTAACCAGAAAAAAATATTTTTATACATATGATACCATACACACTGACAATCTGTATTAATATACTGACAATCTTATTTTGTGGAAATATTGCTTTATTACTGCATCTGTGTATTACATTGTTGTTTAATTACGATGAAAATGTGTGTGGATGGTTATGCCTCTGAGCTAGAGTAAGGATTCTGGGGACTTGAATGGTGAATGAAGGAGAGTTTGGCCCATTTTACAAGGCATACTGTTGCTTAGTTCTCCTGCAGTCATGTTTCGCTCTTCCTTTGCTTTCTGGACCTTGATTCACCACAACTTTGGCAGGAAAAAGAGCCTGAGATGATGAGGATGAGGATGTTTAAATAATATAGACGCATTTTTGTAATAGTCTCATTATCCAGAGTTTCGTCATTTAGGAGAGCTTTGTGGCTTCTTCATCCAGGCCTTATGTTTATTGCCAGGGCTTGTATTCTCATTGGTTAAGGAAACTCCCTAACACCTCTTTCTTAGCAATTTATTCTGGATATAGCAAGTTAATATCTTTTTTTATGTCATTTATGGAGATTATGGTGAGGTTAGAAGGATTCATGTAACACAGAAGAGTACAGTATGGTATCATAAACAAAATAAATTCAAAGGAAAAGGTGTTAGGCAGCTTCTTCAGCCAATGAGAATATGGACCTACAAGTCAGTTGTTCTGCTAGACAGTGTTCAGTTCACCTGGAGACCTGAAACTATAAGATCTTCATTGTTTTATAGTAGATAAATCTCCATGGTAATCAACTATTTTCAGAAATTGGTTTTGTTTTATAGTATTTTTCATGCTAATATTCACTATAGTTTTATTGCAAAATGTTTGGTAGGCAAATAAAGGAAGATAAATTGTTTTCAGATAATCCTGTGCACAACTTAAGCTCAGTAATGTTTGTGAATAAGTCCCAGACTTGATTTTCCCGATGGGTCAGTACTGGATTGGACATTCTGTGAATGAATGATTGAAACTGTCAGCTTCAGTTTGTGGTACACCATTGTCAACTACAGGACACCCTCCCCCCCCCCCCCCCCGATCTCAATGAAGTGACAGTAATGTGTGTGATGTGAAATGTATAAAAAATGTGCAGATGGTTATGCTTCAGTGTTAGAGCCAGGATTCCAAGGGTTTGAATGATTATGAAGTCCATTTCACTGAGTATACTGTTCATAGTTTTCGTACATTTATGTTTTCTCTCCTTGTTTCTGGATCTTTCTTCACCCAATTTTAGGTGGGAATAAGGGCTAAGATGATGATGAAAATTATTACTAGAATTGTTAAGCCAAAGTTACATCTAGTCAAAAGCCAGGTATATACTGTTAAGTGTCAGTAAAGGCATATAACCTCATTATATCACTAGAGTAGTGTGTGTTGACTGTAAAGAATATATAATATATATTATGGATTATAAAATATTATAAAACTTGTTGTACATTAGTTGTTATATGGAAATATATTTAGAATATGCTTATATGAACCATAATACAATAGTTATCCAAAAATTTGCTTTATACATCCTTGTAGAATAACTCATATTTCTTTGAATGATGTGCTTGTTTAAAACCACATAACTGGAACCACTTGATAAAAGAGTGTCACCAGACTGAGGTAAAGGTGGAGTAACAAAGTATGGGAAGGGGAAGTGGAGTGAAGTAGGCTGTATTGTATTGTGTAACTTACCAGGCAACAGTTTTATATCTCTCAGAAGACATTGTGTACAATACAGTTTGAGAGTGAACCTAGTGGAGTGCAGGGTAAAGTTGTCAATTTTTGCAGTTCACCATCATCCTTTCAGGGACAGGGAGGAGATAGAGGGATGTTTGTATAAGTGGGCAGCTCCACCACTGAGTCATATCAGTGCCACATGAAGGTGTCCCTCTATAGCACCTTGTGTACAGTATGTCCTGAAGTTTGTTAGACATGTGTTTCAGTTTATCAGCTTTCTTTTTTTTTTTTGCTTACAACTAACTTTATTGTTGTGAGATGTGGACATTGAACAGTGCTTTGGAGTAGCAGGTTAATTCCTTTGGTAGTCAAATGGCATTGGAGGATAATGATATAATGCTTGCACTGAAAAGAGTATTGGTACCCTCAGAGTACTGGGTCTTGATACCCTATTTCTTTATGGAGCCTCCCAGCTAAAGACCAGTACTATATAACTATTTGGACTTGGCTACCAGCAGAACTGTCGGTACCAGCCCATACACGATGACGATGATGATGATGATGATGATGATGACAGTGTCCAGTGAGTGACTACTCTGTGAGATGGAGATGAACCTAATTACACCACCTACATAATACATGAACATTAGGTTTGGTTATATGGGTATGTAGTGTATCTCCTTGGCCTGTATTTCATCAGCTTGGCTGCTCTCTAGTACCTTGTTCTTACCAGTTTATTTCTGTGGCAGTTTCTTTGATGAGTGGTCATCATGGTATGTGTAAGCCAAAGATGGAAATTATTCATTCTAAGTGCTGAGGAGTTAGGAAATGGGATCCTACCAACCTGTGACGGGGGCAACTTGTTTGAATATAAGAAATGTGAACCCCGTAATCTTGAGGCATTAGTTTAGGTCTGCTTTAAACCACCAGTCAACAGACTCAAGGCATTTTTAGTACTGTCAAGGAGAGGCAGAGGGTGTTTGCTTTACCATAATTGACATTACTGAATGGGCTGATACACCATTACCAATGGGCCAAGACCTTCATTCCTGAGACTCCCTGGGGAGAGGGGAAAAGAATACTTCCTGAGTATCCTGCTTGTCATAAGAGGCGACTAAAAGGGGCCTTTTGTCTCCAGTCTGTCTCTCCTTACTGTCCCCTTCTCATCTCTCCCACCTCTCGTCTTGTTATGTCCATGTTTCATCGGGCTTTTACTTTTTAGCTACTCCTATCAGGCTTGACATTTAACTTCAGCGCTTGAAAAGTTTAAGGACTTCCTGTTGACATGGACCCTTCTCTGCTTCATGGGTCAAGCCTTGCTGCCACCTGATCAATCAAGCCACTTCATCTCCAAGCTACCTCTTCGCCAAGCCACTTCAAGTCCATAGCCATTTCAACCCATGTTATGAGTTGATGCTGGTTCTTCATTATTCCTTCCGTACTTCGCTCCTCAGAAAAACTATTGTATCAGTTTTATGTGAATAGCTAATGAAATTCCCTCAAGTGTTATTGGTAGTGGTGGTAGTAATGATAGAAGTTGGTGGTGGTACTGGTGGTAGCTGGTGGTGGAGGTAGTGGTGGTAGGTGTTGGTGGTAGTAAGTGGTGGTGATAAGCTGGTGGTGATGGTGTTAGGTGGTGGTAGTGATAATGGTGTTAGATGGTAATGATGATGTTAGGTGGTGGTGGTGGTAATGGTGTTACGTGGTGGTGGTGGTGGTAATGATGTAAGGTGGTGGTGGTGGTGGTAATGGTGTAAGGTGGTGGTGGTGGTGGTAATGGTGTAAGGTGGTGGTGGTGGTGGTGGTAATGGTGTAAGGTGGTGGTGGTGGTAATGGTGTTGGGTGGTGGTGGTGGTAATGGTGTTAGGTGGTGGTGGTGGTAATGGTGTAAGGTGGTGGTAATGGTGTAAGGTGGTGGTGGTGGTAATGGTGTAAGGTGATGCTGGTGGTAGGTGGTGGTGGTGAAAATGGTGTTAGGCGGTGGTGGTGGTAATGGTGTTAGGTGGTGGTGGTGGTAATGGTGTAAGGTGGTGGTGGTGGTAGGTGGTGGTGGTGGTAATGGTGTAAGGTGGTGGTGGTGGTAGGTGGTGGTGGTGGTAATGGTGTAAGGTGGTGGTGGTGGTAGGTGGTGGTGGTGATAATGGTGTAAGGTAGTGGTGGTGGTGGTGGTAATGGTGTAAGGTGGTGGTGGTGATAATGGTGTAAGGTGGTGGTGGTGGTAGTGGTGTAAGATGGTGCTGGTGGTAGGTGGTGCTGGTGGTAATGGTGTAAGGTGGTGCTGGTGGTAGGTGGTGGTGGTGGTGGTGGTGGTAATGGTGTAAGGTGGGGGTGGTGGTAGGTGGTGGTGGTAATGGTGTAAGGTGGGGGTGGTGGTAAGTGGTGGTGGTAATGGTGTAAGGTGGTGGTGGTGGTAATGGTGTAAGGTGGTGGTGGTGGTAATGGTGTAAGGTGGTGGTGGTGGTAATGGTGTTAGCTGGTGGTGTTGGTAATGGTGTTAGCTGGTGGTGGTGGTAATGGTGTAAGGTGGTGGTGGTGGTAATGGTGTTAGCTGGTGGTGTTGGTAATGGTGTTAGCTGGTGGTGGTGGTAATGGTGTAAGGTGGTGGTGGTGGTAATGGTGTAAGGTGGTGGTGGTGGTAGGTGGTGGTGGTAATGGTGTAAGGTGGTGGTGGTGATAATGGTGTTAGGTGGTGGTGGTGGTAATGGTGTAAGGTGGTGGTGGTGGTAGGTGGTGGTGGTGGTAATGGTGAAAGGTGGTGGTGGTGGTAGGTGGTGGTGGTGGTAATGGTGTAAGGTGGTGGTGGTGGTAATGGTGTAAGGTGGTGGTGGTGGTAGGTGGTGGTGGTGATAATGGTGTAAGGTAGTGGTGTAAGGTGGTGGTGGTGGTGGTAGTGGTGTAAGATGGTGCTGGTGGTAGGTGGTGCTGGTGGTAATGGTGTAAGGTGGTGCTGGTGGTAGGTGGTGGTGGTGGTAATGGTGTAAGGTGGTGGTGGTGGTAATGGTGTAAGGTGGGGGTGGTGGTAATGGTGTAAGGTGGTGGTGGTGGTAGGTGGTGGTGGTAATGGTGTAAGGTGGTGGTGGTGGTAATGGTGTAAGGTGATGGTGGTGGTAATGGTGTAAGGTGGTGGTGATGGTAATGGTGTTAGCTGGTGGTGTTGGTAATGGTGTTAGCTGGTGGTGGTGGTAATGGTGTAAGGTGGTGGTGGTGGTAGGTGGTGGTGGTAATGGTGTAAGGTGGTGGTGGTGATAATGGTGTTAGGTGGTGGTGGTGGTGGTAATGGTGTTAGGTGGTGGTGGTAATGGTGTTAGGTGGTTGTGGTGATAAGGGTATTACATGGTGGTGATTGTGGTAGGTGGTGGTGGTGATAATGGTATTAGTTGGTGGTGGTGGTAATAATGGTGTTAGGTGGTGGCGGTAATAATGGTGTTAGGTGGTGGTGGTGATAGTGGTGGTAGTTGGTGATGGTAATGGTGGTAGTTGGTGGTGGTAATGGTGGTAGTTGGTGGTGGTAGTTGGAGGTGGTGGTAATGGTGGTAGTTGGAGGTGGTGGTAATGGTGGTAGTTGGTGATGGTGGTATGGTGGTAGTTGGTGGTTAGTCTTGTTAATTGTGGTACTTGAGCCAAAAAAAAAAAAATATTGATATACTAAATGTGCGTGTGTGGGGGAGGGGAGTAGGGAGTGAAGAGGAGGGGGGAGATGGGAGTGAGGGGGGTTGAGGAATCCTGCTTTTCAGAGAGGAGGAAGGTGGGGGTGAGAAGGAAGGTTATGAAAGGAGAAGACGAGGAAAGGAAGGCAAATGGAGGAAAGATAAGAGAGAGAGAAAGAGAGACAGAGAGAGAGGTGAAGTGTAGGAAAGGAAGGAAGGAGGGACGTAGGAATGTGTGGAAACAAGCAAGGTAGTGGAGGGGGAGAAAACTAGGGGGGGAGGGAGGGAGGGAGGGAGAGAGAGAACTTTCCGGCTTTTGCCACTGTCAGTCTGGCTGCAGCTGTGATCAGGGGAAGCTCTCAACGATTTTGGTAAGTTATATTTCTTTTTTCATCCAAATTGCTTTTATGATTTTGTTAATGATAGTAGTTTGTATCGTAAACTCTCTTGAGTATTCCTAAAGCTTTCCTAGATTATTGAAATCGTAATATTTGAAAATAATAGGATAACAGGTACGGTATGTGTGGAATTTGGAGTGGAGATGCGTTTGTGGAGAGTGGGGTGGAAATGCGTTTATGGACTTTGGGGGTGGAGATGCGCGTGTGTGGGGTTTGGGGTGGAGATGGATATGTGGAGTTTAGGGTGGATAGGTGCGTGTGTGGAGTTTGGGGTGGATAGGTGCGTGTGTGGAGTTTGGGGTGGATAGGTGCGTGTGTGGAGTTTGGGGTGGATAGGTGCGTGTGTGGAGTTTGGGGTGGATAGGTGCGTGTGTGGAGTTTGGGGTGGATAGGTGCGTGTGTGGAGTTTGGGGTGGATAGGTGCGTGTGTGGAGTTTGGGGTGGATAGGTGCGTGTGTGGAGTTTGGGGTGGATAGGTGCGTGTGTGGAGTTTGGGGTGGATAGGTGCGTGTGTGGAGTTTGGGGTGGATAGGTGCGTGTGTGGAGTTTGGGGTGGATAGGTGCGTGTGTGGAGTTTGGGGTGGATAGGTGCGTGTGTGGAGTTTGGGGTGGATAGGTGCGTGTGTGGAGTTTGGGGTGGATAGGTGCGTGTGTGGAGTTTGGGGTGGATAGGTGCGTGTGTGGAGTTTGGGGTGGATAGGTGCGTGTGTGGAGTTTGGGGTGGATAGGTGCGTGTGTGGAGTTTGGGGTGGATAGGTGCGTGTGTGGAGTTTGGGGTGGATAGGTGCGTGTGTGGAGTTTGGGGTGGATAGGTGCGTGTGTGGAGTTTGGGGTGGATAGGTGCGTGTGTGGAGTTTGGGGTGGATAGGTGCGTGTGTGGAGTTTGGGGTGGATAGGTGCGTGTGTGGAGTTTGGGGTGGATAGGTGCGTGTGTGGAGTTTGGGGTGGATAGGTGCGTGTGTGGAGTTTGGGGTGGATAGGTGCGTGTGTGGAGTTTGGGGTGGATAGGTGCGTGTGTGGAGTTTGGGGTGGATAGGTGCGTGTGTGGAGTTTGGGGTGGATAGGTGCGTGTGTGGAGTTTGGGGTGGATAGGTGCGTGTGTGGAGTTTGGGGTGGATAGGTGCGTGTGTGGAGTTTGGGGTGGATAGGTGCGTGTGTGGAGTTTGGGGTGGATAGGTGCGTGTGTGGAGTTTGGGGTGGATAGGTGCGTGTGTGGAGTTTGGGGTGGATAGGTGCGTGTGTGGAGTTTGGGGTGGATAGGTGCGTGTGTGGAGTTTGGGGTGGATAGGTGCGTGTGTGGAGTTTGGGGTGGATAGGTGCGTGTGTGGAGTTTGGGGTGGATAGGTGCGTGTGTGGAGTTTGGGATCAGTGTGGAACTCAGGTTTTGCATGTGGAATTTTGATTTTCAATATGTTAATGGATATTTTATTGGTTTTATTGTTTAGTGTGATGGCTTATAATGATTTTCTTTTTCAGGTGAGAGTTGGGGGGGGAGTGCAACATGATGGCAAACAGAATGACATGGAGGTGAATTAATTTGTGGCCTTTCATTCTGGTTTCAAGGCATTTACCAATGGAAAGCTACCACCAAAGCTGCCAGAACTACCACTACTAGCATAGCCACAACCATCACTGTATAATCACTGGAGGGGGCACTTAACTGGATACTAAATTGGTGAGTATGCTGCATCCTTTTCAGTCCTTTGTTTTAGTGCTTGGTACTTTGGTATGGCATTACATAACTGAGACTTTTCTGGAAGGGTCAGGTACACTGCATTAAATTTCACTATTAAATTCTAAGAATTATTTGGTATGACCATTTTCTCATGTGACAAAAATTCCCAGTTCCTTTTTACAATTGATGGCTTTGCATAGTCAGATAGGAAGGGTAATTTTGACTAGTAACCAAGGAAACATTTCCTAACTCATAACCAAGGCCCTTCATAAAGACCCCCAACCCCTTTCCACGTACTTGATGGCTGTGTCAGATTGGGATGATAATTTTGACTGTCTTCGCATTGACATGGCCCAGATTTTCATTCTTTTGTAGCTTATTTCATATAGAATAGTGGCAGAAAGCATTATTGCTCTACATTTTTCCAATAGCACTTATGATTAAATTTATATTCTTACATTGTTCTACATTCAAGATGGAGATGGTAATTTTAGACCAAGTTAAAGTACAACCAGCATAGTAGCCAAGGACTCATTCCTACCTCGTAACTAAGGCTCATCAAATTCCATGCAACTACATCATATTTGAGTTGTGGGAATGACCCATTGTCAGTAAAACAGCCATAGCAGCAAGAATATGTAGCTAATGTGTTGCTGAAAATCTGTCAGAACAACTGTCTTTGTCATCCATCATTGTCATCCAGACCTCCTTCCTTACCCCAAGGGTATGGTAAGGTAGGGTCCAGAGAGCCCCCCAAAACTTGTTAGAATGAGATACCAATAAAAGTTTACCCAGTTGAATGAGCCACACTCCCATTCACTGACCATTCAAGCCCCTGGAATCCTGAAATCAAGGTACTAAAATGTTTACTGAGCCATAGAGCATGATGAAGCATAGTCTAAATGGCATTACACCTGTTTTGCTCTAACATGGCCTAAATCTGCCCTCCACGTTTATTGCGGAGCTGCAACGTAAGTTCTAGAATATGATGCTGGTCATGAAGTGCTGTATAGGGAACGGGGGCGCACCCAGGGGGCGGCCATCGGGCCTGGGCTCCCCTCTTAGCTCTCTGGGTCCTTTAAAAATTTATCTATTTTTATTTTGATAACAGCAAAACATGAAAAATTGGCAGGTACAAACAAAGTAGCACATAGCCAGCAGCTCCCTGACTCTAAACCTGCATCTGACCTCCCTGTAATTATCGGATTTCCTGACCTCACCACCTACTGGGCCCCCCTCCCTTAGAAAATACCTGGGTGTGCCCCTGGTAGGGAATGTATTATTGCCTTTTTTCCTTTGAGCTACATAAAATAAGCTGCAAAAGGACAAAAATTTTGGCTGAATTAAGGTAGGAGGACTTAAAAAAATGCCCTCCTTTCAAACAAAGCAACCATACCCTTGACAGCCTAAAATGCCCTGTCTTTAATATGGAGTGTAAGGACTGATTAACACCAGGATTTGCTTTACTGCTTTATTTTTTTTTATCTGAAAGTGACAACTCCCCAATGTACTCTACGCTGTAACAAAAAATTAAAACAAGAATAAGGTGCCATAGTGTGTAATCTTGGGCTAAATATGCCATATCGTCTTAAATGCTCAGTTATAAGAGCAGATAAACACTAGGATATGATGCTTGTCATGAAGTGCTGTTCAAAGGTTAACAAGCTATAGGATTATTATGTTTTGCTCGTGATCTTTGTGATATGGGCTGAGACAAAATCTATGGGATGTTCATGTGAGGTAAAAGAATGGTCTACCATACGCTGTATATTTGTTGTATGTTTATTGTAAATGTAAATAATTTGCACAGCATTGTTTCTATAATTGCAGAGATGATCCTGTAGTGACCATGGGTTCGTGTGGATGTGAACATACCAAGATAGTCTGGGTCCAAAGAGGATAACCTGATGGTCTGGTTTGAGCAGCTGTGGTAGACTGCTTTTGAAAGTTGAAGTGGTGGAGGGACCTGGGCTCCTTGGTGGAAAGTGGCAGAAGTCTGTTCAGATAAGTATAGTACTGCTGTGTACATGTTCTAACCTGATAACTTTACTAAGTGTTTTAACATGTTGAATTAGATTATATGCAAGATTGAATTGACCAAGGACATTCACCCCACATAACTAAGGCCAATTGAAGTTCAGCTGTACTGCCCTAAGGGGTAGCCATACACAAATTGCCTCCATATTGCCCTGTCCTCTGCCATTTGGCCACCTCCCCTCAACTAAAACCCCTCATTCCGTTCTCTTTCCACTCCATCCCTCCATTTCATCCATGGTTTCCCCCTCCTCTTCTCGACTCCACTTCTTATAATCTTTGTAAGTCTATTATGCAACCTCAGTTTATCGATGGAGAGTTAGTTCTGTCCAGTGAAAACAAAGATGTCATAGTAATCAAGGAAACTAATTCTTACTTCCATAGCCATAATGATAATGAAATTTGGTGCAGTCACTAAGTTGTGGGAGTGTCCTACATCAGCTAAATAACAAACAGTTGACTAAGCAGTAAGTATTTTCTAGTAGTATGGTACAAATTTTTTCTCAAGGTTAAAAGATTGAAATGAGATGGAAGTACAGTTTTTTAGTCTTGATTTGGTCAAGACTTTTGTCCTGCTGTATCTTATCAACTTAATGCCAGGATGACATTATCTTGCTTGTATATCTTTGTCATAGCACTTCATTGAGTAGCATCTTAATCTCTTCAGTTGGATATTGATGTTCAAGCATATCTGAGCATACAGGAGACTACTCAAGAAATAGAGAATGGTTCTGATTAAAACTTTGAGGCCTGACATTTTATCCGGTGTGGATGAGAGCAGAGGAAAAATATCTACATAGGTACAGTTATAGAAATTTGATGTGGTCCACTTTACTGGGAATGTGGAGGGGATGGTGGATGGGTGCGGAGAGTGAGACTTGAATGTTGAGGTTACTGTTTGCATTAGCTAAACAGAATAGGAAAATAGCATTCTACTGTATAGGAACTGATGCATTGGTTACTGTGTAAATCTTGCTGTGAATATTTTTCAGTGAGAAAGCTGAACTAGTTATGTTCTGGAGTCCTGGGTCCATATTTATCACAGTCCTTATGATTTTTCACAACCAAGCACTCACATCTCCCAAATCGCTCACAGTTGTGAAAACTTCTTGGGAGTTATTTACCAGCGCTCGGAGAATCTCACAACTGTAACTATGAATACTCCTAGGACTTGCTTGAGTGTGAAAATGTGCTACACTTAAGGAAATGTGCGACCTGTAGGTCGTCAGATAATCTTGTCTGACGGTTATTTAGTAAAAATATTGGGCTATAACTTCAACCAAGAGTACTGATAAGCAAATCCTGACTTTGTCTATTTTCTGAGATTTATCGATATTTATATTCCAGTATACAATTATTATTGGCAACAACAGTTTCCATCTGAACTCTTCACAATTGTGTACTCACACACATAAGTGATTATCACTGCAGAAGCATACATAAGTTCAGTGTGACATGGATATGCAGCACTCTTCCTTGCTCCAACCACTTGCTCTTCTTATTATTCTTACATGACTCAATTAAACTCGAAAAGCCGTACTTCACTCTGTTCCGATCATTGTGTGGCAACACTTAACCAAGCAAATAGCAGGCATTGTACTATAAAAACAGCCCATAGGAGTAAGCATCGAGCTGTACCGTGAACAGTACTTCTAACAGTATATAGTTGACCTGTCGGATGTGTTCTTACAGCTACCTGACTCGATATGTCACATCCAACCAGTGATTCCTTCCACCCTGTTTGGGAATACTTGTACCTCAGTGCCAGTGGTTTAGAAAATGATGCAAAAGATGAAAAACGAATTCATCCATAAATCATACTTATTAATTTGAAAAATGATTTGAGGAAGGTAAACATCATGTAATATTATTCATTGTATTCTAGAGTATCTTAGAATAAGCGGGGTGAATGTAATGCATTAGACAGAAGCTTAATGAAAACAGTGTTAATAAAAAATATGGAAACCTTAATAAGTGATGAAAACTTTTCTATTACAACAGTGTTATGCACTGTGTTCAAAATTGCCTTAGATTTTACAGTAATGGAAGAACTGAGCCAAAAGAAATGCATTAAAGAAAAACAATATGAAATTACTAACAGGACATGCCTCTATGAGGGCGAAAATTCCGTGGATGACGTATTCATTATTGTAATCTATCGGCCATCTTGCCTCTCTAAAACTTGTGAAAACTCCCAAGTCCTTGTGACAGCTACCCGCTACTCACAACTGGGACCCCGAGATGTGAAAATTCACAACACTTTTGAGACTTGATAAATAGTTCTTAGGAGTTTTCAGAAGTTTATGAACATTCACAAGACTTATGAATGGTCAATAAGAAATTAGGAGTGTTGATAAATACCAGCCCTGAACTCTTTGTGGCCTAATGTTTATCTGAACATGAAAGGGGACTTCATGCTGAAATTACCTCTGTAGTCCACCATCTTCTTTTTAAGGGATGGGCATATAACTGTACTGCAAGAATTTTGATGTCTTGAGATGGATGGGTTAGATATTATAGCCCTCCGTTATGTCCTTCACTGTAAGATTTAAGTAGTCTTGAGGTAGCTGTGACATTGTAATTAAAGGGTTAATGAGGTCTAAAGCATATTTGTACTTCAAGGCAATTTGAAGAAGGAACCCTTCATGACAGAGACCACCCTTGCTGGGTTGGGTATGGTGGTAGACCTCCACAAGTGTCACCACCACCACCACCTTGATATGAGTGGTGGAGGGCAACTGCTGAGTACTAAAATAGTGTACCCTTAAAAATTTATACCTAATAATTTAGATGCCAGTCTGTTGAAATAACCACTGATGGGCCTAGTGGAGTGCAATTTACATCAACTTGTATGATTTACTTTGAACCCATGGTATACCATGGTAATAGTTTATGCTAGTTGCCAGTCAGTTGTAGAATGTGTCCTAAAAGGTGTTGGAGAGTCAGCCTGTAGCTGAAGAAGCTAAAGTTGTGAAAATATTGCTGAAACTTAACTCAGTTGCAAAATGGAAATATCCACCGTTGGTGTGTATAGTAAAATGGCAAGGCTAGCAACCATATCCCTGGTAATGATAATTTGCACCTCTAACATGTTTAATTTCTCTGTAGTTTTGATGAACTGAACTTTGAAAGTGGGAGAAGTTATAAAACCAATACTAGCCCAATGGATACAATCACTGGGAGTTGGCAGGAATTAAGTGACAGAATTGTAGAGGTTAAGCCAGAATCCACTTAAGACCTTTACATTTAAAAAGGACAGCAGTGTTTTGATGGCAAAGCCTTGACCATGTGAATTTGTGCTCTTCTAAGTTCCATCAGTACCTTTAGCTTCACTCAAATAATTGTTTTATTTTTGCCATTTCTAGACTATTTTCTTAATGTCCTTGCTCATATGTACTTTATATTTTATTCGTGACATTTCCAGTTGATTCTCTTCATTTTACACCTTTACAAACTGTCACAACTGGTGGTCCTAAAATGTAATATTGTCTAGTAGTAGCAAGAACAAAATTATCAGATTTACAGAATTAAAGTAACCTTTTTTTGAAGTCATCCCTAGGCCTATCTGAAATTTGAATCAGGTGGATTGCAGGCTTGTTTCCTCCTACAGTCCATTGTCCTCCCTTCATTGGATAGAGAAGTGGTTGTGGAATGTTTCTATATAATCATACAGTTAGGCAGGCCAGTTATATCAGGGTCACTACATTGAGTCTCTTCAGCACCTTTTTTGAAGTAGGTTCATTAAAAAAAAAAAAAAAAAAAAAAAAATTGCCTGTGACTTTCCTTCAGTCTGCTGGGGGGTTTGGGTGCCTGGTGGTCTTATGGGTTTGGGTGTCTAGTGGTCCAATGAGTTTGAGTGTCTGTTGGTCTAGTGTTTTGGTGTCTGGTAGTTCATTGGGCTTGGGTGTCTGGTAGTCCAGTGGGTTTGGGTGCCTGGTGCCTCAGCAACCATAGCTTAGCATTTCCATCTCATCATAGGAAAACATACCAGTTAATGTTTCTACCGTATCTGCAGGAGGCGAGCTGGCATCTAACAAGATGGTTGGAGATTGTATCAAGACATCAAGATCAACCCAGCTATTTAAAGGAATTGCCTTATGTACCAAGAAGATTGGTAATGTGTAAAAACTGCATCTCTCTTTTTGCTTTAACTTGGCCTAAAATTACCTTCTTTGAATCTTAAATGTTTAGTTATAACAGTAGATTAATATTGGTGATGCTAGTTACGAAGTGCTGTGGGAAGAATGTAGAGCCATTGCTGTCTTTCTGGAACTGAACTAATTGTTACGAGTAAGATGCCAAAGAATAAATCTTGGCCAAGTTAAGGTGAAATGAGTATATACAGAAAGTCCTTGTTTATGTGTTAGTAATGAAATGCCATTGAAAGTTAGTGAAAACCATAGTTGTATATACAGAAATTCCTCGTTTACCACCAGTTTTTTTTTTTTTTTATAATCCAAGTATTGTAGTATACTGAATTCTTGTCCTCAGGCTTCTGAATATGAACATGGTGGTCTGCATGCTGAAACTGTCCTTCTCCTGTAGTCCACCATTATCTTTTGAGAGGAGAGGAGAGTATATGTCTAGTAACCATGGAGACTCATGAAGGCAACTCTAGTGCCTATAAAGTGGGTTAATGTGACTAGTAACCAGGGAGACTCCTGTACTCCACCATTATCCTTAGGGAGGATAGGGAAGGAACTGAGGGACAATTTGTTAAAATGGATTGTGACGATGGACTAGCTGTTGTTGATCAACACAAGTCTGTCTGGCCAAGCAGACCCATCAACTGCAGGCAAGTGACAGCCTCTTGCAAGGCTGCCCCATGCAGTGAACCAATGTTCCCTTGCAGCTGACAGTGCCCTGCAACAGCGAAGTGCGGCTAAAAGTGTGGAGGTTTTGTTTCTGGATGGATGCCACATTTCCATCTTTCCATCCAGTTAACAAGGGCACCATAGTAGACTCGAACATCACCCATTATCTGGTTATATGGTTACTATCCAGCACTGTAAATGGTTTCCTGGGTTGCAGGAAAACATTAGGCTTGGTACTCAGCATAGAGCCACATGACGAGAAATAGTGACAAGAAACAAAGGGAATAGTAGTTAGAGGGGAGGAGAGACATAAACAGAATGGTTGAGGTGAAGGAAGAGGTAGGCAGTATTACAAATGAGTGGATGATGACCACCATTTACCACCTGAGGGACCTGTAACTGAGGACACTCGTGAAAACAAGCCTCCTGTGCCTATAAATCTTGTTGCTATACAGTACTGCATTGATATGACTAGTAACCAGGGAGACTGTGCTACCTCATGAAGGCAACCCTCTCCATTGCTTATAAAATTTGTTGTAGCATGTTTTCAAACCTGACAGATCCCTATTCCTTTTTGTCGCAGTTGATGGAAGCGTGTAATCAGATTACGGGGCTGATACAATACGTAAACAAAAGTGTTATATTGGACTGGTGGAGATACTGTCAAAGCAGAGGGAATGTGGCCATGTGCAGTTTGCCACAAGGGTGTGGGAAGTTACTCCATCTTGTGCAGTGTATGTGATAAGTGGGTGCATCTGAGATATAGTGGTATTAGAGGTAGACTGTGAAAAATGCTAATTTGGTGTGTGCAGTGTTGGGGAGAGCATGTGGAGATGCCAGGCATGAACGTATTCATCTTGCTGGTGAGTCTCTTTATTTTTTTTTTTTTTAGGGGGAGGGCATTATGTGCTGTAGGTGGGGCTGGAGTTAGCTCTGGCTTGGGTATGGAGTAGTTGGAGGAAGTTGAGGGAGCTGTTGCCTCTCCTGACATAGGAGGCTTTCCCTAAGTGCTAGGTGCCAAGGGATCTCTGTATGCAGCATGTGTAAGGAGTGTAGTGCTGTATGGTGATGAGACCAGGGTAGTGAAGGAAGAGGTTATATGTATGGTCTAACATACAAAAATAAGGAACAGATTTGTCTAGTGCATCCTTGAATGACAGGCCTTTGGGAGTGTTAGGAATGCAATTGAAAAGTTGGGAGAAAGGATGGGACTTCAGTGTATTGGTGCAATGATGAGGAGGGGTAGATTGAGATGGTTTGGACATATGGAGAGGATGGAGGATGACAGTTGGGTGTGGAGGGTGATAGTTGTGACTATTGAGGGTAGAGTTGAGAGGCAGATTATAAAAAAAAAAAAAAAAAAAAAATGGGATGTCATACAGTGAGACCTCAGGGATAAGGGACTGAGAAAGTAAACTTAAAGTAAACTGCCAGAGATTGAAGAGCATGGAGAGTTGCCATTATGTGACCAAAGCCGACATATACAAGCTTGTTGGAGTCTTTGTAGGTGATACGAAACTAAAAGTAACCAGAGACTGATTCATACCTCATAACTAAGGATCATGAAACAATGCAACCCCCCTCCCCTCCATTTTTTTTGTTGGGGGGGGGGGCCTGTTCAGTCAGTTGAAAAGTGTTGCTATAAAGCTTAGTCAGGGTACAAAATTTTCATTGTTATTTGTATGGAGGGAATACTGTTAGTTTAGCCCATACCTGTAACTAAACAAGGATATCTGTCTATGTACTGTATGTACCATATTTATGGATGTGAGAGCATGTCTTGGCCATTCAGTCAGTCAGACCCTTTGATTTTTCAGCAGTTCTTCACGTGTGTAGATTTAGTATATTGCAGCCCTCATGATCCCACATCCATTACTTGTATATTTATGTGCTGACCATTAAATATTTTATTTACTCCAATAAATGATTGTTTTATAAAAATGTTTTAATATTTTATCTAGAGTACACTGTTTTTTATTTTTCGCCATCAAGTATTTTGTACTATGAAAAACCACTTGAGTTTGACAAGGCAGTCGTAGAATTTCCGCTGTTTTGGAGGTAGTAGAACTGATCATGCTTTTTAAAATTTTGTCAGATGTTTTGCCCATGAGTGAAGTATACAGTATTTGCAACTCTTAATCCAAATACAAAACATGTAACTCAAGAACTGCAGCTGAAAAAAAAATCCATACTCCCAGTGCAGACAAAAAAATGATTTGAAAATTCTCAACCTTTTACTTAGTGGCACATAATGATGCAGTGTGACAGTTTTTATTCCCTGTCAACAACTGTTGCATCTTTCTCATTTTTATTGCTATATCAATGGTCACTGCTCCTCTGAACTGTCTGTATGCAGGCGGGTGCATAGCACCCATCTAGCAGCAAACTTTCATACCTTTTCTGTTCACCTCCCTAATGCAAGAGTTAAATGTTATTCCCAGTCCTTCATTTAAGCAGCATGTCAACTTTGGAACTGCCTTCCTCTTCATTTCCTATTGCCTATGACACTCCTGTCCTTTAAACACTTTTGTGTCCAGGCATCTTGAAATTAACAGTGCTTGAATTAGGCTCTTAGCTTTATATTTTTTGTTGGAAGGAAAAGCCTTTCAGGCTTTGTAGCATTTTGTTCCTTCCTCCTTGCATGAAAAAAATATTTTATTTAATGTAAATCATTCTGGGAACAACATTGCCTAAAAATCAGCTGCTATAGTATTCGTCAGTCATGTTGGACTAAATCAAAGACCAGTTGCATGCGTATGAAATGGCTAGGTAGGCCCGGAACAGCATGATGATTTTATATATACTTAGTTGCCTACTTGTGGCAGATCATGAGTGATAAATTTAAACTTCAGCCCATCTCTGTTAAGATAAGTGTCTCGCTGTTTATTATACAATTAAGAAATTAATGAGTGTAAACTGTAGGAGGCTCATAATAAGAGCATAAGCGAACCATTTATTTTGTTCCAAGGTTTTTTAAGGGAAGAAAGTCTTGAAGGCGAAAAATGTTACTTAAGCATATAACTTGTGGCTTTATCACCACTGGAGTGAAGGTGTTTTCCTTAAGGATGCTGTGTTGTTAGTTATATTATGCCCCCATTCCACATGAGCCTAGTCAGAAATAATTCATTCAGTTGCCTTTTGCCCCAAAAATTAGAACTGGGAGACAAGGGATGAAATGGAGGGATGGAGTGGAGAGGATGGAGAGTGAATTAACAAGGAGAGTATGTGAGTGAGGTGAAGGGGGAGACCAAGGATGAGATGGAGGGGTATACGAGAGAGGATTGTGCAAATTGGGGGGGATGGAGAGTGAGACTAACTGGGAGAGTGTATGTGAGGTGGAGGTGGGGGCTGAGGTTGAGATAGGAGAGGAGGGGGATGTATGTTGGGGGAATGGAGAGTGAGTGGTTAACTAGGAGAGTATGTGATTGAGGTGGAGGTGTGGAAGGGGGGAGTCCGAGGATGAGATGGAGGGATGGAGTGGAGAGGTAATTGAGAGAGACGGGGTGTAAGTTGGGGGGAGGGCAAAAAAATGGCAGGGGACAGGGAAGCAATTTGTATCCTTAAAAGATTAAGGAGTTTGGCAACAGGTAGACATAGTTTGTCCACACCTTCATGTTCTCAGTTATAGCAATATGGCCATGAGTTATATATTTTAAGATTAATTTGCTGAGATTGTACTCTGAACTATAACTTGGCCTAAAATTTTAACCTTTCCACACTGAACCGAGTTGTAATGGAATCTTAAAACCTGATGCTAGTGACAAAGATACCATGAGAAGGCTTTTGAGCCATAGCATGGGCTTATGCCTTGAGTTACTGTATGTGAACCAACTTGAAAAAGAATGGAAAATTAGGCCAAGTTAGTGAAGAGTATAACTGATATATTCAGTGTGATGTGATTTTGTTGGATATTTTAACATGCATCACAACCAGTACATATTGGTATCTTTGAACCCCTTCAGTACTGTGATGTCTTTTCTCAGTTTATTGTTGCTATGTCCCATATGATTTTATTAAGGTTTATTCATGCCATTGCCAGACTATTTTATTCAGCTTATAATTTCTTGTACCATCCCTTCCCTCCCTCTCCTGGGTCTGGCCTACCCTACATCCTTGTTATACCCAGCCATGCCCTGCCTTAACCCTCCAGTATGAAGTCATCCCCTTGCTATAACCAGGCATGCCCTCCTGTGCCCCCCCAGTATCAAGTCACCCCCTTGCTATACTCAAGCATGCCTTCCAATACCTGCTATTCTTGCCCTGCCCTACCCCTCCAGTATATCAGTTTAAGCTGAATAAAATCGTGTGGTGTCAGCGGAAATAAAATGTCCTTGTACTGAAGAGATTAATTGGCCTTACTTAGTCCTTCGATATATGCCATTTTGACTAATAATCTTGTATTGCTCAGTTAATTGATACTGAAACTGTGGCATATATCAGGTGGGTAGGAAGCAATATTTGTTTGAAAATATGTAGTGATCTTTAACATGCATTAATTCAAACACAAGGTGCACAATGTGTTTAGCAATAAATGCATGTTAATAAAGCCCTTCTCATGCTTTGTGTATGCCATGTTTACTTGTATAGGTCTGCTCAGCAGAGATATACAAGACATGGCATATACAAAGTGCTGAGCAGGGCTCGCTCCTGGAGGCATCTGGGGGAAGGGCGCCGAACCTATCTCGATAAATGGGCCAAGAAAATACTGACTGGCAACCCTTACACCACGGGTTGCCAGTCCGTATTTATCTGGCCCATTTATCGAGATAGGTTATTTTTTGACATCCACCACTCTTGTGTACATCTAGTGGAAATAAAACCAATGTATTATTAAAATGTCTTTATTATATACCTTTTCTCTCTCTATATATTTTTTTTACATATATATTTCAATATGAACTTTGAAAAAATATCAGACTAATACCAAGACACATATGAATGGTATGAAGGAGAGATCACTAGATCACTTCATACTATTCATACATGTCTTGGTATTAGTCTGATATTTTTCCAAAGTCTACATTTTGTACACATTGTATGAAAGGAGAGAGATATATATACAAAGAGAGAAGCCAATTGATGAAAAAACATAGAACACATGAACTGAACATACTGCAATAAAACATGATATCAGTAAAACATCGGCTTCAGAAAACAAGAAACAAAGACTTAACAAAATTACATAATGGGCAAGGCAAGGGAGAGAAGAAGAGAGCAGCAGATGAGACAAGGGCAGAGGAGGAACAGCACAGCAGATAAAGATGAGTATGGCAGAGGGATGGCAGGGCAGGACAGGACACAACAATGCAAGAATAACAGAACACAGCAGAGATGGCAGGGCACAGTAAGGGGACAGGCCAGCAATGACAGGGCACAGCAAGGGCACAGGACAGCAATGGCAGGGCACAGCAAGGGGACAGGACAGGACAGGACAGCAATGGCAAGGCACAGCAAGGGGACAGGACAGCAATGGCAGGGCACAGCAAGGGGACAGGACAGCAATGGCAGGGCACAGCAAGGGGACAGGACATCAATGGCAGGGCACAGCAAGGGGACAGGACAGCAGTGGCAGGGCACAGCAAGGGTGCAGGGGAGGGGAGGACAGAGAAGGGCAGGTAATAGAGGGCAGGACAGGATATGAAAGGTAATGAATAGAAGGACAGGTGAAATGGGGCAGGGCACAGCAAAGGTGCAGGGGAGGGCATGGCTATACTGCAAGGGTGCAGGAGAGGGCATGGCTTCATATTGCAAGGGTGCAAGGGTGCAGGGGAGGGCATGGCTTCATATTGCAAGGGTGCAGGGGAGGGCATGGCTTCATATTGCAAGGGTGCAGGGGAGGCCACAACAAAGATGGCATGGTAACAATACATAGGAAAAGGGATGGCAAAGCAGGGTAGGGAATGGGGTCCAGGGCAAGGCAGGGCAGGGTTGCAAGACAAGGATGCAATGAAAGGCAGGGCAGAGAAGAGGCAAAGGAACAAGGCAGTGCTGGGCAGAAGAAAAGGAAGGGAAAGGGGTAAGGCAGGTAAGGTAGCAAAGCTGGATGATGGTATGGGTGGTGGTGGTGGGGGTGGTGGTAGAGAGGGTGGTAGAGAGGCTGGAAGAGGAGGAGGAGGAGGAGCAGGAGGAGGAGCAGGAGGAGGAGCAGGAGCACGAGGAGGAGGAGCAGGAGGAGGAGCAGGAGGAGGAGCAGGAGCAGGAGCAGGAGCAGAAGGAGGAGCAGGAGCAGGAGCAGGAGCAGAAGGAGGAGCAGGAGCAGGAGGAGGAGCAGGAGGAAGGAAGGGAAGGAAGAGGAGAGGAGAAGGAAGGAAGAAGAGAAAGAAAAAGAATGAGGAGGAGGAGAAGAGGGAGCAGATGGAAGGAGGGAGCCTAATACATTGTGATAAATATATGAAATACTAAAACAGACAATAGCATTCATGTCTTTGTTTGTGGTATAATGCCGACAAGAGCTATCATTAGTTTAAGCTTGTGAAATTGCTTGTTAGAGTAAAATAATTAATAATAATATTAATGATACAAACTATGAAACCCATATCAGTAATTCCTCATTTAAGATACTTTCACTAAGCACAGTTTCTCTATTAACCAGTCAAAATACACTTTTCACATAATATACTACTTAATCAATCTCAAAAGTATGCTGTTAAAGTTTGACATTAATTGATCTAAATATATTACTGATTTAAATTTAACACAAAGACATGCAGTATCTTCTTACTTAGCTGCTGTCTTGAATATGATCCTTAAATGCTTGAGAAAAAGTCCCTCTTGCTGGGACCTAACCCTAATGCCAAGCGACATTCACCTATCAGCAATATTCAGGAATATATATCAATTATTATATGAGGCATTACTTTTTGCTGGCATTATACACAAACAAAACTCACAATTCACACATATTCAGTTTGTAACAGTGTGGAAAATGTGCCTTTAGATCTCAGATGATGTGTTTAAACTTATTTCAGTCCTAGACATATACTGTATATACAGTATATATATATATATATATATATATATATATATATATATATATATATATATACAGTATATATATATATATATATATATATATATATATATATATATATATATATATATATATATATATATATATATATATATATATATATATATATATATATATATATATATATATTGAGGAGATGAAATCACTGAAATGAACAGTGCATGGTGGGTCTGTAGAAGCAGTTCAGTATTTTCGTACTGCTCGTATATCATTCGTAAAGGCTCAACATGCTTGCATTGGCCTTGGTGACCTAATAGCTGCTTGATCTCTGGCAGCCTCCCTATTCAGTTCCTTATCCCTGAGGTCACACACTATGACCTCATCCCAGGTCGTTTTCAGTCTGTCTCTCACAACCTTACTCCCGACATTCACACTTCTCACCTTCCGCACGCAACTGTTACAAAAATGTAGTGCTGGGGAGAAACCTTCATGTGGAGGCACTGATATAACCAAACCATGTCCAGTAAATGGGCCACATGCTCACTTACTGACTATATAAGCCCTTGGAATCCTGACTACCTCACATATTTTTCTCTACATTAGTACTTCATATTTATCAACTTCATGACTTTCCCATTCCAGACCAATACCAATGCAATCCCAGCTGGTGTTCTCAATGCCAAAGATTCCTTGTGGTGAAACACACAGACAAAGGGCAACCAAGGGACTCTATAACCAGAAAAACAAGAACATGTAAGCATCGTAAACAACACCACACCTCAACAAGACCTCCACACAGACTTATGAGGCTGCCTCCTCCCCACAGCCTCACTATGTACCTCTTCATAATAAGTTAGTTTACTTTTATCTGTGAGAACTGGACCAATCCCATGAAACTTAGTAAAACTTAGTTATGAGACAAGAATGAGTCTCCTTTGCTACTAGCTAAACTGATCTTCCATCTGACTGCACTTTGTCAGAGGAAAATAAATGCATTAAGGCCATTCAAACCATCATGAACTTGTACTAAAGCTCACACTTGATCTCTGATCCAAATTAATTAAAAAGCAACCTCAATCCAAATGAAATATGTGACCGGGTCTGTGTTTTATTTTGTCCCTCTTTTTATTCTTTATTTTTCTATACATATTTAAATCGGTACATACTTACTACCTAGCCACTACAACCATTCAAAGCCTAGAACACTACATACACTGCCTCAACAACATCCTTCTTCCTCCTCTACCCAACACTACATCTCCCTCTTCCTCCCCTACCCAACACTACAGTACACTTCTCTCTTCCTACTCTATCGAACACTACACCTCACACAATTTTTCCCCTACCTCCATTCTAAGGGGACTGTGTTGTGAAAAGCATATTTTTTCATACTGTAGGGTGGCTAAAACATGTATCTGTGCATACATGAGGATCTTTTTTTCTTTTTTTTATGCAAGGAAGAAGGAATTGAAGGCCAGAAGACCGCATGGTTGTTCCCCTCAAGAAAAAAAATAAAAACAAAACAGAGAGCCAAATACAAGAACCGTTCATTTTGAGCTGCTTGGACACACTGCCTTAAAACTGAAGATTTAGGGTGATAATTTCTAAGTCATCAAGCTTGTACTATTGTAAACAGCTTTATCATATTATTCACAATATTTTGTGATAATGAACTTGTGAAAGCATGATGATCCATTTCTGTAGTGGTCTGTACCTTCCAGTAAATAGTAATCACTGTCTCTAAACAGTATAGGTATTGTGTGTGTGTTCTTACCTAATTGTTCTTACCTAATTGTATCTTTACAGGAATGAGTCAAGCTCGTACTGTCCCGTGTCTTAAACCATATTTATCGTACATATCCTTAAATTTGTGAATTGTTTTGGCACACACTATTTCATTCGGTAGTGCATTCCATTGATCAATTGCTCTGTTTGGGAAACTGAATTTCCTTACGTCTTTATCACCTCTCTTCTTATGCAGTTTTTTGCAGTGTCCTCTTGCTGATGCTTCTCCATATGTTAAGTAATCATTTATGTCTATTTTCTCCTTTCCTGATATGCACTTATATAGCATTATCATGTCACCTCTTTTCCTTCTCTCCTGTAGTGTTGGTAGATTCAGTTTATTTAGTCTTTCTTCGTGGCTTAGGTCCCTTAAGCTTGGTATCCATCTTGTAGCGGCCCTTTGAACTTTTTCAATCTTGTCTATATGCTTTTTGAGATGAGGACTCCAGACTATTGATGCATATTCCAGGGTTGGTCTAATGAATGATGTTAGTATCCTTCTTAGCATGTCTTCATTTATGTATGTGAATGCTGTTCTCATATTTGCAAGCAGTGTATACATGTTCCATACCTTCTCGCTGATGTGGTCAGCCGGAGATAATCTGTTATTGATAATCACACCTAGGTCCTTCTCTCTTTCTGGTGTGTATAGGGTTTTATTTCCTAACTTATAATCCCAATCAGGTCTTTTTCCACTTTTACCAAACTTGATTACATGACACTTGTCCACATTGAATTCCATTTGCCATGTACTACTCCATTCATGAAGTTTATTTAATTCTTCTTGTAGCTCCCTACAAGAGTCTGTGCTAGTAATTCTCCTTTGTATTTTTGCATCATCTGCAAACATATTCAGATAGCTCTCATTTCCAGTGTTACTGTTTATATCATTTATGTACACTAAAAACATGATTGGTGCCAGCACTGAACCCTGTGGTACTCCACTAGTCACTTCTTTCCATGATGAGTAGTTTCCTCTTAGTACTGTCCTCATTTCTCTTTTCATGAGAAAGTCTTGCATCCAACAAAACAGTTTGCCTCGAATTCCTCCTTGATGGTACAGCTTCCATAAAAGTCTTTGGTGTGGTACTGTGTCAAAAGCTTTCTTGAAATCTAAATAGATACTGTCCACCCATCCTTCCCTTTCCTGTATTGCGTTTGTTACTCTGTCATAGTAGCTCAACAGATTAGTAACACATGATTTTCCTTTTCTGAAACCAAACTGTCTTTCTGTTATCATACTGTGTTCTTCTAGATGATTTACCCAAGCTTTTCTTATAAGTTTTTCTAATACCTTGCTTACAACACTGGTCAGTGATACTGGTCGGTAGTTGAGAGGATTTTGTCTATTTCCTTTCTTGAATAAGGGGACTATATTTGCTTTTTTCCAAATATCAGGTAGTTTCCCTTGACTTAAGGATTTCTTGAAAATTAAAAATAATGGTTTACTTAACTCCTTTGCACATTCTCGTAGTACCCAACATGAAATTTCATCAGGACCACTTGCTTTTCCTCTGTCTAATCTACTTAACTCCTGTATTACTTTTTCTGCTATTTGTATATCTGATAGTATGTGTGGACATGCGTGTTCCACATAGTCCCTCTCAAAATTTTTTTCTTCTGTACAAACTAATTGGAAATTCTTATTTAGTGCTTCACAAATATCTTTCTCTTGTGTATAAGTGATTCCCTCGTCCGTAATGGATTGTATTATATCTTTTACTTTGGTTTTGCTTCTGATATAGCTGTAAAAGAGCTTTGGTTGATCACTACTTTTATTTATTATATCCTCCTCAAACTTTTTTTGGGCTTCCCTCCTTATTCCTGTATAGTTGTTTCTTGCCTGTTTGTAATTATTATATGCCCTTTCACTATTGTGTCTTCTGTATCTATTCCACAACAAATCTCTTCTTTCTTTTGATTTTTTACATTCTGTATTGAACCATTTCTGTATTTTCTTATCTGCTTCTTTGTGCTGTGGGATGTACTTCTGGACTCCTATTTCATAAAATTCACAAAAATTTTTATATACAGCATTTAAATCTTGTCCTCTAAGCTCATTTTCCCAATCAACTTCTAAGAAATACTTCTTTAGGTCTTGATAATTTCCCTTTTTATAGTTTAGGCTCTTTTTGTAACTGTCATTGCTGTTTACTATGTCATATGTTATCCTGAAGTTATAATTTAGTACTGCATGATCGCTTTTGCCGAGTGGAGGGTGATATATTAAACTGTCAATGTCATTTTCTTGCCTAGTAAATATTAGATCTAGCACTGAAGGTACATCAAGTCCTCTTTTTCTAGTGGTTTCCCTCACATGTTGCATTAAGAAAAACTCTTGTACGAGATCCAGGAGCTTTTGGTCCCAACAGCTTTCTTGGCTATTTATATCTAGAGTATTCCAATTTATATTTGTACTGAAGTCCCCAGTTAGTATAATTCTTTCCGATTTCTCTTCCATTTTACGTTGCAAGGATCTTATACTCTGAATTGTACTCTCTGCCAGGTCATCATATTCGTCTCTTTCCCATGTGTTTGATCTGGGTGGCATGTACAAATTGGCTACAATTACTTACCTTCAGATGTGTCGATCTCTACTGCAATCAGTTCTACTTGTGATGGTATATCTAGGTTTATTTCCTTGACTTTTAGATTTTTCTTAGTTAATATTATAATTCCTCCTCCTTTTTTTAAATTTCTGTCTCTTCTCCATATATTGTATTCCTCTAAGTTTAGTATGTCATTGGATATCCTTGGTGTTAATTTTGTCTCAGTTAGGCATATTATTTGTGGTTCATTTTCTCTGACATAATCATTCATCTCTAGTAATTTAGATACCATTCCATCCACATTTGAGTACATCAACTTTATCATCTTGTTTATATACTTGTCATGACATAATTCTACTACCTTCCTCCTTTTCTTCCATCCTGTTTGTGTACCACTTTCGTACCTGCAATCCTATTACATGTACTTTGTAAAAAAATTTCTTCTTCTCCTCTTCTGATCTTCCCTCATTTTTTGTTTTTGCTTCCTCCCTTTTCTCTTTCAGTAATTCCAGTTCCTCTTGTGTTAGGCATCTTTTTATCCATACATTTTTGAACTCCTCTTTTTCCATAAGATTCTTTGCATTTTTTAGTATCTCTTCCACAGTGTTTACACTCTGGAAAGTCACCTTTAGAGGTCTTGTCTTGCTTTTCTCGTATTTCCCTAACCTTTTGTGTTCCTCTATGTCTTTACTACAGATTTCCTCTGATACTTCTTTCAGTAAGCTCATTACATTTGCCATCTCCTTTTTGTCTCTAGTGATTTTGTTTTTAATTTCTTCCTCTTCTATACCAGTGATTACTATTGATTTATTTATTTCTACTGAATCTCTGACTAACTTTGGATTGTTTTGGATTATTCTTTTCACTTCCTTTTTAATGCTTTTTTCCTCCACCCTTGTTTCTAAGTCTTTCTTTACTTTCACCATTTCAGCATACGTGGTTTCTACATCATTTTTGTAGCTTTGCACAGCTTCATTCACCTGTGTTATCTTCTCCTCAATATCACTGCTCTGGTCCATAAGACTGTTTGCTTGTCTAATTGTCTCTGTGTCATTTTTTAACTCTTCCATAACACTCTCGTGATTGACTACTGCACTTCCCATTTCACTCACTTTCTTCCTAAGCGTACTCAATTCCACTGTTAGTTCACTGATGGTTGTGTCTTTCTTATTGGCCTCCCTTCCTAGTTTTTCTATCTCTTCCTTTTGCAAGTGCATTTGCTTCTTTATTTCATCAATTTCATTTTTGAAAGCCATTTCTAGTTTGTGTACACGTTCAACCAGTCTATTGTGAGTCTCCACTTCAACCAGTTCTTGGTAGAAATCATCATTTTGCTTTTTACTTTTATCCCTTTTCTTTTCCAAATTTGTTTTACTGAAGTATGTATCCATTTTGTAATACTAAATGAACAGAGTATGTACTTACAGAGTATGTACACTTTCCCCGTGTTGCTGTAGTATAAACAAACCCAGCTGACTCAACGCATCGTGGTTCTTTGTTCTGTTTGAACCAGTCTTATTTATACTTATTATTTCTTTTCCTTTTAATAATGAACAATTATTTAGTCTAACCTGGTACAGAGCTTGACTCATTCAAAGATACTAATTTAGGTAATGCCTCTGGCCGTGTTGGTCTGGTATGGAGCTCCGGTGACGGACGTCTACCTCCGATGATTCCCAAACAGGACCCTTCAAAAACCATCACAAGACATCCACCCTTCGGAAACAACCCTACCCACAGAAACATGAACACACCTATGCTCTCTCTCTCTTTTTACTCTGACTTGGCCTAAAAATGTCTGTTGCTCTTTCATGAATGCTGAGTTGTAAGAATAGTATATAACTATGTATGCACTAAAATATGATGCTTGTTATGACAAAATGCTATGGAAAGCATGTATTCAAAACCTACACCACACAGAGTGCTTCTAAAACATCTGTTCTCATCCTATAGCCAACACTAAATTTCACAAAGACACATATTTTTTTTCCTACCCCCTTAAAAATGGCCCCCATTCCAAAGCAACTGTGCTGTGAAAAGCAAAAGGAATTTCACAGTACAGGTCACTGCCTCCGACTATCTGCAATACCAGTAGCCTAAGTGCAGTCCGCCAGTGGCTGTGGCCATCATCCACTTTTTTTTTTTTTTTTTTTTAATAACTTTATACCTACTACTTCAGATGGTACACAGCTACTACCTAGACATACTTGGTCACTACAGCCTCACAAAATTTCCAGCCAAACCACATCCATCAAAATAAATAACCCTACCCAAACGACCCCCATTCAAAAGGAACTGTGCTGTGAAAAGCATATGGAATTTCATAGTACAGGTCATCGGCTCCGACCATCTGCCAATGGCTGTGGTTGTCAACCTTCTTCTTCCTTTTTTATTTATTCTTTTTATTTCAGACTCTACATAGCCATTACCTACCCACACAAGGCAACTACAGCCACCCAAACTCTCCTGTCAAAAAGGACCCTTCAAAAACCATGACCAAATACTCACCCTTCACAAACAACCCTACCCAGAGAAACACGAATACACCTATGCTCTCTCTCTCTCTCTCTCTCTTACTCTACTCCAACTTGGTCTTAAAATGCCTTGTGCTCTCTCGTGGATGCTGAGTTTATGTCTGCCAAGAACACATGCTATGGACTGAATGTAGGTCTGTAATATTTTCATTTTCTGCCAGTGAGCAATATGAAAATGAGCTGCAAAAACATGAAAATTTGTGCCAAGTTAAAGTCACATGTGTATTACCAGACTTTAACACAACCATCATCTGTCTCTACTTCAGTGCAAACACAATATACAACTCACAGACAATTCACTATGCCCACAGTGTAATGCCTCCTCCCACACCACAACACACTCACCACATATACCACACTATCACACCACAATACACTCATCACACGCACCACAGTGTAATGCATCCTCCCACGTCACACCACACTCACCACACTACCACAACACACAATCCTTCAACATATATCTTTGGGGCTGAGTTGCCACCACCATCATCAACCAATTTACATCTATTTTATCCAAGGCCCAGGAGAGAGGGATGTTAACAGTGCCAAAACAAAGAAAGCCAGGATTTACTAATGTGCACCAAATACTCTTCAAAACTGCATAATCTTGATCTAATAGGTTTATCATCTACTGACAAAGGAATGAAATATAAAAAAGTGATTTTTATGCTTAAAGGAAAGGTGAGGGGAAGACTGTCAGTACAGGAGATGGGTGGGTCAGATGCTTGTTACGATTATTAGCACTACAACACTAGGGTCTCTCTCCCAAAATCTCTCTCTCTCTCTCTCTCAATTTTATTTCCAGATAGATATATTTGAGGTAGGAGCCAAGAACAAATGAACAAGCATCAAAGTGGTGAACTATCAGTATCATGCCCAGTGAAGTGAACTAAAAAGATCATCATCATTATCACTGTAACCAATTATTTTTTAGTCACCATCGTAACCATTTTTTTCCTTTTTCAAGCAGTCATCACCAACCTATTCATTTTTTTTCTTTTAAATGAGGATGAAATGTAAAGGGCCCTTAACCCCTTAACCGCGGGGCGTCACTTTCGTGACGCTCGGCCACAATGGATCATACCGCGGGGCGTCACTTTTGTGATTCTGTGTTAGTTTGAATTATCTCGGGCTCTCAAGTGGTGGCTTGTATCATCTATCAGTACTGCCAATGTCCAACACTAGTCAGCACTCCAAATCTCATCTGTACTCCCATCCATTGTTGACAATTTAGCGATTTTACCCCCTTCGTGACTCCCCTCCCTACCTGCCCTCCATTACCCTCTCCTCTCACCTCCCAAGCCGCGCTGCGCTACGCAAATTTCCCCCTGATTTTTCCACAGATTTCATCCATTGAAATAAGCCCTATGCCCTATACTTATACAAAATAATATATACCAAAAAAAAAACAGGTAAGTGATAGTGTTATACACCAGAAATTGGCTAATTATCACCTGACAAAACCTCACGTGCATTCATTCGCTACATTACCACGGTAATTTCCCCTTTGATTTATGCCTTGTAATCGATGTCTGTAATAAAAATATATATCAGAAAGGAAGGGAGAATCATAACTGACATATACATTCACCTGGAACTATCTATTTCTTTATTTATTGCCGAGATTTTCTACCTATAAAAAATTAGCCTGTAAGTTAGCAGCAGTCAGCCTAAAGTGTCATTGTCAACCCTTCCCTTCTCAGATAAGCCGCGGCATTTAGTTCCTTGTCCTCCGCTGTAGAGAAACCATGTCGCACTCGCGCCCCGCCATTCCTGCCGCTTCTGCGCCCATTGCAAAGGGCCCCGTGACCTCTACTCCTAAGAAAAGTGGTGAGGCAAGCAGGAAAGGCCTTAGTGACTCTGCAGTGGCACGTGAACTGGCAGAATTGTCCATGATAATGATGGACAGTGACTATGACGATTCGGGTGAATCGTGTGATGAGCCGGGTGAGGTTATCGCGCCAGAAACAGCAACAACGAGTGCTACAGTAAGTGAATCAGTGTCTAGCTCCAAGGGAAAGGAGCCTTTAGTGCAGCAAGGACAAGAATTTGGGAAGGGAGTGAAAAGGCCGCGTGTTAGCCCCAGAACAATGCTCCCACGTGACCCAGCCCGCCATGAGTCACGAGTGCATTCACCTCCCCGTTCCCCAAGCCCCACTTTACTCATCTCTTCATCATCGTCGGCTGAGTTATCTCCGGAGTCTTCGTCGTCGGAGTCACCACCAGCATCAACAGTGAAAGCAGGCCATAGAGGTAGAGGTAAATCAAGGAGAGTGAAAAGTAGTGTAGCTAGTAGGGTAAGGGCTGCTAGTGCTGTACAGCAACCTAGGGTCAGTGAGAGTGACCTTGACCGAGATAAACCTCCCCCACAGCCAACCTCCACCACCACCACCACCACCCGCCCTACACCGCCACGACAGGGAATCCTGGACGCCTTCACGTGGACGGAAGGGTCAGATTTTGTCCCCGAAAATCTAGTTTTTGATGAGAGCTCCTCAGGAGTTCAGCCTGCCTTCACTATGGACGAAAATGCTGAGTGTGTCGACTACCTTTTGGCCTTCCTAGATGACAAAGTCATGCAGCACATAAGTGATGAAACCAACAGGTATGAATCACAACGTGCTGCAAGTGGTACAGGTGCAGCCAAGATGCAACAGTGGTCCATGCTGGGAGTGCAGGAGCTGTATGTGTTCTTTGCCCTCATGCTTCTCATGCCACACTCCAAGAAGCATGAGTTGGAAGAATACTGGTCCATGGACCCCTTACTACCCTCACCCACCTTCAATAAGTACATGGCCAGAGATCGCTTCCGGAACATCATGGGAAACCTGCACTTTGCCGACAACAACGTACCTTCCCAAACCGACCCACTCTGGAAGATCCGGGAGATTCTGAGCAGAATGAAGAACAAGTTCATGTCATTCTTCCACCCCTTTCAGAAGGTTGTCATTGATGAATCCTTGGTTTTGTTCAGAGGACGTCTTCGGTTTGTTCAGTACATTCCAAGCAAACGCCATCGCTTTGGAATTAAGTTCTTTGTACTGTGCGACTGTAAGACGGGGTACATCCTTGACTTCGTCATATATTCAGCCAGCACTGTCGATCTCGATAAAACACACCCCCTTGGCTTCTCAGGCTGTGTAGTGAAAGTGCTCCTAGAAAAGTATTTTGGTGGGAATCATGTGCTGTATACAGACAACTACTATACAGCACCGAAACTTGCCAAATACCTTTCTGAGCACGGCATTGGCTCCTGCGGCACTGTGAAAAGTAATCATGCCAACTTCCCCAAATTCCCAGAGGCGGGAACCTCGCAGCGAGGAGACGTGCACCTACACAAGTGTGAGAAGATGCTGGCAATACGGTGGCATGACAAGAGAGTCGTGCACATGCTCACCACCGTACATACGGGGGAGATGAGAGACAGTGGGAAGGTCGACCGTAGGACAGGCGAACCTGTGATGAAACCTGATGCTGTGGTGGACTATAATATCACCATGCGGCTGGTGGACAAGTCCGACATGATGATTGGTGAGATCGACTGCCTCAGGAAGAATACTAGGTGGTACAGGAAAGTTTTTCTGCATCTGATAGATATGACGATGCTGAACGCCTTCATCCTGTACAAGATGAAGGTCAAGCCACCCAAGTCCTTCTCCCTGAGGTTGTTCGCCAGGACTTGTGTCCAGCAGCTGCTGGAAAGATATGGTAGGGTGCAAGCAGCAACTCCAAGGCGCCATCCAGTAACACTTCCTGACCGACTTGAGCAGAGGGCGTATATGGATCGGCACAGACTTGAGCTAATGCCTGACACAGGGAAAAGGAAGGCTGCGATTCGCAGGTGTCAGGTATGTGCGCATACCACACGCCGCACACCTGAGCATAAAAGCACCTCTTGGCAGTGCGCTGAGTGCCAGGTTCCCCTCTGTGTTACCTGCTTCTTCGATTACCACAGCCAGAAGCAGTTCTAACAGTGCAAGTGTGGAAGCAGAATTATTTGGAAATAATGTGTAAATAATGTGTAAATAATGTGTAAATAGCAGGTGAAAGCAATGGATGTTCAGTTCTTATGATTGAACAGTGTATTATAGTTTTATATTACTGAAAGTGACAGTGAATAACATAGTGTAAGTAAAATAGCAGGGTAAATATTGAAAATAGAATAGAAAATGTAAATAGTAATGTAAGTAACTAGTAATATAAGAATATGAGTACAAATAATTTATGTTATAACAGTGAAAGTGAATCCGTGGCTCTCTACGTATTATACTGAATGAAAAATTGAATGACTTCAGTGACAATAAACTAATACGACTGAAGGAAACTTATGGAGAAAGACTCCAGATATATATAAGTGTGATATAGTAATAGAAATATAAAGTGTGAGGGGTTTTATGAATAATAAATGACAGAGTGCCTAGAGCGAACTAGCGCAAGTGCGACGATCAGACGCGCTCGTAATTTCCATTGCTTTCACAGTTTTTTTTTTTTTTTGAGTATGGATCCCAAACTACTTGAAAATTGTAGAATAGTGTTTATAGTGTTTGTATCTGGCTGTGGTAATCATATTACGGGTTGTCGGGAAGTGTAAAGTGGAGACTTCGTTACCCTACTTCAGAGGTCTCCACAAGTCCTACGGTAACCGACGAAGGCTCAATGATCATTCCAGGAGAAAGCTGAAGGTATGTGCCATAAGCATATGTAATTTTATTATTCTAGGACTAATAACTGATTTTTGGCAAATATTTTTTGAGAGTCTGTCGGAGCCCAAATAACCCCGCGGGACACGCAAGTCATTGGTAAACAAGCCCGCGGTGTAGGGGTTAAAGCAAAAAGGAAACCCAACAGAGAGAAACTATTCAACTGCAACCCCATTGAAATAGTTCATATACTCATTCACTCACCATTCAAATCCCAAAATCTTCAGTGTACAAGAGTGTGCATGTGCACACACACATACATACATACACACACATACACACAAAATGGGGACACCACACATCCTTGCTCAAAAACTGATATCAAACCTCTCTCTCTCTCTCTCTCTCTCACAGAATCACAAACCACCACACCCAACCCTGACAAACACCAACACCATCACAAACACTTAAAAAGATCCGAAAACCAAAAACCATGGGAAAGCACCAAAGTACAAGAAATATCAACAGCATATCCAATGAACAGCCCTGGGAATATTACTCCTCATAGCATAGCCTAATGACAGTACAGTGAAAGCTCGATTATCCAGGCTCGGATTAACCAGCTTTCGGAATGTTCGGGCCATAACTGAATGATTCAGTGGTACAATAATTCATAAAATTATCCGTACGATAGCTCCAGTTGAAACAGAAAGCACCGCGGTTGCTAGCGAGCGAGCTACGAGTAAACGAGCGTGAGTCTACCCCCCACCCATGCCACCCGCTCACGACCTACCTTGTCTGACTCGGTCACTCACGCGTGCGACATTCACCATGGCTAGTTCACTTGTTACTCCTCCTGATCTATCACTAAGGCCGTTGTTTATTTTTATATTTGTGATGCTGGCGATGCCCTTCATCATTATATCCATGGCTCCACCACCAACAAAGAGGAAAAGAACTGTCCTGACGCTGCAACAGAAGCTGGAAATGATTAAAAAACTTGAATCAGGCTGGAGTATCAAGCGCTGCTCAGAGTTTTACGGAATAGGCAAACAAACTGTTTCTGCCATTCGCAAGTCCAAGGGTAAACTCATGGAATTCTCTGGTAAGATAGCCATTGACTGTAAAGTTAGTGGGTCTTCGGCTGCCAGAAAAACCATGAAAATTGCAGTGGATGATTGTCTGGAGGAAGCAGTGTATAAGTGGTTTGTTCAGCAACGGAGTGTCGGCGTTATGGTACGAGGTGCTGAGATTAAGTCTGCTGCAGAGAAGCTAGCAAACCATATTGGCATTCAGGGTTTCAAGGCATCTGATGGTTGGCTTTCTCAATTCAAGGCAAGGCATGCAATGATAAACCGACGTGTGTTTGGCGAGTCTCTGGATGCAGATACATCACAAATTCAGCCATTTCGGGAGAAACTGCTGAAGCTTATACAAGACGAGGGCCTTCTTCTCTCCAAGGTATACAATGCAGACGAGACTGGCTTATTTTACCGGTCACTGCCCCTGAATACACTTGCACAGCGCCATGAAGAGTCTGTTCCTGGGCGCAAAATCTCCAAGGATCGTGTGTCTGTGTTGTGCTGTGCAAGTGCCGATGGTCTCCACCGGTTGAAGCCGCTCGTTGTTGGCAAGGCTTGTCGCCCACGCTGTCTCCGCACCTGCATGGATAAATTACCTCTTCTGTACGACTTCTCCAAGAAAGCCTGGTTCACATCAACGATTTTTAAGAACTGGTTTTTTAATAATATCATCCCTGAGGTGCGAAGGTTTCAACAGAAAGTCCTGAATATTGCACCAGCTCGTGTACGAGCAGTTCTCCTGCTTGATAACGCCCCTGCTCATCCTGGTGTTTCTGAACTCGTGAGTGATGATGGACAAATTAGGTGCATCATGCTGCCTCCCAACACAACATCAGCTATCCAGCCTATGGATCAAGGCATCATATGTGCAGCCAAGCGACTCTACCGACGACGATTCCTTGAGGAGGTAAGTTTTAATTCATCGTATGTCATTAATTCCTTTAGTGCAAGAAAAGCTTTTTTTTTTTTTTGGTAAACATTCGCTTTATCAGAGGCAGTAAAAGCACCTTACCAAATCAGTTCTTTCTGACAGTCTATTATATTTTAATTATATTTCTGAGGCGGTAAAACATTTCATGTAAAATCTGTTTCCCCATCAACTCGTTTGACTCGTAAGCTTAATGTTGGAAGTGACTCCTAACCTAAGTGTTCTAACCTCACCTAGCTTAACTGTACCTAATAATTTAACCAAACTTAACCTAGCATCCAGCTGGGAAACGAAAACCACCTTTGAGTACGTTGAGTAAAAGACAATCATAGGTACGGGCATGTGATGATACAAACCAGGCAAATATTTCCCTTACTGCTGTTTCCTATCTTTGTTTTTTCTTCCATTTAGTTTTTTTTTTTTTTAGTTCATTTGAGTGTTTTGAGGCCTCATTTGTTGCGCAAATGAATAATCATACATGTAATGAGTGTTTTGAGGCCTCATTTGTTGCGCAAATGAATAATCATACATGTAATGAGTGTTTTGAGGCCTCATTTGTTGCGCAAATGAATAATCATACATGTAATATGACTATGACGATAATCTGCTTGAAAATATTAATAATGGCGGAAGGGATGGCCAAATCTAAGTGTTTAAACCTAACCTAACATAGCTTAACTGTACCTAATAAATTAATCCACCCTAAACCCTAACCTAACCTAACCCAGCTCAGCCAAACCTAACCTAACTCTGTTTTTTTTTTTTATGCTGGCTAACATGTGATGAGATTGTAACGATCAGGCAAGGTTGTTTTGTGTCCAGTGGACTTGACCAACTTACTCTGACTACCCCAGAGAAGTAAAATTTATTGAAGAGGTGAATGAAATAAAATTTATAGAAGAGGTTTACGAAATAAAAATTGTGAAGAAAAAATACGAAAGTGAAATCTCACAACCTAACCTAAAGGTACGACAGTTTCTTGCGGAGATCTGGCACGTCCTTATTTTTCTTTCTTTTTCGTCTGCATGTATTTTCTTAGGTCATGGTTGTGGTTGATGACGAGGATGAGGATACCTGAGGGCAAAGGACGTTGTCAAAGTGTAAAAATTATTCTCTGAAGTTTGCCATATTTAACTGGGCCAAGGCTTGGGATGATGTGAAACAGACGATGCTTGCCAATGCCTGGTCCAAGCTGTTGCAAAACGAGGAAGCCGTCCAAGATTTTGATGGGTTTGAGCCATACCAGGCAGCTTTAAAACGTGGGGGAGAAGAGGCAACAGCTGATGAAATTATGGAATGGCTGGAAGCTGACGAAGGAGATCCTGGGTTCGAAATTATGACAGACGAAGAGATTGCCGAGTCTGTGCAGCAGAGAGATGATGATAGTGATGATGACGATGGCGATGATGATGTAGCCAGTGTCCCTAGGCCTCGACTCTCGCAGGCACGTGAAGCTACTGATGTCCTCCTCAGTTTCCTGGATGGGATGGAAGACGATGCCGAGTTTTCTCAGTGCTACAACACTATCTGGGAGCTGAGAGATTGCATCATACAACGGCAGCACAGGGGCACAGGATTTCGTCAGACTCGGTAAATTACGTAACAATGATGTGTTCTTTTATTTTTTTATTACATTACGAAGTTTCACAATTTTCTTTATTGTTTCAGCATTCATTAATTACAAGAATGCACACATCAAAGGCAGCTACTGTATTTTTTTTTTTTTTTTATTTATTTTTTAAGGATTTCGCAGTTCTGTCCACGTACTGCTACTCCCCCTGGTTCTCCTCCCGGTACTGTAGCAGTTTCTTCCCCTGAACCTGGCCCTTCAGGTGTCTCAAATACACACCGGTCCACAGCTGCTGATTCGCCACCTACATGTTCCCCCGTTGATGAGGCATTGCTCCGACTGAGTTCACCCGAGGTGGATGACCCAGATTCGGAGTGAAGTAATAGGTTTTTTTGTTTGCTTCTTTTCTTCATTCTTGTGTGTATGTATGAAAGTCAGAGTACTGATACAAATAGTAATGTATTCCATTAATAAATCAATCTAACAGTAAAGTACTGAACTGTACTTGTGTTTTGTTTTGACCGGATTAATCGTGCTTTCGGATTATGCAGGCACCCCTTCCACCATATAGCTCGGATAATCGGGCTATCTCTGTAATTCTAAAACTGTATAAGAGAAATTGCAACTTTATACAACATACTCTGCCTCACCTAATACTGCATACTGAACAACATAATCTGCTCAACAAATAATAATGCTGATTTCTGAGATACCCTGGGTTAATAGACGATAGAGACTTAACGGACAAAATTGTTTCTGCATATCCGAAGAATATATGGCAAATGACTAGGTGAATTTTAAACAGTAGATCATAACAGCTCAGGCCACCAGGGCACTATTAGATCTTTCCTTATACCGGTACTATAGTATTAAAATTTTAAACACCTGAAGGTGACTATACTAAGGCACATTTCCTAACACTACTAAAAAAAATGAACAGAAATGTAAAAATAACATACTGCAATTCAACACATACATAACTATAGTCAGTTTACTTTCATCTGACCAGGCAACTTTTAAAACTACCCCCCCTGGGAGTAGGGGGGTTTCAAGAATACTTCCCCAGTATCCAGGCTTGTCGTACGAGGTGACTAAAAGGGTTGGTGGTGGGTTAGTGCCCCACCCCGTAAAAAGAACTAACTAAAAAAGCAAATAAAGCGCCTCGGACCCGGACGGACCATACGTTGACGACTAAGGAACGGACAAAGGACATTCTGAGAGTAGGAACGTGGAATGTGAGAGGAGTGAATGATGAAGTGAAAGAGAGAGAGATTGTCCAGGTGCTTGAGGATGCAAAAGTGGATATATGTGGATTGACTGAAACTAAATGGAAAGGTGAAAGGATGAGAGAATGGGAATACGGTGTAGGTATATGTGCGGGAGTCAGTGAGAATGAGAGGGCAAGAGAGGGACTATGTCTGATGATAAGCAAGAAGTGGAAGGAGAATATAAGAGAGTATGGAACAGTGGGTGCAAGGATTGTATGGGTGAGGATGAAAGTAGGTATACAAGCATGGGCGATTGTATGTGTGTATGCTCCAACAGAGGATCGAGTGGCAAGAGTGAAAGATGAGTTTTGGGCGAGAGTAGAAGCATGTATGGACAAGTTTGAGAGGAGCGAGAGAGTGCTGTTGATTGGAGACATGAATGGCAAAGTCGGGAATGTACGAGTGGATGGAGTGGTTGGTCAGTGGGGTGTGCCAGCGGAAGTAGGTGGGAATGGTAGTGCTTTGGTGGACATCTGTGTTGGTAAGGGGTTGGCAATAGCCAACACCTACTTTCGTCATAAGATGATCCACCGGTATACATGGAGAGTAATGAGGATGATGGATGGTGAACTTGTCGAACGAAAGGCAATGATAGACTACGTGAGTGTGGATGAGCGAATGAGAAAACAAGTGTTGGATGCAAGGGTGTGGAGAGGGTGGGGGAATGGAGTCTCGGACCATCACTTAGTGATGGCCAAGGTAGAGCTGCAAAGAAAGTGGTTGAGGAGGCGAAGGGGAAGACAGGAGGAAGCAGCTCCTGTGAGAACAGTGGAGAAATTGCAAGATAGTGAGAAGAGGACAGAGTATAAGAGCATAGTGGAAGAAAGATTGGGAAGGTATGAGCTAGAGCAGATGGAAGGGGTGGAAGACGTATGTAAGATATTCACGGAAGAGATAAGCGCAGCGTGTGAGGTGGTTTGTGGAGTGAGGAGGAGATGCAAGGGTGTGCAAGGGACAGCATGGTGGAATGATGAGGTGAAACGAGCTGTGGAACAAAAGAAGAAGGCATATAGTGAATGGTTGGCGAGAAGAGGTAGGGGTGAAGATGAGAGAGAGAAGAGAGAGGTATATGTGAGCAGGAGAAGGGAGGTTAAGAGACTGGTGAAGGAGAGTAAGAAGAAAGTGGATGAAGAGTTTGGGAGGAATCTGAGTGTGAAATGGAGGGAGAGTAAGAAATTGTTTTGGAAGGAGGTAAAGAAAGTAATGCAGTGTGAAAGGGGAAATAGTAGGGGAGTGAAAGATAGGAATAATAGATTGTTGGTGGAGAAGAGAGAGAAATTGAGGAGATGGAAGGAGCACTTTGAGGATTTGTTGAATGTAGAGAGTGAGAGCAGTGTGAGTATAAGTGGTTGGGGAATGGCTGGGAGAAGAAGAGATGAGAGGAGGGAGGAAGAGATCAGTAGGGCGGAAGTAGTGGAAGCGATGAAGAAGATTAAGCTGGGAAAGGCCCCAGGAATTGATGGAGTGTGTGGTGAAATGCTTAGGTATGGGGGTGAGATTGTTGTGGAGTGGATATGGAAGTTGTGTAGATTGGCTTGGGAAGAGGGAAGGGTTCCAGAGGACTGGAAATCAGGTATAATTGTTCCTCTGTACAAAGGAAAAGGGGAGAGAGAAGTATGTGGTAACCATAGGGGTATTTGCCTTCTTAGTGTGACTGGTAAAATATATGGTAGAATACTCATTGATAGGGTTAGGCATATGACAGAGGAGCTAGTTGGAGAAGAACAAGGGGGATTTAGGAAGGGAAAAGGGTGTGTAGATCAGATATTTGTTCTAAGATGTTTAGTGGAGAAGTATCTAGAGAAGGGAAGGAAAGTGTACGCTGCCTTCATGGACTTGGAGGAAGCTTATGACAGAATGGATAGGAAAGGTATGTGGAAGGTATTAAGAATATATGGAGTGGAGGGGAAATTGTTGAGTGCTGTGAAGAGTATGTACGAGGGAGCTAGGGCTACAGTGCGAGTGGATGGTGAGCTGAGTGAGTTCTTTGATCTCAATGTGGGACTGAAACAGGGGTGTGTAATGTCTCCATGGCTGTTTAATATATATATGGATGGGGTAGTAAAAGAGGTACAAGGTAGGGCAGTGGATGTGGGGGTGGCCCTAATGAATGAGGGTGAGATTTGGAAGCTTCCGGTGTTGCTGTTTGCTGATGATACAGTATTGTTGAGTGAAGATGAATGGGAGTTGCAAGGTTTGGTGAATGAATTTGGGACAGTGTGTAGGAGGAGGAAGCTGAAAGTTAATGTAAACAAAAGTAAAGTTATGGTGTTTGAGAGGAATGAAGTCACAGAGTGTGCAGTGAGGTTGGATGGTGAGGATATGGAGAATGTGAGTGCATTCAAGTACTTGGGTAGTGTGATGAGTAAGGATGGAACTTTGGGGGATGAAGTACGTGAAAGGGTACAGCAGGGAAGGAAGGTTGTTGGCACACTGAAAGCAGTGATGAGAAATAGGGAGGTGAGTATGGAAGTTAAGAAGTCACTGCATGATGGTATTGTGATCCCTACCCTGATGTATGGAAGCGAGGCGTGGACCTTGCAAGAGGGGAACAAGTCAAGAGTGAAAGCAGTGGAAATGAGTTACTTGAGAGGAGCATGTGGAGTGACATGGAGGGACAGGCTGACGAATGAAGAAGTGAAGGAACGTTGTGGGGTAGATGTGGATGTGGTTGAAAAGATTAGGAGAAATACACTGAGGTGGTTTGGACATGTGGAGAGGATGGAGAATGAAAGACTGACTAAGAGGGTGTATGTAGGTGAGGTGGAGGGAGGGAGAGGGAGGGGTAGACCGAGGATGAGGTGGAGGGATGGAGTTGAGAGGTATATGAGGGAGGGGGGGTGAGTTGGGGGGAGGGGAGTCAAACGGTGGGTGACAGAGCGACTTGGAGGCGTTTTGTCTGCAGCCACCCTTTGCGGGATTAGGGCGTCGGGCTATAGATAGATAGATAGATAAAATTCAATAAGCCTTAGAGATGAGGCAGGGATAAGCCTCCTTGGTTGCTAGTGAAATTAACTCTCCGGTCTGACAGCACTTGGCCATCAATCAAGCTATGAATCTCTGTCAGGTGAAAGCAAACTGACTACAGAACAATTCATGAGAAATAAAATGACACCAAAAAACATAGCCACATCAATATATAAATGCACAGTCAGCCACAAGAAAAAAAATATTAACAAAAAACATAAAACTGTATTAACGACAAATGTTCGTATATTAGAAGGGAAAAAAACTCAACTCATCAATCTCTGACATAAATGAAGGGAATCAACTGGGGATGTTTAGTGAAGGAAAATCAACCCAAGATGCTCATTAATCTTTGACATACATGGATGTTAACTAAGGATGTTCGTTACTGGTAGTTTTTAATTTCTCAGTGTTATTCAGGCCAATTTTTTTTTTTAATGAAAAGAAGAAGCTGACGGCTGCAAGAAAAAATGAAAGAGAGTCAAATTCAAGATCTGTTAATTTTGAGATTCCTGTACATACTGCATTTAAAAGACTGGAGGTCATAGGCAGAGGGAAATACAGACTGAGGAAAACAATTTAATTGCTGACCTGTTACCATTTAAAATCTTCCAAACAAGGACTACAGGTGCATATTTTTTCAGCATATTTTTTCCTGTGGCAGACTGTGTGGTAAATCACTATGACATGGTAATAATAAAAATGCAAAAATAACACATCAATACAAGAAAACAGACATAAAAACATAAAACAAACAAAATCAATACTTCAGACAAGATAATATATGCAAAACACCAATTTTTATTAATGGTAAAAAAGCAGAAGTCCTTTTATTTGCCATATATATATTTGATCTTTTGGGCTGATAATACCTGCTGTTGTGGTGGTCCCAGGGTCATTTTAACTACTCCCAAGAATCACGGTCAATGCTATAGAAACTAAATACTGGAACTTAATGAAAGAAAAGAGGCAATACGAGCTTTTGAATAAGCTACCGGTAAGTTCAAAATTTATCCTTACAGCACAGATTATCCTCTGATAATCTTTTTCAGATGTGTGTGTGCACTTTAGTACCAGCAGTCAAGTTTGGGAAATGACATGCACATATCTTTAGCAAAATTTCTCAGCTCATTTAACAGCATCTCAGTCAAGAAGCACGATAATCAGCACACACAGATAAGCTACAAAACAAATGACACTGTTTTGCTTAGTCAGGAAGCAAATACTGTATCGGCAAAAATGCTGAGATTAACGCTATGTCCGTTCAGTGAAGTGGTTTGGTTACAGCACTACTACAGGGGAATACAGGACCACAGCAACAGCAACCCACAATTTACTGAAACGCAATACAGGGCTGCCCATATATATCTGGTGTGGTCAGCTCAGTCTGCTGATGTGGGGTTTGCAGATATTTTAACAACGTTCACACATGGCTCTTCAACTATGATTTGTTTAACTGGGCATTAATTTACCTTTTTTTTTTTTTTTTTTTTTTTGTAAATGCTAGTTGAAACAATACTGTATTTTGGTACTAGTCATGAAGAAGCGCTATGGAGAGGATGTTAAGCCACAGTGCCATCTTACCCTACAAGTGAGATATGGGAAATGAATCTGCAAAGAACAAAAATCTCATATCTCCATGTGTCATGTTCGTGTACGTCATGCCTCTGTGTCATGTTTTTATGTCATGTCTTTGTATACCATGCCTCCTGTGTCATGTTTTTGTGTCAGGTCTCTATGTTGTTCAATTTGTGTATGGATAGAGCTATGACACAGATAATAGTTAGGAATGTGAATATACTGAGTGTCTAATGAGAAACGGTAAAGCGTGAAAATTTCCTGAACTGTTGCTTGATGATATTATGTGAGGATGAATGTGAACTGCAAGGCCTGGTGCGTGAGTTTGGGGGTGTATGTAGGAAATGGAATCTAAACGAGGATTTAGAAAAGAGCAAAGCTATGGTCTTGAGGGAAAGGAAGTCACAACATACCGTACATAGTGACACTGGACGATGAGGAAATTGAGAATGAGAGTGTATCCAAGTACTGGTAGTGTGATGAGTAAGGATGGAAGGAAGTGCCTGAAAGGATACAGCAGGGCAGAGAGGTTGCTGGATCACTGAAAGCTGTGATAAGGAATTGGGAAGTAAGCATGGAAGTGAAGCTTGGATCCTGTTGGAAGGACACAAGTAATGAAGCAGGATTGTGTGGAGTTTATGAACAGACAGAAGACAAATGAGGAACTAAGGAAGCACTATGGTACTGTTAGGAGAAATACTTTGAGATGATCTGGTCAAGTGGCAGGGATGCAGAATGAGAGCTTGACTAAAAGTGTATGTAAGTGAGGTGGAGGGAGAGACCAATGATGAGATGGAAGGATGGAATAAAGAGATATATGAGGGAGAGGGGGTGAGAGTGAGCATGGAAATAAAGTTTGGATCCTGTTGGAAGGATATAAGTCAAGAGTGAGAGCAGTGGAAATGAAGTGAGGAGTATGTGGAGTTTTACGGGCAGACAGACAAATTAGGAAGTAAATATGCATTGTGCTGCTGTCAGGAGAAATACTTTGAAAGGGTCTGGCCATGTAAAGAGGACAGAGAATAAGCGACTGACTAGAAGAGTGTATGTGAGTGAGGTGGCAGGGGAAAGGAGAAGGGGGAGACTACGGCTGACATGGAATAGTTGAGTCGAGAAATATGAGGAAGTGTGAGCTGAAGAGAGGGAAGTCAAATGGCAGAAGACAGAGTGACGTGGAGTTAATTTGTCTGTGGCCATCCCTTATGGGATTGAGGTGTCTGGCAATAGACAGATAAAAGTTGAGGGAGGGCAAAAATTTCTGCTTACTTAAAATATGTGAACTTTATGCAATTACTGGAAGCAAATGCAAGAGGAGATATCCGATTACCTTATAAAAAAACAATGCAAACAATGGATGCAAACAAGCAATCTGATTACTTTATAAAAAAAAATAATGCAAACAATGGAAGCTAACAAGCAATCACTGTAAAGTAAGAAAGGGTTACGGGAGAGACATTGGCAAAGCTTACTGAGCCGTTCACCACACCAATCATCATTATAATCATAATAATCATTATAATAATCAACATTAGCCATTATTATACTCATCATTGCAATCATCATCATCACCATTATCATCATCATCATCATCCTAACCTCTTCCTCCCACCTAAGGATGGGGTAAGGTATGGTTCAAAAAAGCAAGGACAAAACACATGGAATCAGACATGTTATATATGGACCACCCTGTATTTTGAGCAACTGTGGCAAATAACCAGGACACTGCATCTGTTTGTGATGTACAGGCATGTGCAAAAGTATGCCAACAATACTCTGCCAGCACTAACCTGTATTTCATATTTATCACTCTTCCCCATCATAACTTCTTGTACTCTTCTTACTGATGCTTGGAACAGACATCTTCATAAGGTAATGATCTGATATTGAAGCTGTCTGGTTATACTAACAGCCTACAGTTCCTTTACAATCCCCCTAAAGGAGGATGGTGGACTATGAAAGAATGGTAACTTTGGTATGCAGTCCAAAACACATATTTAAAACAATACCATCCATTGCTACAGCTGGCAGAAAAGTGTCTACATACTTTTGCTCACACTCAGGACAGGAGCCTTGGTATACATATCATAGCCTGTGGCAACATACGGCAGGCCAGTTGTCTCTATCCTTAGTTGCTTTTCTCGAATCTGATGAAGATACAGTATCTTCTTTCAGAGCTGACAGCAGGATGTAATGAAATTGGTGGTTTGATTTGACCACAAATCAAGGAGATTCATTTCTACCTCATAACTATGGTTCAATAAATTTAAGCAAAGTGGGCATCTCATGACTACACTGAGTGACAAGCCAAGTGGCTTCTTGCTACCCAGGATATAAGTTACTACACTTGGTGTTTACATACAACTAGACAGACACATGGTGGTGTAGGGAGTCAAGATGCTCCAGCTGGAAGTGGCCCCATAAGGTATTACATCAGTCAGTAACTAGTCCCAGGTCTCTTGCAAAAAGGGGAAACAAAAAACTGATGAATGAATGGGTGGCTGTGAATGTCTGGTCCAGCATCTCATAGATGTGAACAAAGTGTCCAACGTCCGGCTTGCAATATCCACTTACGGGCAGACACCCAATCATTGAAGCATTGCGTGGGCTGTAAAAAAAAAATAGGAACAAAAGAACCGTCATAGCAACCCCCTCATAGAGCACGCTGCCCCCTTACTGTACGGGCACAACGTGGTTTTTGCAAGCAAGGGCTGCGTGCATGTTTACTTATATTATCATCCACCTGTGTGCCACTTATCTTTCCAACATATGCAATGAAGACCCCTTCTCTTTATCAAAAACTAGAACTCCAAAGCCCCCACATACCGACACTGGAACCGATATATATCATGGCACACAATGGTGGGTTGTGTGTACTGTAAAAGAGTTACCCACCCACCCACTCATATCCCCAGCCCCTGAAAACCCCACCAGTAGCAAAGGGACCTGGGGCCAAACTGCACAATATTTTAGAAGGGCATGCCAAATAGTACAATAGCAAATATTTCAACAAGAAATTATTATAGTTTATTTTTAAGATGTGGATTTTTCATTCATTTACTGCCAGTGTAAAACTTTAATCTACTCAGTCTGATCTGGCACTTACTTATTCTTTACATGCATACTAAGTGTTATAACTTCCAGCATAAAACTTTAATAACTTATATATATTACTCTCCTCCCTTATGTCACAAATGGTAATTGTTCATACACTACACTCGATACTAATCTTATTCAAATTTTTAGCACATTTTTAAGAGTATGTCCAATTTCTATTTGACATTAAGAAAAACTGATCATAGGATTTGGGAGCTTACAATATATAACAGTAAAGTACGCTAATATGAAATGAACTGAAACAACTGAGCACACCACAGGCTATAAAAATCTGTACACTGCACATCTAGCAAAGTACAATACAAGCAATAATAATAATAATAATAATAATAACAATAATGTCAATAATCATATGCATAGCTTATTCACTGTGGTGTCTTTTAGGTGGCAATATAGTTGGTTTGCTAAGAAATTATGTTAGGAAATCACCACAGTCACAAAGAAGACAAGCCACTTTCACTGAACTAACACCAGACATTATTCAACTGAGAGAAATACCGTACTAGCAGTCAAAGGCATCAAAAATAACATGAGGAACCTTTCTGATTATCTATCTAAATATTCAAGCAATATATCACTTACACAGCTATCTATCAATCTATGTGTATCTGTGTAATGTTATCTATCTGTGTACATGTCTGTCTGGCAATCTATCTACTATATATGAGTATCTGTCATATTTATCTATCTGTGTACTTGTCTATTTAGCAATCTATCTACTATCTATAAGTACCTGTGTAATGCCTATCTATCAGTGTACTTGTCTATCTATCTGTCTATCAAGTTGACATAATGCTGAGTTGGGGCAATAGCTTAGCAACGAGACATGCTAATCATGAAGAAGTGCAATGGAAAGATATCAAAACTATCTGCTACTGGTATACCTGGGGAATCTGCTTACTATATACTCTTGTTACTCTAACCTGGCATAAAATTACCATCTCGGCAATTGTTTATCGAGCAGAAGAATGCTAGTCATGAAGAAGTAAAATAGGATGGATACAGACCTGTAGTACTGTGTTATTCAGCTACATGAAGAAAGCTGAAGGGACAATTCCTGGGCCAAGTTAAGGTGCAAGAACTATGATATTTGAGCACAGACTAATATAAATAATTAAATGAGTTAAAAATAAAGATCATTATTATCCTTAGATGCCAAGAATCACTCTCAGATGAATAAAACCATCTGGTGTTAGATGGAATACAGACAGTTGCTCTCCCACTTACTAACATTTAAGCTACGAACTATTGTTGCCGACAAGATTAAAGACTTATTAGCTTGAGATTTTATTAGGCCTTGTGGTAAGTATTTTCTAAAGAAATTGACAACCTCATAGTGTTAGGGATTGATTCCTGGCACTGCATCATCCTATCATCATCATCCTTATCATCACTGCCATCATCGTCATTGTCAATTAACAAGTAAAATGAGTATTTAGATTAGGTTAACTGGCTTTGTATGTCCTAGTGATGGAATGGTCTAGTTATAAAACCTAGTACTACCACTGAGCATAATCATCATCATCATTAGCCAATCCAAGGATAGGGTGAGGAATTGTCAATAAAAATTTCTTAAGTAGGGGAGCAACTGTTAATATACTCTGTCCACCTCAACTTGGCTTAAAAGTGATTTGGAAAGGATGCAGAGCCAAAGTGTTGCTATCCTTGTCTTACTCTGATTCTGAGCTTTGGGGATTTGACTGCAATGGCCAAAAGCCCTCACTAAGTCAAGGTGGACGAACCAAAAATTTTCTAACTCACATTGCAGAAGGGTGGTGGTAGCTGCTGTTATAATAGTTGGTGCTGAAGTGCAGATAGGATTTCAAGACTGATGGCCTAGGGGAACCTCTACAGGGAGGCCAGCAGTATGGTATGTCCCCAAAGGTTAAGAGGCCACTGTACTGTATAAATGATAAACACTGAGCCAGTACCACCAATCCTTGCACGGTCACACCACCAGCATTAACTCCAGCATGGCTACACTGACTCTAGCACAACAGCACCACCAGCACAGCAGCACCAAATCCAGTACGGCAGCACCAGATCCAGCAAGGCAGCACCAACTAGCACGGCAGCACCACCACCAATCCTGGCAGGAGCACCACCACAGCAGCAGCAGGTATGGCAACGTGAGTAGCACAGGAAGCCCCTGAAAATATGGTACGTTTTTAGATTATCTCGGGTGTCCACACTAACAGGATGTGGGAGGCGGGGGATTTGCCTGGGTAGATTTGCAATTCTCAGTCCCATCCCTATCCCACAACAGGAGAATGGTGGACTACAGAAGGGTAACTCAACCTGCAGTCCACAAGGTTGATGTTCTGAAGAGCCTGGGGTTGCAACTACTAATACACAAGACCTAAGATGAACTGATCCATTTTATGTTAATTCCCTGGTTATAGTTCCTCCACTACTTCCTTATTCCCAGAAAGGAAGATGGTGGACTGCAGCAGATGGGTAACTTTATGTCTGCAGTTCACTGAGTTCCTACTGTACCTATTTCAGATGAGCCTGGGGCCGCAGCAACTATTATAGCTTGGAGAAAAGTAGCAAATCTACTTCAAAGGGGGAAAAAGAACTGTAATAGGCTTCTACTGTATCTATCTATCTATCTATCTATCTATAATAATAATAATAATACCGGTAATAATAATAATAATAATAATAATCCATCCATCCATCCATCATCCAATCCTACATTGCCCCATGAGGAGCATACGAGCCCAGGGCTAGGCAGTTGGTCCCGACATTTAAGATGAGAGTGACCAGCCTCACTCATCTCTGAGTGGCATTACATGAGCAATCAACCCCAACCACCCCTTGGATATAAACCTTCACCGTCTCAATCTGATTGGAGCGCAATAATTACCCACTAAACCACCAGGCGCCAAAATTTGGTTATATGGTTACCACCCAGCGTAGGAAATTGTTTCCTGGTGCACAGGAAACCATTTGGCTTGTCACTCAGTGTAGAGTCACCCACAAGCTAAAGGAAGTGGAAAGAATGAAGGAACAAAAGACAGAAGAGGGAGTGTAAAGTCACCCATAGGCAGAAGGACAAGGAAAGAATGAAGGAAAGAAAGGCAGAAGAGAATGAAAGGAAAGAAGGATGGAGAGGAAAGGGCAGACACCCGAGAGCAGCACTACATTGAGTGGATGGTGAGCGTCCCCACCTACCACAAATAATAGTAATAATAATAATAATACAGTACTGTAATAACAAATCTCCTTTGGGTGTCTGCCCTTTCCTCTCTTCCATGCTTTCTCTTCTGTCTTTCTTTCCTTCAATCTTTCCTCTTTCATCTGCCTACGGGTGACTTTACACTCCCTCTTCTGTCTTTCTTTCCTTCACTCTTTCCTCTTCCTTCTTCTGCCTATAAATGCCTCTACAATGAGTGACAAGCCAAATGGTTTCCTATACACCAGGAAACAATTTACAGTACTAAGCTGGGTGATAGCCATAACCAAATTATGGCACCTGGTGGTTTAGTGGGTAATTTAAGGCGCTCCAATTGGACTGAGTCTGTGCAGGTCTAAACCCTTTGAGATTCCGAAGATGCAATTCGAGTCATCGTAAATCCAACCGTTGAGATTCTGATGACTCGAATTCGAGTCATATGAAACAACATTTGTTTTTTGCATGTTTTCCATATCCTATCTGGGCATGCTCAACATATGCTATCTTGTTTATCCTTTTCCAACTATTTAGTTTTACACTGACAAGTACATCAGACAGATATGCATAATAAATTCGCTTTTACTATGAATAATGTCAGTATTACCAGCATGGATATTTGCCTGTGTGAGTGCAAGAGCTTTCACTTTTCTCTGTGAAAACTAACGTAAATTGCCGTAACCTATATATCAAGGGAAATGTAATTTACTGTAGACTGACACAGTGCAATCAAATTTCATATAACTCTAATACTTTTTTTTTTTTACAAATATTTTTCTACAGAAGGATGTGCGATTTTTCCTTTTCGGCTAAGTTCTACTTGTCCTATTGGACTTTTAGCTATTATATTTACCTTTTTCAACCATACTACAATAAAGAGCAACTATTCAGCTTTAAAATGGTATCACATTCATTAGTCTAACATAAAAAGTTAATGTACAGTGGCCGATTAAGTACAAATATCGCTGCACAACAGTGCACTCTATGTGCGCCAGGCTGAATCTGGCACAGACACAAGCGGCAGAGGGCCGAAAATCTCAAAGGGTTAACATCCAAGGGGTGGTTGGGGTTTACTGCTCACATAATGCCACTCAGGGATGAATGAGGCTGGTCACTCTCATCTTAACCCGTAGACTGCGAGCCACAGCTCAAGCTGGGTAGTGTCACATTGTAAGCCACAAATCAGGCTGTGCTGGATAACTACTCCACCTGTATGCAAACTTCCACATGGCGCTATGCAAAGACGGAGAGATTTTTTTCTTTTCATCAGATGATGCCCTGGATATTTTTCTTCAAGTTTATAATAAACAATTTTTTTTTTTTTTTTTTTTCCATTTTTCACTACTATCCTACCTAAACTTACGCATGGCCCTACGCAAAAACGGAGAGATTATTTTTTTTTTTTTACCAGATGATGCCCTGGATGTTTATCTTCAAGTTTATATTAAACAAAAACTAAAAAAAATTTTTTTTTCTTAATTTTTTGTGCACCACAGGGTGGCGTAAAAAAAAAACTAGCGCATTTTCAGGCATGAAAGGCGCGCTTTTTTCCCAAAAAAAATGTCCCAGAAAAATCACTCTGCACCTCATATGCTCAAGGTCAGGCTTTGGGTAGGCTTGGGCTACTGGCAAGTGGTAGTTTCAGTGCTGCGGTAGGCCTACCGGTACCGTAAACGAACTCCAAACACCTTCCTTACAAAAGTGTTTCCCAGATTTCTTTAGAATGATTAGCAACTAAATATTATAAATTACAAATATGGTTACACACATGTAATTACAGTAATAAATTACAAATATAGTTATTCAGCACATAATAAGCAAACCTGTGTCCACAGCAGCTGCGAGCCGTTGTTGGTTTACATCAGAGGACAGTGGTCAGTGTATTGCCGAAACAAAAAAATACCAGTAAGTTTTGGTACAATATACGAATAAACTAAATATATAAATAAATAAATAAGTAAATAAATAAAATAAATATTCAGCAGTATTTTTTCATTACCGTAAGTTCTGATGACACCACAACTTGCATCGCCATTTTTGTTTACAAGTGATCGTGGTGATGGCGCGTACTGCTTAAGCAGTGATGATAGCTTCGTATTAGGACTGGTTGTTGGTAGTGTCGGCAATGGAGACTGATACTATTAATGGTGACTTTAGTGTTGTTGGTTGATTGTGGTTAGAGTTATTAATGATGGCCAATACTAATGATGGTGGAGGTCAGTGGTGATATTTGGTAGTGTTAAGATAAGTACTGTGACTTAGCCTACCATGATGGCTTGCCAAAGGGTGTCAGTCTAAATTCTCATGATTCCGGTACATGAAAATTTTATAACCAGCACATGAATGGTTACGTAGTGATATGTAAATGGGCCGAGCCCTGAAAGCGTGAGACATTCAGCTAGGAGATATTATCTGCATTTTTTTATTTTTCCCAAATTAGGCTTGCCAAAATTGGGGTGCGCCTTATATGCTTGTGCACCTTATACGCCCGAAAATAGGGTAATTGTGCAATTGACGGGTTAAATGTCAGGACCAACATGCCTTGCCCCGGGCTCCTATGCTCCTCATGGGGCGATACAGGATTAGATGATGATGGCAAAAAATTAAAAATGCTGAAACTGATGCTATACTGGTTCAGAGAAGTGGTTTGGTTACAGCACTACTACAACGGAATACAGGATCACAGCAACAGTACCCACAATTTATTAAACCATAATACAGGGCTGCCCACATATATCTTGTGTGTTGTCAGCTCGGTCTGCTGGTGTAGGGAACACAGGTATTTTGATGACTTTAAGAAATGGCTACTTAACACTATCCTGGGCCGATGATTCACAAACGCATCATTTGTTGGCCAAATGATTCTGGGCTGATGATGTGCCAGAGCATCGTTTGTTGGAGTAATTTTTCATAGCTCAAATACATGGCACAACAATATGGTGAACACATGCAACAAATCTTCATTTAGTTGGAAACTCACCCCAGGCCCGGGAAAGGGGCAGGAAAGTTACACAAGGCTGGCCCGGGAAAGTGATAACTATGCTCTGTTTAACTGGGAATTAAATTACCATCTTTCCTTGTAAATACTAATTGAAGCAATTCTATAATATGGCACTAGTCATGAAGAAGTGCTATAGATAGGATGCTATGCCACAGTGTTATCTATTTTGCCAGTGAGGTATGGGAAATAAATTTGCATAAGGACAAAATCTCATGTCTCTGTGTGTCATGTGTGTGTGTGTCATATCTCCTTGTGTCATGTTTTTACGTCATGTCTCATTTTAAAATGTTTCTGTGTCATATCTCTGTGGTTGTTCAATCTGTATGTGGATGGAACTATGAAAGAGATAATATGTAGGGAAGCTAATATATTAGAGTGTCTAATGAGAAAAGGCAAGATGTGGAAACTTCCTTAACTGCTGCTTGCTGATGATACTGTATTGTTAAGTGATGATACTGTATTGTCTATCTCAAAATTCTGGCAATTTATCTATCTACCTACCAACTATTTATCTTGCAATCTATCTATTACCTATACATATCTCTTAGTAATGTTTATCTATCTATCTATCTATCCATCTATCTACCAGTATCTGTCTGTGTCCTTATTTATGTATCTATCAACCTGAAATAAGTGGTTGTTGTTTACTGCTCATGTAATGCCACTGAAGGATGAGTGAGGCTGGTCACTCTCATCTTAAATGTCAGGACCAACTTGCCTAGCCCTGGGCTCCTATGCTCCTCATGGGGCAACATTGGATTAGAAGAATGAAAAATGAATGAATGTTGAAACTGTCTGGCAAACAGATTGGTGCTAAGGAAGTGCAACGGCTAGGCCGCAAAACCTTCTCTGCTGCTAGTATACCTGGGGACTCTGCTCACTAGACTCTTGTTACTCTAACCTGGCCTAAATTAACAAGTCAGCAATAGTTTTACAAATAATGCTGGTCATGAAGAAGTGCAATGGAAAATATACAGACCTGTAGTACCGTGCTATCCTACCAATGAACTACAAAAAACTGCAAAGAAGACAAAAATCTGGGCCAAGTTAAAATGAAGGAACTGTGACATTTAAGCACAGACCTAAATAAATACAGGTAGGTTAAAAATACAGATCATGACTCTAACGCTCACTCTCAACTGAATAAAATTATCTGATGTCAGCTGGAATAAAGACAGTTACTCTCCCACTTACAAACATTTGAGTTCCAAACTTTTGCTGATATGAATGAAGACTTACTAGATCAGAATTTCATTACGCTTTGTGAATAATCTTGTTCCTAAAAAGAGTGCCAGCCTCACAGTGCCAGAGTTTGATTCCTGGCACTGTATCATCATCTATCACCACCATTATCATCATCATCATCATCATCGTCATCATAACTGCCATTGATTACCAAGTAAAATGAATACCTAGATGATGTAAGTGACCTTGTATACCCTAGTGGTGGGACAATCTAGCTATGAAGCCTAGTACTGCCACTGATCATCACAATTATCAACACATTATGCATTATCACTATCATCATCAGCTCAACCTCCCTTTCCCACCCAAGGTTGGGGTGAGGATTTCTGTACACTTTCATAAGTAGGGGAGCAACTGTTAACATACTCTGTCCACACAAACTTGGCTTAAAAGTGCTATGAAAAGGACCCATAGTCACAACATTGTCTTATTCTGCAACTGAGCTACAGGGATTTGGCTGCCAAAAGATAAAAATCTCCACCAAGCCAAGGTGAACAAGTAAAAAAATGTCCAACTCACATATCAGTGGTAGCAGCAGTAGAAGCAGAGGCAGGTGTGGTTGTAGCTTTGTGGGCATTGCAAGAGCTGAAGATTAGGACAGCCAGGGGAAGCATTTCTGTGCAGTCAGAGAACATTCTTTGACATCTGTGGTGGCTACTGCCCCCCTGGCCACACCACTGGCTAGAAGTAGAAGACAGAACAGCAGCAGCAGCACATACACCAGCAGTGGCAGCAAGAACCTCAGAAGTAACAACAACAGGAATCCCAGGAGTTCTGAATAAAAACAACAGGAACCCCAGAGTGCAGAATAGCAGCAGCAGAGGCAGCATCGACACCAGCAGCAAATGCAGCATCAGTCCCTGCAGCTGATGCCACGCCAACCCCAGCAGTGGAAGAAGTGGCAGTAGTACTGGTGTCCCTTTAAATATATATATATATATATATATATTCTAGGGAGAAATTCAGGTATGTAGATAAAGTAACAGTTTGTAGAGGAGTTCAATATATACCTTAGTTACCCCTACTGTATTAGTGCTGGGGAGGGACCCCTTCTGGTGGTGGCATTGATGGGACTGGGGGGGAGGGGGGAGGGCTGCCTGATCATATAAACGTTCCTTCAGTCCCATCCCTATTGCCCAACAGGATATTAGTGAACTATATAATTGTAGCTCTAGCCTGCAGTTCAGGTTCATATAAGCCTGGGGTTGCAACTACTACAACTACTAGTACAGGAGACCTAAGATTAACTGATCCATTTTATAAAGCCATTTCTCTGGCTCAATTCCCTGGTTATACAAATATCCTGCATGTACTTACTCATTCCCAGAATGATGGTGGACTGCAGCAGATGGGCAACTCAACTTCATGCCTGTAGTTAACCGAGTCCTCATTCCAGATGAACCTGGTGCCACAACCAACTTGGAGAAAAGTGGCAAATCTGCTTCTTGGGGAGAAAAGCAGCTTTAACACGTTTCTAACATACTGTATAATGCTGCTGCTGCTGATGATGATATATCTAAAGCCTGACAGTCAATAAAAACACACACACACACACACACACACACACACACACACACAAAGGCTGTGCATAAGCAGCAAAATATATCTGATGTGACTGGCTATATGTCTATGTAATAAAGTTTAAAATCAATCTATCTATTGCCAGACGCCTTAATCCCGTAAGGGGTGACCACAAACAAATCACCTCTACGTCACCCTGTCCCCAGCCTTTTCACTGCCCTGCTCCCAGCTTGCACCCCCTCTCTCTCATATACCTCTCCACTCCATCTCTCCATCTCATCCTTAGCCTCCCTCTCCCTCTTCCCCCCTCCACCTCACTCACACACTCTCATCAGTCTCTCACTCTCCATCCTCTCCACATGGCCAAACCACCTCAATGTGTTTCTCCTAACGCTTCCTATCACATCCACATCCACACCACAATGCTCCTTCACTTCCTCATTTGTCAGTCCGTCTCTCCATGTGACTCCATGGGCTCCTCTCAAATAACTCATTTCCACTGCTCTCACTCTTGACTTCTGTCCCTCCAACAAGGTCCAAGCTTCACTTCCATATGTTAGAGTTGGTTATCACAATACTGTCATGTAGTAATTTTTTCACTTCCATGCTCACTTCCCTGTTTCTTATCACTGCTTTCAAGGAACCAGCAACCTTTCTTCCTTGTTGTACCCTTTCAAGCACTTCACCCTCCAAATGTCCACTCTTACTCATCGCACTACCCAAGTACTTAAATGCACTCCTGTTTTTCATTTCCTCACCATCCAACCTCACTGTACAGTCACTGACTTCTTTCAAACACCATAACTTTACTCTTCCCTACATTCTCCTTTAGATTCCAAAAGTCCTCTACCCAGGGGCGACGCCTTAGCCCTTCGGGGATACCTGGCGTAAAACCAAATTATTATTATTATTTTTTTTTATATTCCACTTCATACACACTCTCCAAATCTCATCCACCAAGCCATGCAGCTCACCTTCATCTTCACTTAACAACACAGTATCATCTACAAACAACAGTACAGGGAGTTTCCAAACACTGGCCTCTCTCATTAGAGCCACTCCAACATCCACTGCTCTACCTTGTATCTCTTTTATAACCCCATCCATATACAGACTGAACAACTGTGGAGTCAAGACACATCCCTGTTTCAATCCAACCTTCAAGTAGAAAAATTCACTTAGTTCACTATCCACATGCACTGCAGCCTTAGCACCCTCATACATACTCTTCACAGCATTCAACAACTTCCCATCTACTCCATATATTCTTAATACTTTCCACAATCCTTGTCTATCCACCCTGTCATGTGCTTTCTCCAAATTGGTGACAGCAACATACACTTCTTTCCTTTCTCTAGAAACTTTTCCACTAAAGATCCAAGAATGAATATCTGATCTACACAACCTCTTCCCTTCCTAAAGCCTCCCTGTTCTTCCCCAACTAATTCCTCTGTTATTTCCCTAACTCTTTCAATAAGTATCCTACCATATACTGTATTTTTCCTATTACACAAAGAAGTCAAATGCCCCTATGATTACCACACACTTCTTCCCTTTTCCTTTGTACAAGGAAATAATTATACCTGACTTCCAATCCTCTGGGACTCTACCTTCCTCCCTTGCCAATCTGCACATCTTCCACATCCATTCTACTACTCCCTCTCCCCCATGCTTCAGCATTTCACCATGCACTTCATCAATTCCTGGGGCTTTCCCCATTTTGACTTTCTTTATTGCTTCCACAACTTCCATCCTACTGATTTCTTCCTCTCTTCTGACATCCCTCCTTCTCCCAGCCATTCCCCAAGCCACTTGTACTTGCATTACTTTAATTCTCTTTGTTCAACAATTCCTTAAAGTGTTCTCTCCATCTGCTCACTTTTTCTCCCTTCTCCATGAGGAATCTACCATTTTATCTTTCACTCCCCAACTAACTTCTTTGCCACCCTGTCTAACTCTCTTTACCTCTTCCCAGAACATTTTCTTACATTCCCTTCACTTTAAATTCAAATTCTTTCCAAACTCCTCAACCACTCTCTTCTTACTCTCTGTTACTAATCTTTTCACCTCTCTCTGCCTCTCTACATATAACTCTCTTGTCTCTAAACTTCTTCCTTTTCTATTTTATTATTTTTTTTTGAGACAATGAATGGAGGAAGGAAAAGCAAAGGAAATAAAAAACACAAGTCCATGTGCCTAAAGTCATGCCCCTGTTTCTCATCCACTCACTATATGCTTTCTTCTTTTGTGGCACAGCTTGTCTCACCTCTTCATTCCACCATGCTGAAAATCAATGTAAAAATCAATTTAAAACCAATTAAAAGAAATAAATGATATCCAAGATAAATGCTAGTAAGAACTGTATCATTCATGACCCTTTAAAGCATATCATTTCCACTTAACAATTAAAAATGAAATGTTCAGTGAAAAATACTCCTAGAATGTTTAACAGATTTATAATGGAAAAAGTATCAAATGTAACTGAGTTAAATAAAGAATTACTGTATACAGTAATACAACTAATGTACCAACACTCCTAGTAATGCCTTACCATCTCACCATATTTCAGTAAAAGATCTTGGCAGTGTAACAAGAAAGATCACTGCCAATCTCATCACACTGCTGGCCTTTGCTCACCATCACTGTGTCAAGTCAAATGGAACACCTTAATCCACCAGACCACCAGTCATCCTTATGGCACCGGTGACTCTCATGACACCAACTGTTGCTGAAGGTTAAGGACTAGTTAGTCTAATCATAATCAAATAATAATAACTAATAATAACAATAACCATCCACTCACTTGATGTAGTGTTGCTCTCGGGTGTCTGCCCTTTCCTCTCCTCCCTCCATTCCTTCCTTCCTCTTCTTTCTTTACTTCATTCTTTCCACATCCTTCTGCCTATGGGTGACTTTACACTCCCTCTTCTGTCTTTCTTTCCTTCATTCTTTCCTCTTTGTTCTGCCTGTAGGTGACTCTACACTGAGTGGCAAGCCAAAAGGTTTCCTGTACACCACGAAACCATATACTAGGCTGGATGGTAACCATATAACTAAATTATGGCGCCTGGTGGTTAAGTGGGTAATTAAGGCGCTCAAATTGGGTTGAGCCAGTGAAGGTTTATATCCAAGGGATGGTTGGGGTTTACTGTTCATGTAAAGCCACTCAGGGATGAGTGAGGTTGGTCACTCTCATCTCAAATGTCAGGACCAATTTGCCTAGCCCCAGGCTCCTACGCTTCTCATAGGGCAACATAGGATTGGATGATCGATGGATGATCATCATCATCATCCGGAACTCCTTTCCCACCCTTGCGCAGGATGAGGAGTAGCCCAAATTTGCCCAATCCAATGGGCCATGCTTCCATTCTCTCATCATTCAAGCCCTCGGAATCCTGGCTCTATTGGATACACCAAAAATATTCACCATGTTCTGTAGCTTCACATAAATGTATCCGTTAGGGTCAATCTGAACGCTGCAATGTTAAAAAGTGGTGCCAAATCCCTGATCATGCACTTCTAACATTCATCCAGCCAGCTCAATCTCTTGTCATTTCCCCAGCCTCACCGACTTCCAAACCTCTCTTCCTCACACACTCCTCCACCATATCTCTCCACCTTCTCCTCGGCCTACCTCGCCTCCTCCCTCCTTCAAATTCACTTAGATATACCTTTTTCACCACTCTATTGTTTTCCATTCACTTCACATGACCATACCATCTCAGTACACTCTCTTTGATTGCGGTGTCCACAGACTTCCTCGTTCCACATCTTTCATGAATTACATTATTTTGGATCCTATCCACTCTGTACTCCATATATTCCTCAGCAGTCCCATCTCCACTTCCCTTACTCCTGACTATTTATTTTCACCCCACACCATAGTCTCACATCCACATGTTAAAGCTGGCACTAACGTTCCTTCATGTATGCCTCATGCAGCTGCAACACTCAAGCCTCTGTTTCTTATCAAGGCTTTCTTCGCACCAGCTACTTTTCTTCCTTGTGTCATTCTTCTCTCCACTTTTTTTGCACATTTTCCTCTTTTCTATCATTGTATCCAGGTATATGAACTCTCTCACCAATTCCAGTCTCTCTTCATTCAATGTAACATCGCACTGGGAGTCACCTTCCCTCTCAATAACCATCACATGTATTTTTACTTCTCTCATCATCTCATCAAAATACATACTGAACAACCATGGGGACATCACACAACCTTGTCGCACGCCCACATCGATCATGAACCATTCACTTAGTTGCCCATTAACCCTTACACATGTTTCACTACCAACATAAAAACTCCTGACGGCACCTAGCAGCTCACCATCTATACCATACATGCATAAAACTTTCCACAATCCATATCTGTCCACTTTGTCAAAGCTTTTTCCAGATCCATCGTTTAGTTTCATTTCGTTTCATTTTTGAAGGCTCCAACATGCTTGCATGCATCGGCCTTGGTCACCTAATGGCAGCTCTCCATGCTACACGATCCATGGCAGCCTCCCTATTCAATCCCTTAACCCTGAGGTCACACTTAATGACCTCGTCCCATGTCTTTCTTGGTCTACCCCTGGCAACCCCACCCTCAATATTAACACTTCTCACCTTCTGCACCCAATTATCATCCCCCATCCTCTCCACATGCCCATACCATCTCAATCTACCTCTCCTCATCACAACACCAATACACTCCAGTCCCATCCAACCTCTCAACTCTTCCATCGTAAACCCAGCCCCCCCAAGACTTGCACGCAGGGACGCACTGCACATCCACCTAATCATTGTCATTTCTGTATGTTTAAGCCTGCAAATCTCCTCCTCCTTTACTGCCCAGGTCTCACTACCATACAGCATTATACTCCTAACACATTCTGCATACAAAGACCCCTTAGCACATAGGGAGAGTCCTCTCAATGTCAGGAGAGGCAACAGCTCCCTGAACTTCTTCCAACCACTTCTCACCCTAGCCACAGAGCTGGCTCCGGCCCCACCTCCAGCACATAACATGTCTCCCAAACAACAAAACTCTTCCACACACTCAAGAGACTCACCAGCAGGTTCAATCCTTTCATGCCTGACAATCTCCACCTGCTCTTCCCGACATGCACACACAAAATCAGCATTATCTCGCAGTCTACCTGTAGTACCACTACAACTCTTGTACACCCATTTATCGCAAACACTGCACAAGATGGAATTACTTCCCATGCCCGTGCGGCAAACTGCACATGGCCACTCTCCTTCTTCTTTGACTGTACTGCCACCAACCCTAGATATCATCACTTTTGTTTTATTTGCATTTACCCTTAAGCCCTTGTGCCTCATACCATCTCTCCACTTCCTAGATCTTCCCTCTGGCTCCCTTTCATTCTCTGCAATCAACACAAATCACCAGCATACATCTCCCACAGGAGTCCGTTTCTGAAGTCGTGTGAGAGGACTTCAAGTACCATGATAAACAACATGGGACTCAAAACTGACCCCTGATGCACACCAACATTCACGGAAAACTAATCACTCAAATCTCCATTCACTCTTACCTGGATGCGAGCACCCACATACATGGCCATAACTACCCTAACCAGCCACTCCTCCAACACAAGCTTTCTCATTGCCCACTTCACCACCTCTCTAGGGACTCTGTCAAAGGCCTTTTCCAAATCAACAAAAACAAAATACAGATCCCTTTTCTCCCTAATATATTTTTCCTGAAGCTGTCGAAAAATTAATATGGCATCAGTGGTCCCCCTGCCTGGCATAAACCCAAGCTGCATCTCATCAATATTCACTTTCTCTAATCATACTTTCTAAAACTCTCTCCATTACCCTCATTATCTGATCTAAAAGCTTTATACCTCTATAATTTCCTCTTTCCAGGGCATCACCCTTCCCTTTTGTACATATTTACAATTACACTCTTCAACCAATCATCTGGGACAACACACTCATATATAATCAGATTTATCAGGTAGGTGACTAACCTCACCCCTGTATCTCCTGAAGCCTTCAACATTTCAGCAGTCAACCCAGACACACCTACTGCCTTCCCCACCTGCATCCTGCCTATTGCCTCATTCACAGTAGCAGCATCAATCAAAGGCCAAGGGCCAAACACTGGATCTGCTGGCTCCAAACCTTTCCTGTCCCAGTCAAACTCCTCATCCAACAACCAGCTATAATGTTCTCTTCATGCACCTTTAATATCCCCACTGTTCACCACTACCCTTCCATCATCATTATTCATACACTGCTCACCTATAAACCTATCCATGAATGCCATAAATATAATAACAATAATAACAGAAATAATAGTCATCATTATCATCATCATCTACATCATCAGCATCATATAGTTTATAAAGGCTCCAACATGCTTGCATGCATTGGCTTTAGTCACCTAATGATGGCTTTCCATGCTCCTCAATCTCTGGCAGCCTCCCTATTCAGTCCCTTATCCTTTAAGTCACTCTATGACCCTGCTCCAGGTCTCTCTTGGTTTGTCTCTCATAACCCTATCCTCAGTGTTCACACCTCCTACCCTTTGCACCCAGCTGTCACCTTCCATCCTTTCCACACGCTCAAACCATCTCAACCTCCCTCTTCTCATGATAACACTAATACATTTCAGTCCCATCCTTCCTCTTAGCTTTTCATGTGTAATCTTACCCCCCCTCCCTCCTAGGTCTGGAAAAAATATGTTGCAAGTTCCCTGCCTTTGTTTTTTCTTTCCTGCATTAAAAAAGAAAAAAAAAAAAAATCTGTCCAAGTATGTCAGCATGTACAGAACTGTTCACATGACTGTAGCTCCACATGCCATAGTCAAGGAGTGGGATTCTTGCACATATGGTGATCTCTTGGTTATTGCACATAACCGGTACCACGCCTTCTACGTGATAAAGAAACTGCACAATAAAGAATGCACAGAACCTATGGGATTTATCCTAATTTCTTTCATCTTCCTCCTGTCTATGAGTGACTCTACACTCAGTGACAAGCCAAATGGTCTCCTGTACACCAGGAGACCATTACTACACTGGGTGGTAACCATATAACCAAATTATGGCACCTGGTGGTTTAGTGGGTAATTAAGGTGCTCCAATTAGACTGAGCCAGTGCAGGTTTATATTCAAGGGGTGGTTGGGGTTTACTGCTTAGGTAATGCCACTCAGGGATGAGTAGCGCTGGTCGCTCTCATCTTAAATGTCAGGACCAACTTGCCTAGCCATGGGCTCCTATGCTCCTCATGGGGCAACACAGGATTAGAGGATGATGATGATGATAATGATGGTACCAGGCACCCCACCTGCAAACCCAAATTTTCCCTTTTACAACAATTTAGGCCAACTAAATACTGTACATGCATACTGTTATGGTATTAAAACACTTTACACACTGGCATGATTAGTTTACTAGAAAATGATGAAAAGAGCACAATAAGGAAGAAATTATATGGTACCATATAAAGACTTGAGATGGGGATAAGGTAAGGGGATCTGATGGCTAGGGGATGGAGTGTTAGTGGTCTCCACCACCTTGGTTTAATTCCTCAAGAAAGGCCTCATCTTTGAATCCCTGAAGGCCATCAGAAATCACAGATTTTGCACCACCATTGTCAGCAGAAACCAGCTCAGGTGTAAGGTAAAGTATTTTTGAAAAAAAAAAAAAAAAGTGATAACAGTACGAGTGCATATTTTCATCTAGCAGCGATAACAAAAACCATATAACCAAGTGTGCAATAACCAAAGGATCACTGTTTTTACCCCATTCATTCTGGTGGCATATAATCCTGCCCACCCCCTGAGGATTTTATTCGAATGAGAAGAGACTTTTCAAACTGGAGGGGTTCAATATAGTCTACTGTATTTTTCTTCAAAGTTTCATTTGTTTTCACCTAACAAAGATTCCTAGCCCATTTACCTCAGTTGGTGGCCAAGGGCAGTCAGACTGGATGTTGGAGACTCATTCCTCCCTCATTACTAAGCTCCATCAAATTTCATACAACCATAACTTACTATTCAAGCACTGTACTGTACTAGGAATAGCCCAGATGATAATGAAAAAAAAAATAGATTAATTAAACTATGGAGTGGTCTCAATCAGAATAAAACTGTCTGAAGATAGCAAGAATAAATAAATGAAATATATCAGGGGGCCGAGTGGGCCAATGAACCGCACAAACATCGACATTAAATCAAATAAGTTTCCTTACCTGCTTAAATGGTGATGGAATCCTGTGGTCATCATTTAACAAATGGCACTGCTGGTATGATCATCAGTTAACAAGTGGCAAGGCTGGTAGATCTTCCCATTCTGCTTCCTCATCAGGAGCACTGGGGCCTGGAGGACAAAAATAAATAAATACATCTTGACCCTTCCTCTGATTAAACATTTTGCAGTCAGTGATGGCATGTTCTGAGATGCCATAATTATAGCATCTGATTTCTCTGACCGTCAAGATTGTGGACTGGGGCAGCTTTAAGGCATCAGCCATCTTACTCGTGCCCTGCCCCTCCTTATGGCACTTAATAATGTCTAACTTCACATCAAGGGAAAGGCTATGTTACCCTTTTAGCCCTACCCTCTGCTGCATCAGCAGCACCATGTTTTCCAATGGGGGGTAGCACCAGACACTATTTCTACAGTCACAGTTTCACTTATTTCACACACTAAACGTTCTCTCTCCAAACACAGCAGTATTCATGGTGTACTTGCACTGTTACTTGATATTCAATAGCACTGCAAAGGTCTTAAGCATGAGAGAAGGTTAGGTACCTCAAAGAGTGCAAAGGAGACTGATGATCAAAAGCACGGGACACATGAGTGAGTGGGTGAGTTCGAATCAACTGACTGGCAAGAAGGCTGTCCCATATGCAGACCCAAGATAGGGGTTCTTTGCACATGTAAGCAAGGGGTGGCCATGCTGGCTTACACAACTGACTGTCAGCTTGCATGCGTCACCGCATCCACACAAGATTCCCTGAGGCGGCTGTCGCAAGTATCGTTCAAGTGAAATCAAGGAAGAAATCAGTAGGATGGAGGTTGTGAAAGCAATGAAGAAAGTCAAAATGGAGAAAGCCCCAGGAATTGATGGAGTATGTGGTGAAATGCTGAAGCATGGGGGAGAGATAGTGGAAGAATTTATGTGGAAAATGTGAAGATCGGCCTGGGAGGAAGGTAGAGTCCCGGAGGATTGGAAGTCAGGTATAATTATTTCCTTGCACAAAGGAGAAGGGGAGAAAAAAGTGTGTGATAATCACAGGGGCATTTGTCTTCTTAGTGTAAATATATGGTAGGATACTTATTGACAGAGTCAGGGAAATAACAGAGGAAATAAGTTGGAAAAGAACAGGGAGGTTTTAGCAAGGGAAGAGGTTGTGTAGATCAGATAGTCATTCTTAGATCTGTAGTGGAAAAGTTTCTAGAGAAGGGAAAGATGTCATTTGCAGCCTTCATGGGTTTGGAGATAGCACATGACAGGGTGGATAGACAAGAACTGTGGAAAGTATTAAGAATATATGGAGTACATGGGAAGTTGTTGAATGCTGTGAAGAGTATGCATGAGGGTGCTAAGGCTACTGTGCATGTGGATAGTGAACTGAGTGAATTTTTCTACCTGAAGGTTGGATTGAAACAGAGATGTATCATATCTCCATGGTTGTTCAATCTGTATATGGATGGGGGTTATAAAAGAGATACAAGGTAGGGCAGTGGATGTTGGAGAGGCCCTTCTGAGAGAGGGCAGTGTTTGGAAACTCCCTGTACTGTTATTTGCAGATGATACTGTGTTGTTATGTGAAGACGAAGGGGAGCTGCAAGGCTTGGTGGATGAGTTTGGAAGTGTGTGTAAGAAACAGAATCTAAAGGTGAATGTACAGAAGAGTAAAGTTATGGTCTTTGAGAAAAGTGAAGTCATTGAATGTACAGTGAGGTTGGATGAGGAGGAAATGGAAAATGTGAGTAAGTTTAAGTACTTGGGTAGAGTGATGAGTAAGGATGGAGGTCTGGAGGGTGAAGTGCTTGAAAGGGTACAACAAGGAAGAAAGGTTGCTGGTTCCTTGAAACAAGGAAGTATGCACAGAAGTGAAAAAGTTACTATATGACAGTATTGCGATACCAACTCTGACGTAAGGAACTGAAGCTTGGACCTTGCTGGAGGGACAGAAGTCAACAGTGAGAGCAGTGGATATGAGTTATTTGAGAGAAGCCTATGGAGTCACATGGAGAGACAGACTGACAAATGAGGATGTGAAGGAGCATTGTGGTGTGGATGTGGGTGTGATAGGAAGCATTAGGAGAAATGAACCGAGGTGGTTTGGCCATGTGGAGAGGATGGAGAGTGACAGACTGATAAGGAGAGTGTATGAGAGTGAGGTGGAGGGGTGAAGAGGGAGGGGGAGGCCAAGGATGAGATGGAGGGATAGAGTGGTGAGATATATGAGAGAGAGGGTTGTGAGCTGGAAGCAGGGCAGTGAAATGGCAGAGGACAGGGTGACATGGAGGCGATTTGTTTGTGGCCACCCCTTACGGGATTAAAGTGTCTGGCAACAGACAGAAATCAAGGCTAATAATTTATAGTTATTCTGAAAAATGGCATAACTTCTGAAGCATAGTCGTAGTGATTTTTCACACAGCAAACGGTCATACAGCAAGACGACTGTATCCAGTGCTTACCTGAAAAAAAAAAAAAAAAAAAAATGATTCTTGATTTTCCACAGGCTTTACTTCTGTTATCAATTTCCAATGGAACTGTCACTAGGAAAAGTTGTTCCTATGGGGAAGCTGCAATAGCCTGATAAAAATACAAACTGATGAGGGAAACTGGGGGCTGAGACAGTGAAACTGAAGGACAGCTCCCAGGCATATATAAAACTTACAAGTGTATCTTTGTCTCAATAAAGTATTATGTATTTATAATTATAATAACTTCAAAAAGCTGCAGAATGGAATAATTTTTTATATATCATATACGGTATAAAACCACCTGTTTTATGGTATATATATTACATGCAGCCACCAAAAATGTCAGACTTTTAGACTGATTCAGCTCCAAAGTTAATCCATCGCTAATCGTTCATCCCTACTGATCTACTAACACAACCTAATTCAACCAAACCAAACCATAACAATTTGGCAATGAAAGAGTTTTAGATCCAAATCGACCCATTACCCTCTGCAGAAATCCACTGCTGATGTCAACTAACCTGATTGTGCTTTTGAACATGTTATTTTTGCAGAAATTGGCTGTCATGAATTATAAACTCTTCAGTAACATAAATTCCACACAATCTGGGTGTCATAAATGAATTTACAATAAAGAAAGCTAATTCCTGTAAAAAAAAATAATAATAATAATTTATTGGTGGGGGCTCTCCTTGCAGTCTTACCACCCATATGATGAATACACTCCTATGTAACTCTATAATTAGACACTTTAATCCCGCAGGGGGTAAGTGATTATTCCCCCAAGCTAGACCTAGATTGATCATATGGCCCTGCTAGGGTTACAGGAGAGCACTACCCCTCCTAGCAAAGGCAGCTACCCGGGGGGGGCGCGAGCTTTCATATCGTGTCCAGAGCCCTACCACTGAGCTACCCCAATGCCCCAGGAGGGAGTTCAAGAAAATCGCCTCTATGTCAGCCTGCCCTTCTCCTTTACGCAGCCCTTCCTCCAATTGCCACCAGCTCTCATTAGCTATTCATTTCCTCCCGTTGGTCGAAAACCTGAATATGCTGCAGTAGTACTGATCATTCACATAAGTGTAAACAAATAAGGAAAGAGTGCATATTTCATCCACAGAATTCCACTGCATCCTAATGCCGGTGGCCGTATTTACACCTCTAATATGAAAATACGGTCAGAGTTATAAGTATTGTGGAATGTGTACAGTTACTTGATTAAACATATATGAACTGGACGCAAAAACAATAAGGATAAACAATAGTACAGGTGTAGGCGCCATTTTTAAAATCCAGTTAAATCCCCTCACCTGCGCCATCATCTGCGGTGATGAAGAGGAAGCATTCAATGATGCGCATGCAAAAAGTACCAATATTTTATTTCATACTCGTAAAGCATCATCTTCATATTTAAAAAAGCAAATAAGACCTTAAACCAATTCTAAGAAAATAATGTGATGAGCATTTAAAAGACTAAATGAAAAAATTGCAAGAAATTCGTAAACCACTGAAGAAAGAATGGACAGAATATTTTGGGTGTAACTACTAACACTGTATAGTTGGCTTAAACTGTAGCTATAGATAGCAATAGTTATATATGAGACCTAGAGAGCCCGTATATTCGTAAAATACACATTAGCCTAGTTGAGTCCATGGCAGTCATCAGCAGCAAAATTACCCTTAATTCTCTTAACCATAACCATTAACAATTTCTTTATTATTAAAGTTTTGTATACCATAGTACAGTATATGTTTGTGATGTTTTATGGTGGCTTCAGGTCCCTGAAATGGATTTTAGGGGTTTACAGAGGTAATTTAATACTGTATGGGCATTTCCTGGGGGAACATTTGAAATTCGTGAATCCCTCTCATTCGCGGGAGGCCCGTGTCCCCTAACCCCTGCAGATATGGGGGGAGACCTGTATAATAGTTGAATTGTATTTAAGTAGTTGGTTATTAAAATGTTTTATTCTGTAGTTACTGTTATTTCAGATAGTTTATGGCGCAGTACTGTATATTGTTCCATTATATATTTATATACTGTACTGTGTAACTATATGCAAATGATTAGTGGTAGGTGGTGGCAGCCATCATCCACTCTTGATGTAGTGCTGCCTACTTCTTCTTTAGCCTTTATCATTCTTTTCCTGTGCCTGTCCTCCTTCTTCCTATTTTTCCCTTCTTTCCCATCTTTCCTGTCACTTCTTATTGCTTTTCTTTCCTTTTCAGGTGGCTTTACATTGAGTGACAAGCCAAATGGTTTCCTGTAAGCCAGGAAACCATTTACAGCGCTGGGTGGTAACCATATAACCAAACCATACGTGCTCCCTACGTGTCAACAAGTGGGTTGGTGGAGGGTTAGTGCCTCTCCCTGTAAAACAAATAACTCAAAAGTCAAATGGCCACCCCTTATGGGAGTATGACGTCTGGCAATAGATAGATAGATAGATAGATTATTTGTCAATATCCTACACACTTTATGACCCCCATGTCCCTGTTCATCACCAGTGTCATCTGGGACTTGGATATAGAAAGACTAGCCTTCTGCCAGTCATATTCTAAGTCCTAGGAAGAGGATTAAATTTAGCAATAATTATCTTCTTTATAGTTCTTAATAGACCAATACCACCAGAAGAGGATATACCGTCTGCTCAGGAAGATTTAAATATAGAAATAGGAGAGTTGAGGCTTGCAGAAGTGGAGAAAGCAGTAAAACAGTTAAAGAATAATAAGGCACCAGGGGAGGATGGTTTATTTCCGGAAATGTTTAAAGTGGAGGGGGATAGATTAATAATAATCTTGACCAAGCTATTCAATAAGATATGGGTGACGGGGTTACTACCATCAGTTTGGAAGAATGGTGTAATTGTTAAAGTTCCGAAGAAGGGAGACCTGAGTGAATGTGGTAATTGGAGGGGAATCTCTTTGTCACCGATAGCTTTGAAAGTTTTCAGTAGAGTGTTGTTAAATAGGTTGGAGCCGGTGGTTGAGGGTATTCTGAGGGATGAACAGGCTGGTTTTAGAAAGGGACGTGGTTGCAATGATCAGATCTTTATAGTTAGGCATTTGATGCAGCAAGTTAATGAAATGAGAGTACCGTTAAGTCTTTGTTTTGTTGATTTTGAAAAGGCTTTTGATAGTGTTTCGAGAGAGACTATGGGGAAGATCATGAGACATTATGGAATACCAGAGGAGTTTGTGAGGGTCATTATGAACATGCATGAGGACACATTTTGTAAAGTGATGGTTGATGGTTGTCTGAGTGATTCGTTTGAAGTCAAGTCCGGAGTAATTCAAGGTGGTGTTCTATTGCCTTTACTATTTATATTGGTCATTGATTACATTATGAAACGCGTTGGAACAGAAACCGGTGCAGGTATACTTTGGGGAGAGAACAGGAAACTTTTGGATTTAGATTATGCAGATGATATAGTTTTGATTTGTGATGGGCCAGAAGAGATGCAGAGAGTTTTGGACTGTTTGGTGAATGAAGGTCGCAAGGTGGGTTTGGTTATTAATTGTGGAAAAACTGAAATAATCAATATGAATATGGAAAATGCGCAGGAATGTGTAATTGGAGGTATGGTTGTAAAGCAAGTTGATAGGTTTAAATATTTAGGTACTTATTTAGCCAAGGATGGTTCTTTGGACTTTGAATTCGAGGAAAGGTTAAAGAAGGCTAATCAGGCAATGGGAATGCTTAAAAATATTTGGAATAATAACAATTTTTCTGTGCATACAAAAATCAAACTTTATAAGGTAATGGTTAGGAGTATCTTAATTTATGGACACGAGTCTTGGTACAGCACAGTGACTATGGAAAATAAATTCTTGGTGTTTGAAAACAAAGCACTTAGAAGAATATTAGGAGTTAAGTGGTGGGAAAGGATACCAAATAGTAGAATTAGAGAAATAACGGGAGTTCAGCCGGTCGATGAATATGTTAGGTTCTCACGATGGAAGTGGCTAGGACATGTGTATAGGAGACAGGGAATAGTACGAGGTACACCAGGGTGGGTGGCACTTGGTAGGAGAGGTAGAGGGAGGCCAAAAGAGACGTGGGTGAGGACAATGAGACGGGAAGCTGGAGATGAGTGTTGGGGAGATCTTGAGGAGTTAGCACAAGATAGGATGTGGTGGTGTGAGTTCATCGAGGCCCTATGCATCCCCGAGGGTGCCACAGGAAATGATTGATTGATTGATAGCGCAATTACTCCAATCTAACAAAGTTTCCTAACCCCTATCAGCCCAGTTGATGGCCAAAAGTAGTCAGATTGGAGGACCAGTTTAACTAGTAATCAGGGAGACTCATTCCTACCTCGTAAATACGTCCCATCGAACTCCATTGATCTTTAGCTTTTGAGTTCTTGTAATCCCCCAGTTCCCTTAGATGAAAATAAAATGACTATAATGAGCCTCAGTCAGTAGATGGAAGTTTCATATGTCGATGAGAGTAACGCAGACTTTCTTCTTCTTGGATGATGATGATGATGATGGTGGTGGTGGTGATGATGATGATGATAATAATGGATGATGATGATGGTGGTGTTGATGATGATGATGACGATAATGATGTGGATGTTGATAATAATGGATGATGATGGTAATAATAATGGATGATGATGATGATGATAATGATGTTGATGATGATGATAATAATGGATGATGATGGTGATAATGATGATGATGATGATGATGGTGTTGATGATGGTGATGATAGTGGATGATGATGATGATTGTTATCCGGAAAAGCTACCCTATTTTTTTTATACAGGGAAGAAGGAACCAAAGGCCTGAAGCTCCCAAGATTGTTCCCTACCAAGAAAAAATAAACACAAAATAACAGAGAGCCAAATTCAAGATCCATTCATTTCGAGATCCCAGGACACACTGCGTTTAAATGACTGGAAATGTATATCAGTTGGAGAAAATAGGAGAGTGTGTGTGAGGTGGAAGAGGGGCAGAGGGAAGGGGAGACCAAGGATGAAATGGAGGGATGGAGTGGAGAGGTATGTAAGAGAGAGGGTGTAAGTTGGGGGGATGAAGAGTGAGAGACTAATTAGGAGTGTGTGTGAATGAGGTGGAAAGGAGGAGAGGAAGGGGGAGACCGAGGATGGGATGGAGGGATGGAGTGGACAGGTATATGAGAGAGGGGGGTGTAAGTTGGAAGGAGGGCATCGAAATGACAGGGGACAGGGCGACAAGGAGGCGATATGTTTGTGGCCACCTTTAAGGAATTAGGGCGTCTGGCTATAGATAGATAGATAGATAGACAGATAGATAGATGAACGAGCATTATGAAGTGAAAGTTTAAAGCCGCTTACCATAGCTACGACAGCCACAGAGTCAATTATAGTACCCTATTTTTTTTTTTTCTTTCTTCTTTCTTTTTTTTGGGTTCCAACCTCCCATTAAAATACGACCCCGTTCTCTTCATGTACTGTCCAGGTTTTCATTTGTACTCCTGTTTTTTTCATTTGTACTCCTGGGTTTTCATTTGTCTATCTATCTATCTATCTATAGCCCGACGCCCTAATCCCGCAAAGGGTGGCCGCAGACAAAACGCCTCCAAGTCACTCTGTCACCCACCAGTTGACTCCCCTCCCCACAACTCACCCCCTCCCTCATATACCTTTCAACTCCATCCCTCCACCTCATCCTCGGTCTACCCCTCCCTCTCCCTCCCTCCACCTCACCTACATACACCCTCTTAGTCAGTCTTTCATTCTCCATCCTCTCCACATGTCCAAACCACCTCAGTGTATTTCTCCTAATCTTTTCAACCACATCCACATCTACCCCACAACGTTCCTTCACTTCTTCATTCGTCAACCTGTCCCTCCATGTCACTCCACATGCTCCTCTCAAGTAACTCATTTCCACTGCTCTCAATCTTGACTTGTTCCCCTCTTGCAAGGTCCATGCCTCGCTTCCATACGTCAGGGTAGGGATCACAATACCATCATGCAGTGACTTCTTAACTTCCATACTCACCTCCCTATTTCTCATCACTGCTTTCAGTGTGCCAACAACCTTCCTTCCCTGCTGTACCCTTTCATTTGTACTCCTGGGTTTTCATTTGTACTCCTGGTTTTCATTTGTACTCCTGGGTTTTCATTTGTACTCCGTGGTTTTCATTTGTACTCCTGGGTTTTCATTTGTACTCCTGGGTTTTCATTTGTACTCCTGGGTTTTCATTTGTATTCCTGGGTTTTCTGAGGTAGAGACACAAGCTTTATCCTAGAGTCTGACCGGCACGAAAACCGAATTAAGCTCCGTCCTACTGCGAGTTTGACACGTTAACCCTTGCACCGTCTTTTCCCTCTGAATTGTGTGGTGTGGTGTGTGGTGGTGTGGTGTGTGGGGTGTGATGCGGTGGGTGGCGGTGAGGTTTGGTGTGGTGTGGTGTGGTGTGGTGCGATGGGTGGCAGCGTGATTTGGTGTGGTGTGGTGTGGTGTAGTGAGATGCGGTGTGGTGTGGTGTGCTGTGGTCTGGGTTGCTTTGGTCACGGGTCACATTTATTTCTGACACATCACAAACCAAACCTGTCACATACCATAACCAATTTTCCTTTGACTTTTAAGACAGCCCAGGATTCCATGTGCTTAGGTGATGTGTGAATGAATGTCCGGCCCATTTTTTTACTGGGGATATTGTCTGGTCTTCCACTGTCTCACTTTCCCTTTCTGTATTTTTCTGGAGCATACCTCACCCCAGCCTCAGATGGGGAGATGATGATGATGATGGAAGACCACACACACACACACACACACACACACACACACACACACACACACACAGGGGCACTGACTGACAAACGTGGGGAAATAGAAAAGTGGCATCCTATCTCGCCATGACCTAACAGGGAGCCAAGACTAGAGGAAGTCAGTGTTGCTCATGGCGTGGGAGAGAGAGGGTGTGCGTCCCGTGAGTGAGGCATAGTGCAGTGACGCCTTGTGATGCTGTGTGGTGTTGATATAGTGTAATTTCCCGCTCTTTATGGATATTGTGACAGCTTGAGGCATGACCACTCGACAGAATTCATCAGAGTGAGTATTGTACCTTTGTTTTGGCACTGTATTACCGACAGGTGGGTGGACAAGGCATGGGGTTCTTGTCGCGTGTCTTAGTTTACCTAGTCGTGTTTCTTAAGATGCTTTGACCCCTTGAGATTACTTCAGTTCCCCTTAGACGTTTTCGCGCTGTGTCTTAAAGATGTATGTGCTTTGGTTTTGTTTACCTAGCTCATTTCAGGCGATTTTATTCAGTCTAGCATATACTCCTTGTGCCACGGATGTTGTTGATGATGATGATGATGATGATTATTATTATTATTATCATTATTATTTACATTTTATTTAGCACGCAGTATAAACATAGCACTAGCAAAAGCTGGCACTGAAAGTCAAATAGAAGAAATTATAACAAAGCATTAACACAGAAAAAAAAAACTTTAATTTGTAACACCATAAAAACTACAAAAAAATAAATACAATAATAAGACTAATACAAAAATAAAATGAAAAATAAAGGCAAATGAATAATAGTAAAAGAGGATGTGTAGAATATAGATAAAGTGGTTTATCATTTAATTACAAGAGAGAGAGAGAGAGAGAGAGGATCCTATCTCATCCCATCCCTATGTGAGAAAATTATGTCCTCGGGGTGAAGAGTGAAGTGTTTTATGATGGGGTAAGGGTGAAGGACGGTCTCTCTCTCTCTCTCTCTCTGAAGGGTAGTAAGGTATTTTTAATGGTGTAAGGATGAAGGCTTGCCTGGTCACGGTCGTATCAAGGTTACTACATATATGGATAGTTATTTCCCCTCCCCAACCCCCACCTCTCTCTCTCTCTCTCTCTCTGAATTTAAATGATACCCTTGTAGGTCGTTTACCCTAAGCTGAATAAAACAGTAGCAGACGTCTAGCATTTGGTACACTTGACAACATATGAACGTGGCTCAGCATCAGTGTTTAGCGGAGGCCTGGCATTTGGTACACTTAACCTTGGCATATTGACAGGTTTGTTGGTGGCACTGCCATGAATGAATGGAGGTGTTAAATATCAGTTGAAATGAGCAAGTAACTATGATGCATGAACGTCAGAAATTGTAGCCAGACCTCCACTTCACATAGACAGTGTCTCATGTTCGTGTGTGGTCAACTGTCCCGCACGAAACAATCTGAAACCACGACTGATGGACACTGCAACATGCGCTTTGGTTCTCTCCCTCGTTAGTAACCCTTTTTTGCGTATAAACACACTATATTGCTTGCTTGTGGCGCTGCATTATTTCATTCGTATAATTCCCTCCCACACACTGATGCTGCCCCAGTTCAGATACATTGATTATACGTTAACAATTGCACATGCAGTTGATTGGCAGTGGGCTACCTTAGAACCGGTGGCGTTGGGTGGATACAAACAGGAATGGATGCAGTGGCGACCTTGTTCCCCCTTATAAGGCCAGCATGCACCCTCTCTCACCTCCCTGAACAGTACGGGACAAAAGTAGGCATTAGATTCCACCCATTCTGATACATTCTGCTTCTCAAGTTCCTCTGCTGGCTAATATTCCTAAGCTGAGAGGGGTATGATATGTTTCTCTGGCCACTGATTTCGCCTCTTCTACTTCTCACTTCCCTCTACTGGTTAATATTCCTAGACTGAGAGAGGTTTGGTGTGTTTCTCTTCCCATAGAATCATCTCTTCTGCTTCTCAGTTTCCTCTATTGGCTAACATTCCTGAGCTGAGAAAGGCTTGGTATGTTTCTCTACCCATGGATTTCACTTCTGCTTCTCACTTCCCTTCTGTGGCTAACATTCCTAAGCTGAGAAAGGCTTGATATGTTTCTCTGCACATAGATTCATCTCCTCTCACTTTCCTCTGCTGGCTAATATTCCTGAGCTGAAAAAGGCTTGGTATGTTTTTCTGGCCAAAGATGATTCTCTTTGCTATAAATACGTCTGGAAGGAAAGTGACGGACGTGCCTTAAGTGTGAAGTAGACGCAGTGAAATAATAGGCTAACTTTTATCTCTGACAGAATAACGTTGTGATGTTGTTTTAGTGGTTATTAGAGGCTATAATGATAAGAAGTATGATGAAGGACGTTTATTGAAGCAGTGATGATGAAGATGATAGTAACGTTGATGGTGGGGAGGCGATGGTGGTGGTGTGGTGGATGCAGGTGAAGGTGATGATGATGGTAGTAGTGGTGGTGATGGTGTGGTGGATGCAGGTGAAGGTGATGATGATGGTAGTGGTGGTGGTGATGGTGATGGTGAAGAAGACGTTATAGGTGATTGTGGTGATGAGGAAGGGGATAATGATAGTGGTGACGGTGAGGAAGGTGGTGACGACGGTAATGGTGGTGATGGTAAGGAAGATGCTGCTACTGGTACTGTGGTGATGATGGTGAGGAAAGTGATGATGATTGTAACAGTGATGACGATAGAGGCGATGGTGAAGAAGGTGATGGGATGATGATGATGATAGTGTTATTGGTGG